>NC_056479.1:14132016-14442016 GCF_008729295.1 Plectropomus leopardus | reverse complement strand
GGACACTGAGCAAAACTACAGTTACAGGTTACTGCACAGAGGGCCTGCATCAAAGCTAAGATAGCACAGTTTTCAATGAATTTATGTCTAAAAAAATGCAGTATATCCATACATATGGATATTGATTGTTATCCTGCATCACTACTTCTGATCACTTTCACAAGGTGTGCATCCAGCACCACCACCCGAGAAAAAGTGCTCGCTGGTTCTATAAACAACTGACTGTCAAAACTGTTATGTGTTAATGTGAGGCTGACAGTTGTGTGAGGGAAGCCAGAATGTCTCACGCACTCCTCCTCCTGCTTCTCCTCCTCCCTTCAAACTGGGCCTGTCTCCATCAGACAGCCAGGTGGCCTTGAGTTCTGCATACTGACAGTAATAGTGGAGGATGGGAAAAAGGCATTCTCTGCACCACTGTTGTTGTTCAGGAATGCTGTTGAGATACTGAACGCTGTTCGGCGTCGTGAGTGCAGAGCACAATGATCACTTTCACACGCATGATAAGATGAGCTACAATGACCAAAGCGCATCTCCTCTTAAGATGTTTTCCTCTTTTTCTTTTTTAATTTAGGTCTGGAACTCATCTCACCGTGTATTGGACTGATTAGTATAAGTGGCTGCATACCACCACCTCTCATCCTATCTTTGAGAACATTCCTGCAGTAGCTAAACCCTCTCAGCGCTGCAGTGTGAGATTAGAACTCATCATGACATTAGATAATGCTGAGGTTTTTTTCTGGAGCAGTCCCTTGTCACGGCGGTCTGAAAAGCTGAAATATAGATGCCAATTAGAGTCAGTCAAGCAGAATACTGCTGGATACAGAAAGTGTAAGTCTTGCCAGAGTTTTGCTTGTTCCTCACTTTGGTGAACTCATCACTGAGGGCATCATCCAGCAGCCTAGCACAGTCACAAGCAGCCGCGCTGCAAATTCCTACCTTTGAACCTGTTTCCTGATAGCAGCGAATGTAAACAAGGCACCAGCTTTCAAACGCTGTCTCCCCAGCAGCCAGTTCAATGGACACACCTGACTGCCCAGCAGACTAAACACAGGCAAATTATGCAACACAGAGCTCCTGGTTTAATATCTGTGTGTAGGCTGTAGTAGGGGTGAGACTTATCCTGTGCTACTGCTACGCACACAGCATCTGAAGTTGCTGATGACTTAAAGGTACGGTTATGATTTTTTTAAAATGAGGTTTTATACCTATCCAAAGTCAGTATATTTCGAACAGTAGATGGCAGTTTGTTACGCATCTGGTTTGGCGAAGCAGGCTGGAGTCCGACCCAAAAGCTAAGCAATATACTGCTGTGAATGGGGGTCAGTAACAAAATGTATATTAGCCACCTAAAAAAATGATCACAGATTAAGGGTATGCTATATTGAGAGTCACTCCTTTTTTTAGGCAGTTTCAACAAGGGAAGCTGTTAACGGCTTAAGCTCCTCATCTATGCTCTCGTCAAAGCCACCACACCAAAGTTACACAATAACAAAAAAAACTGATCAAGCAGTAAACCAGCAGCTCCTGTGTTGAGCAATGTTAAATTACATGTTTTCTCAATGGAGTCTGGCTCTGAAATGAGCAATGTAACTGCTTCATTTTCCAAATGGAAATCACTGTCTGACTGCAAGATAAAGCAGTGGAAATACTGTCAAAACAGCATACACTTGATACTGATTTTTTCATGTGAGCCTTTTTTTTCTTTTGAGAGAGCTAAAATACAGATCCAGTCGGAGGATGTGCTCACCCCCATCTACTGTATGTAATATACAGTCTATAAAAAATACCCCATACAACCCCACTTAAAAATATGTGAACAATACCTTTAAAACTTATGCTTCAGGGTCAGGGGGGTCGACCTGTGCAGTCTGCATCCTTTAACAGTGCACTCGATTCCATCTAATCCTGTCTATGCTCCCTCCAGTTCTTCCTCACTTGCTTTATCTCGTTCTCTTCCTGTTATCTCCTCGGCCCTGCTGTTCTCCTGCGAGTTTAACAGGACAGGTTAGAGGGCAGAGGATGTTTATGTGTGTACCTCAGCATCAATATAGATGTATTTTTAGTGCACCAATTATAGGTAGGAACTCTTCAAAGCTTATAGTCCTTGCTTTAAAACTTTACAGCCTACTTAGATATTACAATTTCAGAGTAAAGCAGCATTTTTAGCTTCATGAGGTCAAACAGAAACATGCAAAATTCATGAAGGGGCAAAAGTCAGCACGCTGTGGCGCATTTCTAAAGAGAGGATTGTTTTTTTTGTTTTTTTTACTGCCTTGAAGCTGAATGATGATGCCTTTGCATGGCTGATTGATAGATGAGGATGCACTGAAACCTATTGGTTCCAGGCGACATTGTTTATTAAGCAGAACAAATTGTGAAAGCTTGCTACATCTGCCCCCCCGAAGGCAACTCTCTCACTCCTCGCTCAGTCAAGAGATGTTCTCCCCTGCTTTATCTCTGCTAAGATGAATAATGCATGTACTTCTCACACAGATTGTTTTGCTTGGGGACTAAGTGGAAAGTTTGATTGGTAGTAAGTTTTTGTGTCCCTTGAGGCCCCAAGAAAGGCCTACAGCGATACACTTGTGTGTATCCAAGAGATGCAGACGATAATTGCAGGGTGTTCTGATAGAGTTGTTTGTGTCTCTCACACCTATTACCTTGATTAGGTTTGTGAGTTTTCCACCACATACAATAGTACGACACTTAGGGAGAGAGAAGTGGAATAAATGTCTAGGAGCAAAGGACATACACAAACAGAAAGGGAAGAGCAGGTGACATTAGGTGATAATATTTCATAAGTAAGAGAACCCCTTGTGTGTTTGTATGGCTCTAATGAGCTATGGGTGATGCCTACTTTTCCCATAATCACTAAAGCTTTTTCCCCAGTGCTCCACAGCACAGCAAAATCTGGCAGATCATTCTCTGTTCGTTCCCACCACATAAATTTGTAAGATGAAAGCTGCTGGGTTCAGAGAGGGATATTGAAGCTCCTTGTGCGTGTACCAACAGATGGTTGGAAATTATTGTAATCACTTTAATGACATGGCTCCTCTGCCTTCCCGTTGTTCGATTTAGCTCAACCGCTCACAATCAAAACATGAGAATATTACCAAGTACTGTAATAATATGAAGATTTACATTTTGACTGACTTAAACCAACATGAGATATGTTGGGGTGGCTGGCGCTTGCGAATGTTGTATCATGGCTTATATTTATTTAAATCCTTAAATATATATGTCAGAAAATGCAGAAAATCTGCACACTGCTCTTGCTCTCAAGACATCTGTTGAGCCTGTATGGGGTATCATACTTTGATGAAGGACTGCAGGGACCAAACTGTTGGTTTGATGCAGTTAATAAATAAATCTTTTGAATCTCTTGAGTGAGTGAATCTCGTTTTCTGCTTCTATGCAAGGCAAGAAAACATATATGTGATATTCACAAGCATCGATCCCCAAGAAGATACTTAGCTTCTTTCCAATGCACCTGCACAAGAAATACTGCAAGTTTAAGTATTTTTTTAACACATATGACAAGTGAGGAAATCTTCATAGCTACTGTGAAGTTTATAATTTTATTCAACTGGGTTTATGCTGGAGGTAGACCAATTTTTGTCTTCATTAGGGGGAACAGGGGATCTTTAGTTGGAGATAGCACGTCAACAGAATATGCCATATAGAAGTGGTATACATAATCTGAAATCTGAGAAATTGAAGATAACTTTGAATAGAGATGATAGATTATTCATTTAAATTAGAAAATTCTGACTGAAGTAAATGATGCCCATTCCCCTGCTCAGGACTATAAGCATTTTTTAATGCTTGAGAATGAATAAAAATGGTCAAAAATCCTTAAAATACTACATAAAGACACCAAGACCATATACCTTAGAGAAATTGTGTGATTTAGTATCAAAAACTTTCGACATTCAGAGATTTTTGTAAGAATTTCATTTTTTGGCAATTAAATGGAGAGCACTTCTTTTCTGGAAACTGCTGAGAATCCCCTTTATTGTCAATATATGTATGTAATACATTCATCTGCTGAATGCTCAAGGTCTCTCGTTTGTGCTGGTCAAGTTTCCTGGATTTTTTTTTTTTTTAAATGATCTCACTGCAATTAAATACAATCTACAAACTACTGCAGTCATCATACATGAATAAAATTGGGCTCAATGAATTCACAGTCATACCCAATTCATGCAATTCCAATACTGTTTATCCACTCCAGTATGCATATATGCATGCATTTGCATTGCATGCAAAAAAATGCATGGATTTAGCCAAAAACTGCATGGATTTAGCCAAAGACTACATGGGACTAGCAGAGATTGGATGTGTCTGTAAACAGACTGTGGGTTCCTATAGAAGCTATTTTCAGTCAGATACCTTAAGGTGAGAGGTCAAGGTCCCCCTATTAAAATGGTTATGCCAGTTTTCCCTCACCAAATAACATGGTTGGTTTAAAAACTATAAGCCTTAAAACTCAGTTCACTACATCACTCCATCCTGTGAAAGACAGTAACGTTGGCCAAGGATGCCGATGCCCTAGCAGAATGGAGGAGGTTAATGCACAACTTCTGTGAGATCTGCAGTCTATGTTGTTGTTGAATTGCATTACATTGTTATATTATGTAATGGATGAGGAACATTGTCATATAGAATAAAGCTTTATGCAACATAACCTCAAACTACACCCAATTTGAGTGAACACAATTCGGACACAGGCTCACAAAAAGTAACCAGATTTGGTTGGCTGTGTTATTTTGTCCATCACTTGTGTCACTTCATAGATTAACTGCTTACTATTGAGTCTCATCGTCATGGCCACATATCTCTCCTCCTCTCTTCTTCTCTCTCCAGAGACGAGCCAGCCACCCAGTCAGCCAACAAGGCAGTCGAGCAGCCACTAATGCTCTAGCGTGTTTGGCTTAGTCCTAATCCCCCTTGGCTCACTTTAGCCATTATCCAGTCAGGGCTGCAGTTAACAGGCTATATTATGATCAACCAGAGCCATCCAGGGTCAAGAAGAATGTGCAGTTATGGGAATAGACAGCTCCCCAGCTTTGCATTTTCTCCAGAGGAATGCGAGGCTCCTCCAAAAATGTTCCTGCTCAACACAAAATCACAAACATGACGGGAAAGGTGCATCACAGACATCTGTCTTGGCATGACATTAAGAAGCATAATGCTGCCTATTCACAGTTAAACCGTCCTTTGTATAATGTAATAAAGGTGTGGAATATTTCAATGTTAGGCTGGAAAGAGGATTGAGGTCTTTAGGTAGATTAAGTGCAGCAGCAGGGTATGAATGTATTCCTTGAGGGTTTGTATTTGGAACATGTCATGAACTGTGCATTGTATTCACACGCAATCACAGATGATTGGCAGGACTCCTGCCTTACCTACCAGTTCTTGTCACTTTAGGTACAATCACAGGCTCTGTTAATGTTGCCCATGATGTCTACAGTTGTCTTCTTGATGATGATTGACTTGCTCCTGCCTGACAGTACTTTAAATCTGCATTAGACCTACTATGTCAATGTTAATCTCATCTTCCTGTATGGAAGCTTTTGTAAGTTTTTAAAGTGTGAGAGAGATGAATAGAATATATAATAATATAGAGTTGTTTTTCTGTGCCTGCAGCGCAAATGTAAATCAGTGTTTTTGTGTCCTTTTGCAGGGAATTGATGCCCAAGTCATCAGAGGGCCAGTTAACCATGGAGAAGACTCCAAGCTACTATGTCACCAAGGAGGTCCCCGCAAGAATCTACACCATGTCTAAAGATACAAAGCTGATTGTAGTCGTCCGGGATCCTGTCACTCGCGCCATCTCAGACTATACCCAGACTCGCTCCAAGAAGCCAGACATCCCCTCGTTCGAGAACCTGACCTTTAAGAACATGTCAGCGGGTCTGATTGACACGACATGGAGTGCTGTTCAGATCGGCATGTACGCCAAGCACCTTGAGCGCTGGCTCCAGTACTTCCCCATGGAGCAGCTGCTGTTTGTCAGCGGAGAGCGTCTGATTAGCGACCCTGCGGGCGAGATGGCTCGTGTCCAGGACTTTCTTGGGCTCAGGAGGGTGGTCACAGAGAAGCATTTCCACTTTAACCCAGCAAAGGGCTTCCCCTGCCTTAAAAGACCTGAGTGGAACAGCAAGCCGCACTGCTTGGGCAAAACCAAAGGCAGGACCCATCCTAATATTGACCCAGAGGTGGTGCAAAGGCTAAGGGACTTTTATAAACCCTTTAACAACAAGTTTTACCAGATGACTGGTCACGACTTTGGCTGGGACTAAAAGGATGATGTTGGACTCTGCAGGTCCCTTGTCTGTGATTTTTTATGATTACATCACTCTGGAGATATTGTTATACAGTGTATGTACAGTATTTGGTGGCTGTGTAAAAAGTTCAGAAGTCTATTTTATGATAATTTATTGTTATGATGATTAACTCACTAAGCTGCCTAACCAGGTTTATCAATGACACACTTCAGTTTTAATTCTCCTTGAGTACATGAGCATTTTTATAAAAGCACAATGTTTTTACGGGTATTATGAGCAGGGTCGGTGTCTTTTTTTTTCAACAGGACATTTTTTTTGGGTTCATACATCTTCTTTTAGTTTTCCAAATGTTGCTTTTGCTTCACATAAACCCTGAACAAGGTCCAACTTTACAAACAACTGGTAATATCCCCTTAACATTTGCCTGACCCTCAGAGGTCTGTGGACCCACTTAGTCAGGTCGATACAGGCCTCAGCTGATCCAGTGCCACTTGCCAGGTGGATCAATACAGTAATAGCTCCTCATCATGTCAATTAGACCTGAGTGATGGCACTGCCTTGCTCCCTTGAGCACAGCAATAAAACATGGATCCATTAATGGTAGTAAGTTTATGGTTGACCCATGAGCCAACTTCAAATTAATATAATAATATAAATTTCCACTCCAATGTTTTGACTCAACCACTATTGGTACAGTTACTACAAAGGAATGTTGATTAGGATCCAATAGCGTGTCCTGTCAAGATACTTGGGGATGTTTTCATCCAAAAACCTGCTGCACAGGCTTCTCAATGCCTAATCGCTTATTGCTCTTTCCAAAAAGAAAATGAGTCATATGGCTTAATTACATTCACTGATCTGTACTAAAATGTCTCTCATTGATCATTCTGTACAGCTGTTTTGTACCACAGGTGATACTAGATGTGCTAACAAGGCCCTTACCCATGATACACCAACTGAAATAAGCATCTTTGTAGGTTACTTTCAGTGATAGCTGAAAAGGATCAAAATAATCCTACCTTGACCCCAAAGTCCTCATTTGAATTAAATGTATGGTTGAGTTTTAGTCAACCTTTATAGACATACATTTGTCAGAAATTTAACATTCCAAGATGACTGGGTACTGCAACCCCGCTGTGGTAGAGGCACTATTTTGCTGTAGGATGCATTGCTTAACAAACATGTAAATGAAGCAGGTTTGGCAGAAAGTTTGATTGAAAAGGTGCAGTCATGGTATTTTTATGAAGTAAAAACAATAAATATGTTTTACCAAAATCATAAATAGTCTCTCGTGTTTGGCTTTACTATATCAAAGTCCAGGTGAAACAAAAATAAATAGGCTATGTGTTTTAGTTTGTCACACCAATAAATATTTGTCACTTTCCACCCAACCAAAGTTGAATAGTTAAAAAAATCAACAAGAATATTAAATTAGGTTTTAAAATTGTGAAAAAAATGAGCAGTATTCACTGCTGGCAGCATGTCTGCTGAAGGGGCTGAGCCGAAGGACGAGAAGCTGCAAAGCAACAGACTCTCGTTAGCAGCTACCTATGTAGCACTAAGCACATACTCCTTGAGCCAAAAAATGAGCAGCCACTGCAGCGCTGATTTAGCAACCAACAACAGCTAACGTTCACACAAAGCACACAGTAAGCAGTTACTGCCTGAGGGCTGGGTTGATGATTGGGGCTTAAAGAATGAAGGTACATTCATGGCAACTATTTAGCTATTTTGCTTGTCTATACATGATTGTGGCATTTAGCAGAGTTGATATTTATGTACTTGTTAGACTGGAAAAGCTTGTTGAATGTCACACTCACACCTGGCCTACATGATGAACGAAGTGACATTGATGCCATGCTATCTAACATTTGTTTTTATGTAATATGTTAAGATGGCTCCAGTACGTTAAGCTCATTCATTTCAGGCCCACTCAAAAAATCCTGAACACAAAAAGGTGAAAAACGTTAACTGCTAATATTGTATAGTTTACAGTCTTTTCACAGGTTTTGTACAAATTTTGTCTAACCTGTATTATGTGTTTAGAACGAAATCTCTGATTATACTTTACCCAGACTTTACCATTTATTTTGCTACATTATTTTAAAATATGTTTTATAGGTTTATGTCATTGTTCTACTTTTTCAAAATGCTAAACTTGTGCTGCTCTTTGTAACTCAACCCCCCTCCTTACCTGTATGGATTTCTGAATCCCTGCGGGCAAAGGTGTACCGCTGTGTCTAATTCACCATCAACTGGCTAATTAGCACAGCAGTGTTAACCACTTTTAGCTGTCTCAGCCATCCCGCTGCCACCAATGAGTGGGTTGTGCTGCCATGACCTCCAGAAATGCAAAACAAAGTGTCAGGTTTCTCATCCAGAGAGACATGACATATTATGAAAAACACCGGCATTCCTTTATGTCCCTGAGTGACACTTAACACTCCACACTCGACAATATGAAGTGAGGTCAGGTTTCAAGTGCTGTTTAAATGTTTTTCTGTGGGTGTAAACAGGAGGTTCTTTTCCTGTTTGTGTGTTTGAGCCATCACCTATAGCTGAAGTGATCCTGCTCACTATGCTGCTGATGGCATAATATTCAGTCATAGATTTACAGTCTGTTGCACATATTTGTTTTTATTCCACAAGCATTTGCTATCTTTTGTCAATATGTTCTGTCATATTTTAAGGGAGGCACCACAGGTTGTCTGTGCACTTGCCTCAAGCAACCTGTCCCATCCATCATGTAGCACAGCTGACTGCAGAGCAAAAGGTTATGGTTCAAGTGAGATATGAATCACCCTGCTCTATTAAGGAACAACCTTTATTTAACTCTCCAGCAAAACACCCTCATTTACCTGGGGCTGCCAGAGGTGATGAAGCTGGTCTCCCTGGTGGCAGGCTAGCAGTCTGATCACTGAGGAAGCAGCTCCCTTTGCAATTACAGGGATAGAGGAGGGGTGCTGTAATTGCTAGGCTCCCAACTGGGGAATTGCTGTTAGCACACATCCCTCCCGGCTCTTGTAAGGGAGGCTGCTGTTGTTTGAAGATTGGGAAGACAAGGAAAATAAGACACCTGGCAGCCCTAAGCATCAAGCGACTTCACACATCTACTTGGCAGCTACCACTGGGGAATAGAACCAGCGCTGCTGAATACAAGTGAAAGAAAATAAAACATCATACAGCAGCAGACTGTTTGGTTTAGAGAACAGATGTACAGAAATTTGGAGCCTGGGTGCTGGCACCAGAATGAACTGTCGCCTTATTATGATGTCAGTGAAAAGCCTTTGTTTTCTAACAAGGTGTCACTCATGCAAGATGAGAGTTAAATATGTTTGATATGTGCCTGTAGAAATTATTGCAAGTCATTTATCCACTTTACACGTGACTCAATTGTGGGAGTCACTGAATGATTTAAGAATTGAGCGCTTCAAAATCACTCAGTATTTATGTGACATTAGCAACAGATTCACCAACTACAGGCCAGGACAGGCCAAGCAGACTATCAGCGGTTGGTCAGTGTTGGGCCATCGGTGAGTGTCTGTCATTCTAGTTTGGTCCGGCACCCGTTTCACTAGTTGGCCCTTGTTGGCTATATTGTTTGTTCCTTCAACATCAGGTTGTGTTGTTAATGTGTTAACTGGCTCTTGAATTGGTCATCTCTGTCTTTCAGTTTCCCTTTTCAAATGGCGATACTAACTACCACCAGCAGGTGCAGAACGCAGGCCTATGTGCAAGTTGGCTGTTGGCCATACTCTTTGTAGTATGTTCAGGTGCAATTTTTTTGGTAAAGACAGAGGCGATGTGAGGTGACGTGACGCAACAGTGAGCCTTCTTCACCACTAGTTCTTTGATCTCTGCTTGGTGTGTCTGGACCTTAACAGAGAAAGAGAGAGTGAGCGATAGAGAGAGAGGAGAGGTGATGATATGAGCAGAGGTGCCCTGCTGACTTTAAACCAAAAATATCTCAGGTAGACAGTGCCTCAGCCTATAGAAGTGCATATATATGTGTGAAAGCTTATCTAAATTTGGCAAACAAAACAGGAAGTAAAGGGGTCTAACACTATCTTAAATCTGATCTTACAGTACTTTTCTGGACTAAAATAGACACTGTTGAGACAATCTTACAGACTGATGGCTGAAATTTGTCACAGAGAAAATGACATCAGTCATGTTTACAAACAACCCAGTTGCCAGAAAAACATGTTGATGTACATTTCTGCAAACCGTAGATACGTTACGGTTTACATGTCTATACATAACCATATGTTCACCACAGTGTTACTGAAACATCAAGAAATATAAAGATTGAACACATCCGCTAGAAAATAATGTGCAAATGTTGCATAGCCATGGTTTACAGATATGTACAATACCAAAACTTATTCTGGTGGCTGGGTTGTTCTTAATGCACCTGTGGGGAATAAAAGAGCTTTTGTTAAGCTATTTTCACTTCTGCATCAAAAGAGTAAACTCCTGTACAAGGTCAGGCAGCACATAACAGCCAAACATAATGTTAAGTCTATTTTTTGTGAAAATTGTGTTTTTTTTTTTAATCTGTAAAATGTATTCTTTAAGGAACTAAAGAAGATAGATGAAGGTTGAAAAAGGTTAAAGAACAGCAAATGTTCAGTACTGTTGATGTGAGTCATCGACAGGGAGCCTGTTTCTAACGCAGCTGACGTTTCTTTAGAAATACTGGAGGTATTTATGCTGAAGCACCATGAAACCCTGATCTCTAGGACAGAGCTGATATCTCTGAAACTCACAGAGTACTCAAATCAGGAAGAAAATAACAGTAGGGTAAATATTCTTACTGTGGTTCAACTTTGTTTCAGCGGTTAATGAGACAATTGCCTTCTTCTTTTGCCCCCTAATCTTTTATGCTACATTGTCCAAACTCCTAATCCTAATCCGATAGGAAGTGGCAAGCAATAATCTGAGACAGTAGACTTGGAGCTGACATGTATGTGCTGACATAGCTAATCCAAATCTAATCCCCCTTTCAAAAGGGCCTCTCAGCGTTGTATGAAGCCAACTTCATTTATGTAACTTCAAATATAACACGGATGAAAATTTATGTTTGAAGATGCGGCAGATTTTTTTTTTTCAAAATTACAGATCTGTGTACAACACACCCACACCTCGGGCTTGTCAGGTCAAATCTAAGTGCTGAATATCACTGCTGTCAAATACTGATGTGCCACTAATGTACAACAGCTCGTCACTGGCAGGATCCCATGCTATGAATGCTCAATTGCATCTGAAAACAACTTGTCATAACACATAGACTTACTAAACGTTTCTCAACATGTTGTCTGAAGAATAATAAGACAGATTTCTCAGGCATCTGTTCAAATGCCACAGAGCTGTGGTTTAGTACAATTAATTTTCCCACATCATTGCTCCAGGGCTCAATATATCAAAGGGACAATTCCATGTAAAACTGAATTTTCATAATGTGTTGTGTAAGCTTAACCCATTGAAACCTGAGCAAATTGGCTTGATTTCTTTCAAAAACACGGGATGAAGGCAATGAGCAACATAAGAAGAAATGACCCAAAGATTAGTAAGAAATTAGTAAAAAGTACCTGGAAATCAGTTTGAAATAACAAACAAACAAACAAACAAACAAAAAAGAAAAAGAATGTATAAAAACAAATAAACAAGACTTGGTAAAAGTGTTTAAAAATGTTTCCCTTTAATAATTTTCTAACACAATTCTGAATATGTATTTTTGATAGTCCCTAGATTTTTTGGATTTTTTTTCCCCATGATATTCTCCCCTAGTTTTCTACTCATTTATTAGCAATTTGTAGATCATTTCTTACTAAGTTTCCGATTGCCTTTTTCCAATGTTTTTGAAAGAAATCACACAAATTTGCTCAGGTTTCAAATAGTTAACTAACTTGTGAAAGGCATTTGAAAGCAGCACAAGAAAAGTAATGTCACAATGTCAATTCTCATTTGATAATGCCATCAAACTGCCATCAAACTTACAATGGTTACAGCAAGTCTTCTTTATTAACAGTACTTCGTATAATCATTTCACATAAGCATAAAACCTAAAATGAAATACATTAAAATCACAAAACATTTGCTCAACCTACATTTTCTCTATCTTTCACTAGAAGGATAGTATCTTCAAAATGTAGGCTGCAGTAAATAGTTTTGAAATTGGTGCTGTATGACCAGAGAAACAAGGGAGAAGGTCTGTGGTATTTTCTTTTACTGAAGAGGTCTAAAACCTACAACTACCAGAATGCATTGTGCCACAGTGGCACAGTACTATCTCTCCCTGCTGCAACACAGCTGAATTTAAAAATCAGCCTGTCATCAAGCAGCTTCAGGTGTTCATAACAAGTTGGTCATTAGTATCAGCTGTACTGGAGCAGAGAGATCTAAAACATGCAGTAGTAGTAGTAGTACTCAAGTAGAGATGCAATAAATGCTGCAATAAACTCCCGCTGGTAGAGGATGTAAAGTGAGTGTGTTCTTCAGCAGGAAATACTGTGGCGGTCAGCTGGTAATGAACAGCTGACCGCCACAGTCAGCTGGTAATGAACAATCTACAATTAAAAGGTCAAATATGTTTGTGAAAACATTCAAGGCAAGAAATAGGCAATGCAGTAGCAGAATCTTGATTCGTATTTGATCAGCACTGCCCAGTTTCACAGTTTGATCTCAGCTGTTTCAGCTTCCATTTTTACAATAAAGACATGGCACCCACTTCCTGTTCACAAATTCTCTTGTTACAGCTAAACAGTGCACTAAAATATGTTTTTGAGGACATTTTACACAAGAAATATACAATACAGTAATTGAATTTTGGTTTATATTTGATCATCACTCCCTAGTTTTACTGTTTGATCTGAGTTTGGTCTGCATTTGAGAGAGAGAGAAAGAGAGAGATGGTTCCTTTTCTTAATCTGTTTCTTTACTCTTTCTGTCAGTGGTGGCAGGCACACAAAAATTTGGAGGAGCCAGTGAAAGATGTGAGATGAGCTGGGAACTCTGGGTCATGGTAAGATGCAGCTTTACCATATTATTAACACACACAACCCACTGTTATGATACAAAGCCGGTTGAAAATTGGCAAAGTATCCCTTTAATGCTTTTGTAGTTTAGTATTTGTCTAAACCTTTAACATACTTCACATTTCAGCTGTGAATGTTATCAATTCTCCCTAACATGTTTTCATGCTGGTCATTATTGTTATGCACTAACACTTGGTTTTAGCTCATTGTGGGCTGAAACAGATGGGTAAAGTGTTCTCAGACCTTCTTTAATCACATTTTTGATTTAGTAATTGCTTCGACTCTAATTAGCCAAAGCATTAGCATAGCTTTACTTTGTGTGCTGCTGGTATTTTAACACCACTTGAAAATGCTCTCACCCAGTCCTTGGAGGAATTTTGTTTACTCTGGATTCTGTTATTGTAAGTGTCCATGAGACAAAACCTTTTGTTTCTTGTCTTCAAACCATTAACCTTATGCAAAACAGCTGATCTCCTCAGTGCTCTCAAAGGGTCAGGGTTTCAGGCTTTGTCCTATGAGATTATTAGCCCTCACATATGGCACTCAATATGGCTGTTAGTTTGAGCTTTGAAGTTGCTCTGATTTTTTTTCTGTCATCATTGTGCCAGTCATTTAGATTAGGACTTTTTTCTTATAAGATTCATTTTGATCAGCATTTGTTGATATATGAATGCTCGACAGTCTCTATAGTTCAGAGGACAAACAGATACTGTGATGCTGTAAAGACTGGATGTTGCATCACCTCCAGTGAAATCCGCGTGTTGTAACCAGAGATTCCCTTGAGGAAAGGGATGAAGGGAGAAGTGCCCTCTAACCAATACAGGCAGTTCTGTCGTTAATGTTCACTCTGTGGTCTCCCAGCACTATTTGTTGCAGTCGCCCGCCTGCCTGGTACCACTTTGGACTCTCCATTAGGCCAGACCAGTCCTCTCCAAATCCCAGTGGCATGCCATTCTAATGACTTTATCACTCCACCTAATACATTGAGTCCGCAATCGCAGAACCATTTTTGCAGTGGAAATGTGGCACAAAAATGAAAATCTGCTCAAAACACATGAAAAAGCCTTGGGAAATGGCTGATCTGATGCCGCGTTGTCTTTAATTCTTTAAAACATGGTTCAGCATCAGTTTTCTTGTGTTGCGTTCAGATGTGTCATACAAGCTATTTAACCCTTTAAAACCTGAGCAAATTGATTTCGTTTGAGAAAAAAACTTGGCAAGAAATGTCCCTCAAACTGCAAGAAATAAAATTAAAAGGCGACAATGAAAATGAAAGAAAATTACCTTTTATTTTAAAGAAAATGTTCAAAAACTAGGGGAAAACTAGACAAAAATGTATAATTATCATCATTATTTCAAAATTATGTTACAGGGAAAAAAGTATATTTTTAAAAAATATGTCATGCTCTGCTTTGGGCTATTTTGTTGTTAGATTTTTGTTGTTTTTTTCTTATTATTTTCAGGTAATTTACTTGAACACTTTTTTTTTCTTTTAACTAATTTCTTGCTAGTTTTTGGGCAATGTGTTGTTATGTTGTTCAATGCCTTTTCTCCGTGTTTGCTCAGGTTTCAAAGGGTTAAATGCTTTTGTTTTCTTTAATTTACATCAATCATGTGGGGCCAGAAAAAAAATAGCATTAGTTAATCTGCTACCTGTGATCCCACCCAGCTCAGACATCTCAGAGCTTTTCCAGTCTTATCTTGCTTTCTCTGTAATGAGGTGTGCACAGCCCACTTCTCTCTATGGACCAATGTCACCTTCATAATCCAAGATTTGGACCTTGAGGGGTGAGGGTTTTGTGGGACTCTCAGTGGGATTACTGAGTGGACTGACTGTTGCGTGGTCTGTCGTCTGTCTGCCAAGGCCGAGGAAGGGGGATCTTTACCCTTTAGTCTGTGCTAATCTGGAGTGGAGGGCATGGTAATGTCTGAGCTGGCCTCAGGACCAGACAGTTACATTTATCTGTACATATGTGTGTAAGAGATAAGGATATTTTTAAAATGGTGCTTTTGACAACAGGACAGCTCCTTCTGGACGTGGCAGAGACAAGCCCACACGGCATTATATTTAATCAAGTTACGGTGCAGAACATATTTCATTATGGCTGAGGACAGGGTTTAAAAGGGCAGAGAAGAGGGTGTTCACAACTCAAGGACTTGTTGGTTTCTAACAGAGACCTTACAATAAAAATTAACTGGGGACAGTAATATCTGTGCTTTGAGCATTGGAGAAACACTTCACACAGAGATAATTTCAAGGCTTTCAGGGATTTAATCTGATTTTGCAATTAATTGGTTCGTTAAACTCCTGCTCCTGGGATTAAACGGAAATTAAAGCAATGCCAGAGCGGGGCAGGGAATTTCCCAAGACAGCCCTTGCACCAGACTCTGTTTATCTCCAATCCATACAAACATATCACTTATCTCTCCTTGAGTATTTTTCATTTCTGTTGCTTATTTACAATAGCTCTCAAGTTTTTGCCAGGGAAAAAAAACCCTTTTATATATTTTATTTTATCTGTTATAGATGCCCCAATAGGAGAACAATTGGTTGTTTCAGCCTCAGCTGTCAGAGAGTTGGTTGAGGCTGCATTCAGGCTTGCGTCTGTTGCAATGCAATGTAACGTCACCTATCAGGGCACTACACTGGCCAGCCAAATACATGCAAGAGCATTCCAAGGAGAAGATGTACAATGTTGCTTTGTGGTTTGTCTGCTGTTTATCTCATACACATTTATGCCTCCCATTGTTTTACAATCTGGCTAATGGGAATATAAATACTTCACCAAGTGTCTTAGCGTCTGGTAAGCCTTCCCACTGGAGTCCTATGTCATATATTCTTCAATTCTTCAAATCAGTCTGGAGAACAGGGAATTTAAAAAAAGGGGTGAACAGATACTAACCTCTATTACAGGGATGATTGCCTGCATCCTTTTTCAATGAGCATTATTAGTCTTACCAGAAGTATCCTGAACTAGCCCTTCCTTAGTCTCACTACCTTTTTGCTCTTTGCTCCAGTAACAGTTGAGCAAGTTTGGAACCCAGCAGAGCCTCAGTCAACTTTCCACTTCCTGTTATACTAAGATATGTGTGCTAGTTTAAAAAGCTTAAAAGTTCTTAGGGGACTGTCACAATCTTAACCAACTTATTAAGTTGTAGTCACATATTAAGTTATCTACCTATCTAGCTAATTGCTACATCAAGAGACGTTAGTATCAGATCAACATCAGCCAGGTTTGCTTCCTTATCTCTGTATGACAATGTTTCGTATTATAACTTTCTAAAGTAAAGAGAGACTAACATTAAGTCAGTGCCTTGGTTGGTATTCAGTAATACAAGGAGTACTTAACTGATCCCCAAAAGTGGAAAAGGGCACATATACACATCTGTGCAAGAGCAGTGTTCGCTGATAGTCCTGTCTCCCTTGGTCTCTGCTTCTTTCTTTGTAATTGAGATCAAAAGCCTCAAATTTCATCGTTTTACTTTGTTCGTTAAGAAATCGTGAATATTACCTTCCATTGCAAATGGCAGTCCTCTCTCTGTCAGCTTTTTGGGGCTATATTACCTAATGCAGAGAAACTATCTAAAAAGCGTTGTGCCATCTGACTAAGCAGAACCCATCTTTTCCTCAAGCATGTCCGCCTTAGCAGCAGTAACCAAGCGGGTGGACCTTAGGATCAGTCAGTCATAAGCTACAGTAGGCAAGGCACTGTTTTTGCATCCTGGTTGAATTGTACAGTTGAATGCATGGATATTTGGATTGGCTTGCTGTATCATTTTATTTTTTTCCTCAATGCTATTCATGTACTTAACATGGCCTAGTTCATTGCAAACACTAAGGACAATAAATGCTACACAGGGTCAAAATAAATTTTGGCATTTACTGAAATGTTACAGAGGCCTTCTGAAAAACCACCTAAATTGTAGTCATGATTCATAATAACAAGTCTCCAGTTGATTCTCAATAAGGATGGCATTCACTCTCACTGTCAAATTTAATTTCTTATATAAAGCTTGCGAACTATTCCTGATCTGTATGAGTCTCGTCCTTGATCTCCTTCCCCCTGCTGTCCTCTGTTGGAGAGCAGCGAACATCAAGGTCCTGATTCGTCATGGGTTCTATTGAGTAGAGTTCCTTGTGTTGCCATGGTATCAGGGGAGTGCTGTCACTCATTGTCACAGAAATGACAAGCTCTCATTTCTTTCTCCGTTACTATGTTTGCACTTTTGAGACTATTGCTCAAACGGGAAACTGGCAGAAGCTTGTCAGATGGTACGAGAGAAGCACAGATGCTGCTGATGGTTAATCTGCGTACCACCAAACAAACTCTAATCATTAATTTAGATCTGCCGAAGAATGTATCCTGAGTGAGGCTTAGCTCTCACACTAGGATCCACCAAACTCCCAGGAATCCTCCCACTCGTCTTCCTCTTTCCCTCTATATCCAAGCCTGCGCTGCATCATACCACATCTAAAAGCCTCAGCAATTATCCTGTAATTCATTCAAAACCTTACTCTCCACTGTTTTTCCCTTTGATGACTTCCATTAAGTCACATTGTGAGACAACATGCTGAACCCCAAAGCCCAGTTTTTCCATTCTGTGGGTGTACACCAGCTGGTCGAAGTTATGCGGAGGAACTATTATAGAACCTCCTCTGATCTTCTCTCTTTCCTTCCTCGCGGCACAATGAAGCTCCTCTGCTATAGCTTTACAACACAGCCACGTTGCCGCACAACATAGGCTATAGAAACTGTGTTAAATCAAACGATGGTGCTGCTGGAAGCTTTTCCCAGTATCATTAACATCTCCAGTATCTGTTGTTCACTGGGCTACCCGTGATGACGTCTCAAAGTCTTCAAAGTAACAAGGTGCACAATCAAGATGCTCTCATTCTCTCTGCCTGTAGTTTCGGCAGACGCCTGGGGTTTGGGAGAGGACGGTTGTCGCAGTATGGAATTAATTTCAGCCTTTACCACTAGAGAATCTTTATCTAGGTCATACATCCCATCTATAGGGCGGAAAGTGTCTTTGTTCTGTTGTTTTCCTCTACGTGTCACCTTCTATTTAACTGTTCAGTGAGCGAGTGTTAATGTTTATGTCAGCAGCGGTGCTGTGCTGATTTGAGAAGGTGGTGCTCCAGACCCTTCAAGGTCTGTTTCAATCAAATTCCTCCAATAACAGCAGCCACTTATACACACACTTAAAAATCTCTACTCACATGTCAGAGGCTGTATAAGGAGTCAAAAAGAGTTCAAAAGAAAGTAAGTCATCAAAGACAGGAATTCAGTTATTTATAGCTTTGGCAATCAGTTCTTCATTGTTTTGGGTCGAATACCACATACTATGACAGGACAAATATTCGCCTCTGTTCTGGTTGACTTTTGTTCCTTTTACTTTCTGGATACAAAAATGCTGGAACATGTACAGAGCCACTCACAAGCAAAATGTGGCATTTCTAAGTAGCCAAAGTATTTTAAAAACATTATATAATACCTTCTGGCATGTTTTGACTAAGCATAGTAAAAAATGCTTTGGTTTAAGACATTGTCTTCCTTCTCCTTGTACTGGTGCTATAACCCTATCTCTAAATGATTAAGTCTGTATTTTCTGCAGATTTGTTGCATTAGGTTGCCAACCATTATTAATGAAACAAAATATAACAAAACTATCAACAGGCTCTAATGGCTCTAAATATGTCAGGAGTGATGTCAGTGCGCGACAGCTTTACCTAAATTGCCAAACGTTATGTTACAACAATAACTTTTCACATTGGGTGCAAACTGCGGTGCTATAAATGGATTTACAATGGAATTTGTTGAAAGCCTGGTGCATTTCATAAAGATGCTAAAGGCTGCCTTTGGCATCTATATCACATGCTGAGGGGCATACAAAGCAACGGTATTTGACACACTGGGAATGAGAGTGATTTTAAATTATGGATGAATTTGGGGAAAGATCATGATTAAGGCAAATAATATATGGCTGAGGTAGGGTTAGAAAACTAAACTAGACAAAAAAACTTGTCAATACTATTATTAAACTGCAGGTTACTGTCAGAACATGAGTCCGGTCTCTTGTATGAAAGCCATCTCCATGCCCATCTACCACTGGACCTCCACACCTGTATATTTTGTCTTGTTAATAAAAAGTAAAACACTGTACTTTCTGCGATGGTCCTGAATGTTGGCATTGTGAGGATGTAAATTGCGAGGGTGCGGTTTGTCAACTAACTCAATTCTTTGAACATCTGGCCATCCACTGACATGGATTGTATTTCATGTGACTCCATGTGACTTCATCCCATAACTTTTCTTAAATGTTTCTCCACTTAATGTAGAGCTTAAGGGTAGCAAAAACAGTACTTCTGGAGCAGGAGTTGAAAAACCAAATATATTAGACGTACAAGGTCTTCATTACTACCAGTGATTAACAAGAGGCCATGAGTTGTGTTGCATTGTTACAGTGAAAGGACTGAAAGGATGGAGAAGAAAAGCAAATATCAGACTTAACAGTGACCTCTTAGCAGAGGGCCAGGAATATTTCTTAACCTCATGTACAGAAATGTTTTATAGAGTCTGCTCGCAGACGACCACCCGCTCGATCCCGCTCCCTGCCCGGCTCTGGCTCTCCTGACTTGGCCGCTGCAATTCGCAGAGAGGAAAGGGTGGGAGGGATAATAATGTGGGTGGGTGGATGGTTCAGCTTTGTAACTCATGTCCTCATTGCTTAACACATTCACACACACCGCACGCACGCACGCACGCACACACACACACACACACACACACACAATCTCCACTTGATGTCATCCCACATTAACAGCACTGTGACATCGGCCCTGCTACATCCAGTTATTAACTTCACACAGTTAAACAGTTTGCGTTCCTCTCTGGTCACTTGCTAAAGCATTTCCACCAACCACTGACCCATAGCTCAGAGGACTGGGAGTTGTTTTATATTAAGAGAGACAAGGCAGACTAATTCAATTATTCATTCAGTAATACAGTCACTATTATCATTGTAATGACTATATTATATCCAGAAAATCGTCCGCATGTGACTGTTTTGACTGACTTATTATTCATAATTATATTAGTTTTGTTCCATTATTGTCAGCTAACTTTGAAAAAAAAGTTTCTCTAATTTATTCATTAAAGGGATTTTGCAAGAGAAGATTTAATTTACAATTTAAATTTATAGCTTACTTCTTACTTTGAAACTCATTATGTTTAGAAATGATTTCTTTGTGTTGTAATTAGACCATGAACTTTGATGTGCATTAAAGTGAGGAGAGTGTGATGTGGTCATCGTAGGAACCACAAAGTGTGACAGACTAAAAGGTAGAGCAAGCTTCGTATGTAGGGATGATGGTTATGAGTGGTGGACCTCACAGCTACATTAATGGCTCTCAATTTACCTTCAAGTCTTTATTCCATTCCTCACTCATTTTCACAAGACTTTGGTGGTGTTATTTTTCAACATGGCCCCTATTTTCCTACGTTTTTGTATCTCAGTGACCAGCGGAGACTAAAAATTTCCACTAAAACTACTTGCTCTATCTTACTAAGGCTCTGCCCTTTACTAGACTCACCCAGTCCAATAGAGGGCTCCACCAGTGATAATAGAACTGGGTTACAATATTGACAGGCTCAGATTGTTATTAAAAATGTCTGACAATATTATGGAAAGTAAATAAAAAGTTTGCCTTTATGTGCTTGATCCGATCTGTTTGTAGACTTCTTCTTAAGCGAGACTTTGTGAGACACAAAACCAGTTTGAGCCAAACATAAAGAAAAATTCTCTATAGGTTCCTTTCCATAATGTCAGAAACAATCACAATCAGAGCCTGTCAGTGGCAAAACTGACCACTTCATGGACATGAAAAAAACAAATCACCTCTGTTCAACTGAGACAGAGGGGGGCATGAAGTTCAAACAGTCTGCTGATGTTACAGAGACCTAAGGAGTTTAGAAAAGTGTTGACAGTTTTTATTTTCTCTTGGCCCCGTAAGCATGTATTTTATGTCTTAGAGCAAATAAAATGAAAGGTGATGTTCTCTTGTTGCACCTGGAACATCCTCTGTTTACTGTGGCCAGGCCACAACTGCAATATTGTGCAGTAAATTCTAAGTGAAACCACTTTCCAGTAGTATGATACTTACTAATCCGTTATTTTGCAAATTCTTTCCCCATGTTTTTTATTCTCTTACATTTGCCTTTGGGGTGACATTTTCCTTTCCTTGTTCTTCAAACAGACGAAAACAGGCTGCATTACCCACAGCGCTGGGATGCAGTTTTTTTGGAGTCAGCTGTGTTTTGGCATCTTTGCATTTGGTGTGTCAGCGCTGTGTGACTGCGTTGAGGCAGAGTTAAGTATAAGTGCATGTGTGTGCATGTGTGTGTATGTGTGTGTGTGTGTTAACAGGAGAGGACATATCCACATGAATGAAAAGACCAAATTCCACATTAATCAGAAACAAATCATGGCAAACCGATTTGCTCAAAGAGCTGTCAGCTTTAAAGATGGCTTCATGCCCTACGAACTTTGAAAAATCGCTTTTAGCTCATCAAGAACTTCCAACCAGAGACAGCATGAGTGGAGCTCAGAAGGTTCAGATGCTCCTTTCAAAGGGCTTCCTCTCTTTTCTCTTTTCCTCTGCTCTCTCTCCACTTCCAAATAATGAACAGACTAAAATAAAGCTCAATATCTGACCTTCATTGTAAGAGGCCAGTCAGAAGCAATTAATCTTTCGAAAAGCTTCTTAAGACAGGAAGCAAGTGCGCACTTCCAATTTCTTAATTTAAATGGTAGGCAGTATAATAGCTGACATGGCTGCACTGCCCCCTTCCTCGTCTTTGCTGCTCACTAGTTATTCCAGCGCTGAACAAAAATCCATGTCAAAGTTCAGCAGCAGGCTGGGGTTCACATAGCGCATCATGTCAGATAATTTATGGGGAGCAAATTAGGAATTCATGCAATATATTATCAATGGCAAGTTGTAAGATTTTGTACATGCACATTTGTATCTTACTTCCCATGAGATTGAATGGCCTTTACTTTTAACAATAAGTTGTTATATCTTCTTTTTTGGCAATACTGTGTTTGTTTTGGTGATATCTTGTATATGTGTCCCTGTTTTATTATTCTGTGTCCCCTCTGTCCGACGTTTTTGCTGGTCTGTGAATGCAGTGCTGGCAGAACTATGACTTATTTTTTTCCTCAGCAGTTGTGAGGTGGATAATTAATCTGTTGATCCAGTTCAAGCGGATCAGATCGAATCAGTGGTTGAGAGGAGCTGCTGCAGAAGAAATTGAGAGCTAACTTTTAGACCCAGCACAGTAAACAGTTAAGTTTCACTTTCACTGTGCCTGAGGTTTCTACCACTCCATTGGTTATATATATATATATATATATATATATATATATCATCATATATTATACAGCATTTTTTATGAAGTGCTACACGGTTCAGTTCCAAAATGTTAAATTGATAGGTGGCAGCTGATTTATTAATTGTGGCGGCCCACCACAAATAAATGAATATGTGGGAATCCCTGCTGGAACTAAAGCCTGGGACTTTATTTATTACGTTGTTCTGAGGTTTAAATTTACCATTTTTAAGCATAAGGCAGAAGATAACGTATCTCAAAGCCTGACTAGGAAAGGCTTCATTTCCTCAGACTCATCCTGGCCCTGGGTCTGCAACTGCCTGTAACCTTCGCAGACATCTTCTGCAAGTACATGGAATGACTTGACATAGTGAAATGCTTTTACCCTGGGGAGCAGCATGAAAGTGAGGAGCACTGACTCAGCACCCACTTTTAGGGACTAAAATGTTCCCATAAGTACACTGATTGACAACTTCCAATTCCCAAAAAACAACTGCTAGAGGATGTGCGTTTGAGTCTTCATGTTTCCAAATTCCATTTATGCAATTTGCATATAAGACCTGATTAGCCCTTCAATGTCTAGTGACCAATTTCTGCTTGTACACAGCCTACTAGTCTAAAACTGAGATTTAAGGTGAGGTTGGTGTTTTTTATTTTTCTAGTTTTAATAATCCATATATAATTCAAAATAAAAAAGCCCTCTGTCTGAGTTTAAACATTGCTTTTACTACTAAAAAAAAAATCAAAAATCAGTGGGATAAACTCAGAATGGGCAACAATTTACCCATCAGGTGTGGTTACAGCCAAGAATTTCAGTGAGAACATTTCTGCTGCACCATGTCACTATGCCACTGAGTGTCAAAATTGACTTCATGTTGCCCACAACAGGCATCCTGCAACATCCTGCCTTACTGTGTTTTTAGCAAGCTGCACCAAGATCAAACAGACTTTGGTGAGCCGCAGCCGTCAGGGTTGGTCAGCTCCACTCACCACTCATCTTTAGCAGCGGTTAAGTAGGACATGTGAATGCTCACAGGCTTAGCGTGAGGCTGCTGTGGTCTGGACATCTGGCTGTGCAGTAGCCACAGACAGCTGCCCTTGTTGTATTTGTGTTTACATGTAAGGTACAGCTAATGTGTGCAGATGACATTATGAATATAGCTCATATTCATGTTAGTGATGATACAGATAAGGTTTTAAACAGTCTGTGTGCAAAGGAATGTGCCAGTGACTGTTTACCTCTCAGTGTTTATCTCAGTTGAGGGCAGAGTTTTATGGCTAGATCAGATTTATGATGCCTGTTGTGCTCGTTGGAAATAGGGGGCAGATGTAGGAACGTGTGACATACAGTCCTGTCCTTGCATAGTCCTATTGAACATCGAGAATCAATGGACCTTTCTAATTGAGGTGGCACTGGGATAAGAAATGACTGCTTTCATCAATATGTATTGCAGCACTGTGCTGTTCTTTATGTGCTTATACTATGTAATTCAGTGTATGTCTATATGCGTATGTGATGATTTCTTCTGTTGACAAATATGTGTGAACATGACCCCTGATGATTATTAACTGCTCACCAGTTTTTGTGCTTCACTGGGATGATATACAGCGTTGAGGCCATAGCAGGCCAGTACTTGACCGCTGTGCTCCTCCACGGGCTTTACGACGAACAAATCCTCATCTTACCTCTGGCTAACCCGAGGTGTCCTCCCATGAATCCTGCTTTTTATGGCCCAGAAGTTTAGTGTTGACAAAATGAACACGCTGTGAACTCTGGGGTTTTCAAAAGGCTTCTTGACACCTTGACAACCACAGATGGAAAAGTCTCATTACAGTGCATATGCACACTTGAGGTGCCAATGGTGCTGTAAAAGCATCCGTTACTTCTGTCAAAGAACTCTTATTTTCCCTCTTATTTCTATTAAGCGAATAGATGAATGCATGGAGGTTTAGGTAGCAATGGTTAATTGAGAACATTAGCACTATATAATGTGGGCACTGAGTCATTTATGTGCACAGAGGCAGACTTATTTTTCTTGGATAACTTTTATGGAAGGTATGCATATTAGGTCTCTTTCATATGCAGGTAGCAAAAAGGTCAAGGCTCTGACAGCTCTCAAATTCTGAGACTTGCAGAGGAAGCAGCTGCAAAGTTTATCACCAGCCAAGTTGTCAGACTTCTGAAAAAATGCTTGAAACCATGTCGAGAGTTCATTGAGCAGAGAGGAATAATGGATAAAATAAAGGGAGTTCAAAAAATGGGTGCTTATCTACATGGGTGGATTATGAGACAATGGGACTCTGGGCACAGATGTGCAAAAGGCCCCACCACCTTTCCTGCATATAAGAAGCAAGACACAGACTCAGTGGTGCAAGCATGGACTAACTATTAATGAGACCACTGCACATGTTTTTCCAATGATTTTTCCCTTGATGTCTCTTGTGGTTTCCTCCACTATGCTCTTTCTTCAACTTGTAGACTCTGACACACCCACTGATGTTGTGATGATTGCACTTGCACTTTTTGTAAAGGAAATCCTGCTGTTGTTTGGTTCCACCTGCAAACTTTTTGGATTCTGAACCAATTAATTTTTAATCATTTAATAATTAAAATTAATAATTATGCGCCAAGCAGTTAAAATTAGGTGTGAGAACTGGAACAGAACTCATTTCATGTTGGTGGAAAATGGATGTTTGTGGTAATTTTGAGTCTCTTCCTGGTTACTATGGAAATTTTGCAGGGAAAGGCTCTGGCCCCTCTGACACATTGGCATCCTGGGCCTGTGCCCTGTATGCCCATGTTCAGCCAAGCCTGTCCATGTTTTAACTACCTATTTACTTCATCACATTGCTCTGCAGGGTAACCATAACCCTGACCCCAAACCCTAACCCTACTATAGTTAGCCATTTTTCAACATTTTAAATGTTAACTTTTTGGACTGTTCTTTTGAAATTCCACACCATAAACTTCTTCAAAATGCTGTACCATAACTTTTATTGGCATTTGGAACAATGACTTCTCTGACCGGTTTTTACGCATGCTATAGTATGGCATTTTTCGACATACTATAGTATGACTTTTTTTTTTTTTTTTTTTACATTTTAAATGTTGACTTTTTGGACCATTCTTTTGACATTCTATACTATAATATTCTTCTAAATCCTATACCGTAAGTTTTATTGACATCTGGAATGATGACTTTTTCAACCTTTTTTTCCATATGCTATAGTGTACTGTTTGTTCAAATGCTAAACTATAACTTTTTTAAGATTATTTTTTGGGCATTTCCCTTTTATTTATAGGGCAGTTAATCAGAGAGACAGGAAAGAGAGGGGGAGAGAGGGACATATGACATGCAGCAAAGTGTGCAAGTCGGACTTGGACCATACTATAGAATGACTTTTTTCAACATTTTAAATGTTGATTTTTTTTGGACCATTCTTTGAAATTCTAAACTAAACATCTTCAAAATGCTGTACCATAAGTTTTAACAACATGAACAATTCATTTTTTGACCATTTTTACCACATGTATGACTTTTTTCAACATTTTAACTGTTGACTTTCTAGATAGTTTCTTCGATTTCCTATACTATAATGTTCTTCAAAATGCTATACTATGACTATTTTGGCATTTGTAACAATGCATTTTTCAACCATTTTTTTCCACATGCTATAGTATGACATTTTGCAACATACAATAGTATGACATTTTCAACGTTTTAAATGTTGACTTTTTGGACATCTTCAAAACGTTTTACTATGACTTTTTTTTTTTTTTTTTTTTTTTTTACATTTAGAATAATGAATTTCTAACCAGAACCCTAACCCTAACCTAACCTAACCCTGTAAAGCTCTGTGGAAGCATATGCTTGTCCTAAATGTGGACTTTTTAAGAACAAAACAAAAAGAAAAAAATGAGACAGATGATTGTCTTCACAGCTTTTCTATCCTGGTTTGATGGAGGTGACACACAGCTTCATGCTTGAATTCACTGACCAATCAGGAGCCCTGTGTCTGCAGGTTGAAAGGTTAACTGGCTCATTAGTCGATGCTCTTTATGATATGGCTAATGATCACCATTGTTTGGCATCGCCACTTGAGGCTTCAAAGATATTCAAAGAATGCACATTCCTCTTGAAGTCGTATCCTTTTTGAAGAATGAGCAATCAAAGTTGGCACATTTTTGTTTGCAGATAGTATTTTTTTGTATTTTTTGTATTTTGCATTTGCATATCTGTTTATTTCTATCTCAGTATCTTGATGCTTTGAAGCAAAAGAGGTTTATATATGTAGAAACTTGATTTAAAAGCTGTATTAAAGTAGCCAGAGGAATACTTGGCAATTAACAGTTACATGCCAGCTGTGCAGTGGGTGCGCCTGGGTTTAAGTGTTTTCCTGCTTAACAACAATTCACTCACCGGTTCAGACTTTTCCAAAACACATTTATAGGGTTCACAGCCTTGTATGAGCCTGGGGCAATTTCTTTTCCTGACACCATCAATGTGGGATTGAATAAGAGGCTCTAAGAGACGTTTGAATTAACCTACCTTGTCACAGTTAACAGTTATTTTGACACAAGTTGTTTAATAGAAAATGTGCTGTTGCAGAGGAAAACTACTCCAGGGCAGAAGGAGTGGTTTACAACAAATCATTTCTCCGAATAGCCCTGAATGAATGGTGGATCATATAAACTTTCCTTACATTTAATTACTTCAATAACAGATTCATATTAGTATGTGGAATGTGAAACTGATTGGGTTAAACAATGTCCTCACATATCCTTGTCTCGATCTTATATTTCATGTTAACTTCTTAAAAATGTTTTGAATTAGACTTGTTAGCCAATAGTATAATGATTGAATTAAGATTGTATTATCCCAATAATTAAATAATGTCCCTCCCCAGACATTATAATATAGTTATTTTTTGAAAAGATTTGAAAGGAGAAGATATTGTTACACACTTCTCATTAACGTTAGATTATTCTCAAGTGATTCATGGGCCATTCCTCTGTTGCGTTACTTTTGCAATTGTACATACCTCTAAATCTCCTATCTATGCTGCGGGCAGTCTGGGTAATCATTAGAGATGTGGGTCTTAGTACATTGTCTGGATTTGCTCAGCACAGAAGTGACGTGATCGCAGAGCAGCTGTGTGGGCTCTTTAGGCAACATGACCGTAGGAGAGATCAGACATGGACCAGGTCATTAGATGAGACATAGGAGACACTGTCAATATTTGCACAACGCAGACATTTTGGGGAACCTATTAACCCCATTAGAACATGGGAGTCTATACTTTGAGTAGATATTCCTCTCTTTTCTCTTCCTCTCCCTTTGTCCTAATATTTAGGTGTCTGACCATTCTCGCTGACAGGGTTAACTGCGGGATAACAAGATTTAGACTGGCTGCTTACAGCTGGGGTTCCTTAGTGTTTACAGGTTTATGCCAGCAGCTTTAAAAAGGTTTTCTGGCCTACGGGCTGCTTACATAGTCCAGTCTCGAACACATCAACACTCTTTAAAGCCCTAATTGGAAATTCTTACTCATACATTCTTACACTTAAATTTGCAGATAAGAAGTCATCCCTTTGCTACTTTAAATCTCATCAAAATTGAGGTACATTGAGGCTCAATTGAGAACATAGTGTTTACACCCTTTAAACATTATTAAAATGTCTTTCAAGCTCTTACACAGTGTCAGTCATTGTATGTGATCCCATGTCAGTCACTTTAAGAGCAGATGAAAACACACAGATGCAGTATAAACAGATAATAAAGCTTACAGCTCCTGGCATGGTCCTAATGCTACAAGTGGACTTTTACATGAATGAATTTGCAGCTGCAGCATAGCAGCAACAGACCCGCATTAAAAAAAAGAAAGAAAGAAAGAAAGAAAATTGGGGGCCCTCTTGCTGCAAGATATTTGGGCTCAGCCATTTTTCAACTGATGACAAAGGAGGATGAATTGGTGTAAACTTAACTTGGTGTGTAATGATCTGGAGATGAAGGGGAAGTGGGAGGAAATAGGCTGTTAACATCCAATTGGAGGATGCAGGCAATCCCTGGGTTTTACTGCTGACGAATCGGATAGATAAGAAATACATCCAAGGCAAAAACTATCTGTAGTAGATAGAGTCCAGAAACTGGCAACTTCTGGGCCTTCTACCTGTTTGTGTGAGTTGAGAAGCTTTTAGCTGATGTAAGCAACAATCTCATCCACCTTTTTTTCTGAACTTTGGGCAGTGGAGTGTTTGCTAAAGGTGTAACTCTATCTTTCCTTATTTCAGACTCCAGCAACAACCAGGACTCCGATCATCAGTCACCAGGAAAGGGTTTCGAGCCTGGGAAGACAAACAAAGACACCCACTACAAACACCGACTGCACGGCTGCTCTCGACTCCCCATCCACTGAAATCCACGAGGGAGACTGGGGCCACCGGCCAGGGTCAGTGGGGTTGAAATAACACAGCTACTTGAGTTTGACCCCTCAATTAGGGCACGACCGCCATCCTTCATTTGATCTGCCAGCAGATATCACATCCACCTTTCAGTCGTATTTAGCCCACTGACAGATGAAAGCCTGGATCTATGTATGTATGTATGTCTTCATATGCATGTATGTATGTGTGTATGAAGGTATGCATTTATATATGCATGCATGAATGTATGTAAGTATGTATGTGTTTTGTGTCAGTATGTACAATATGTATGTATGTATGTATGTATGTATGCATGAAGCGATGACTTTTTTTATGCTCTTTGAGACGACATACTACACTATGAATTTTTTATGCTACATTTTACGATATACTACACTGTATCCATTTTATGCTATTTTTGCCCAGCATACTACGACATACTATGCAATGTCTTTTTCATGCTTTTTTGGACATACATACTACTCCCACTTTTTATGCTATTTTGGTTGACAAACTATACTGATTTTTTTTTATGCTATTTTGAACAACATAATATACTATGACTTTTTTATGCTATTTAGGATGATACTATACTATGATTTTTTCTATGCTATTTTGAACGATCTACTATACTACAACTTTTTATGCTATTTTGGATGACATTATACATTGACCTTTCCATACATGTTTATGTCTTTAAAGTATGTATGTATTTATGTATGTATGCATCTTACAAAGAATAATAATTGTTTCAGCCTAATACACGGTGACACTTATTCATTAATGACTAAAGCACAGTAAGAAGGATTCCTCTCTGTACTTTCACCCTCTGATTTCACAAGCATGTCTCTTGGCACTTAGTAAAAGACTTTTGTGCAACCAAAGACATAATTTCATGATCAAATATGATCATGTTTAATATATACATATTTTGAGTGATCACCCTGTCATTTATGTTTGAAGAGAAAAGAATCTCTTTCATTCTAAACTGTATCATGTTTTCTTTTTTTGTGGCACTTTATGTATAATCGTCCTCACATGGTACTATGCACAAGCTCTCACAAGCTCTCTCAAATTATCTGCATATTTTCATCTTCAACTCAAATGTGGGAAGTCATTTGAAGCCCATAAATGGATCAGCAGCCATGTAACCGCTGCTCCATGTTTCCCCACACTGATACATCTTGGCACTGTCACACCGCTCTCTAATTTGGAGGAGCTTTGCTCAGACCTGAAACACCAGAGAGCGGCAAGACACTCTCCAACTCACTGTTGAAAATTAAAGGAGAAATGTTTGCCTCAGTGGCCTCGTCACACCAGAAACCTCCACCAGTGTTTGATTAGAAGGTCTTTGTTGCTGGCTAGTGGCCATGTAGCTTTTGAGTCTGCATATGAGGTGGATGTGAGTCTGATAGACAGACAGAATTATGGAGGAGAAGCACCATATTGAAGCACCAAATGTTAGCACTGCTTCCCAAATCCCTCCCTGATATTTATGGCATTAGATTTAATGTGCATAAAAATAGCAGTGAATAATTGATTTTTTTTTTCTCCTTTTTCTCCCCATGTAATCTCTCTTCTTACTCAACGATTATGACCGGTAGAGTCTCACTGCTGGCAATAAATTATTAACAACACACTGTTTTAATTAAGTCTCAAGTTACATCTGCAATGTTTTGAGTCAAATATTATTCAGGGTCACTTGGGATGAGTGAATACACACTGCGGCACTGTTTCTTAAACTTTAATCTAAAACTTTGCTGAAAATATATTCTCTTTTTTTGAAGTCCATTGGAGTTTTGCATTGAAGAGCTCCTGACAGCTGTAGGAGAATCTGCTCTTAACTGTGAAACCGTGTTATAAAGACCATGAGGGATGGGTGATTTACTGTTTGTGGGATCATACTCGCACACACTTATTTTCTGTAGGAGTGTGTTTGTGGTCATATGCATATGTGTACATATCTGATGAGAAAAAACAACTATTTTTGTTTCTTATCCCTTGTCATCTTCATCCTAAATGTCGTCATGTCTCGGTGTGAGTTTTAGGCAGGAAATGGAGCTGGAAGATTCCTCTGCATGGCAGGGGTCTGAGACGGACGCTAGTGGCAAGATTTAACAGCGGGGGTCATGGGTCAAAGGTGCCTCCAGGTTCTAAATTTGTAACTTTGCCCAGATCCTGTCCCGGCTGCCATCAAAGTAGCCAGCCAGCCACACTCTAATGTGTATTAGCAAGACAAAGAGAGAGAAGAGGGGCGGGCATAAGATGGGCTTTGATTTCTCTGAGATTTATGGGCGTGATGAAATCAGCTTTGAATAAACTGGGCTTGCCCATTTTCTCTATCGTTTAGCCACATCTGAAGGCTCCAGGGTTTGTTCTGGGAGACAGACACACAGGATAAAAAGGCAACAAATCTAAAGAGAAAGAAGAGAGGAGGCCTGCAGCTCCCTCTGAAGTCCTCACATGTCCCATTCAGGGACCCATCAGCTGGCTGTGGCTTCATTGTATGTGCTGCTTCACAACCATTACAGCCTCACCAGAGAAATTCCCAACCGTAGACTTATGGAGATGATGTTTTCCTAGGATACCATGAACCAACACTTGCCACTGCCTACATGTAAATGTCCTTTTCTGTTGTTTTGGTTTGTTTTTCTTTATCAAGTTGTTAGGCAGTGTTTAACAGTCACCAAAGTCAGGACCCAGTGGATGGTGATGAGGATGGCTTCCTCTCAAGCCCCTCTCCCCCATCCTGCAGTAAATACTAACTGCCCCCCGGTGACCCCTGCAGTGATAAATAACCCTTAAGGTTAACCACGTTTGAAATGGAGCTGTGAGACCATTATAGGCCTCTGGAGTTTTCTTGACATCTTCAATATGTTATCTGTATGCCCAGGAACTTAAACCAGAGCAGCATTAACTGCCCCCTTTTTGTGTCAGGACTGATGACATTAAATACAAAGTGATCTCTTATTCAACCAACTGAGATTTTTATCCTCTGTCTGCATGTTCAGCAGCCCTAATTATTGTGTAAAAAATGTGCACTGGTCGTGTGTGTGTGTGTGTGTCTGTGTCTGTGTCTGTGTTTGTTTGCATAATGCACTGCGGGCGTCCTCTTGTGAATACAAGTGTGTGCACAGATGGTGTTGGTGTGTATGTGAGCTAATGGTAATCACACCTTGGCGTCTGTTGTGCAGCTTAAAAAACGTTGGTGTTTATCTGTCATGGCAGCAGGTGTTATCTGTGAACATATCTGGGGTCTGAAGATGCTCTGAATCATGTCATATGAATGAAAAAACAACTTTGACACATGACACTTTAAGGGCATCTTTATGACTGCTTGACATATAACATTTAGCAATAAATACAATATATATGGTGGTGGGGGACATCCCAATATCCTTTCAAAAAAACCCACCCCCACCATCACCACTGTCCAATATAGCATAAGTCATAGTGCAGTATGTCCTCCAAAATACCACTGAAAAGTCATAGTATATTATATTGTCCAAAAAAGTATAAAAAATATATACAATGTCATCCAAAATATCATAAAAAGTCATACTGTGGTATGTTGCCCAAAAGAGAATTCACACTATAGTATGTCTTTCAAAATGCCATTAAAAAGTCATAGTATAGCATGTTGTCAAAAAAGCATAAAAAAGTCTTATTATACATTGTCGTCCAAAATATAATAAAACACTCATGCTATAGTGCGTCGTCCAAAAGAGCAGTAAAAGTCATATTATAATATTTCGTCCAAAGTAGAATCAAAAACTTATATTATAGAATGTTGTCCAAAATAGTATAAAAGAGTTATATTATAGGATTTCATCCAAAATAGCAGAAAAGAATCATATGTTGTCAATAATAACATAAAAAGTCATAAAAAAGATGCAAAAAAGTTGTGCTATACTATGTCATCCAACCTACCATAAAAATGTCATTCTATAGTATTTCATCCAAAAAGAGCATGAAAAGTCATATAAAAGTATGTCATCCAAAATTGCATAAAAGAATTACGCTATGGTATATCGTCAAAAATACCATAAAAAAGTCATACTAAAGTATGTTATACAAAACAGCATACAAATGTAAAATTATTATATGTTGTCTAAAATATCAATAAAAAAACATATTTGTGTATTTCTTCCAAAATAGCATAAAAAGCGATACTATAGTATATCATCAATAATAGCATAAAAAAGTCATATTATAGTATGTAAAGTAGATTCAAGATATCACAATATTTCATCCAATATAGTATAAAAATGTCATAATGTAGCATGCTGTCCAAGAGAATACAAAAATGTCATCTACTATTTCACCCAAGAAAAAGCATAAAAAAGTCATTGTATGTTCATTATATTGTCATTTGTATGTCATCCCAAAAAAAATGTCATACCATAGTATGTCATCCAAAATTGCATTTAAAACGTCATACTATAGCATGTTGCTCAATATAAATAGTATACGAATTTTATAGCATGGTTTGTTGTCCAAACTAGAATGAAAATAGAATGCAGTGTGAATGGACTAAGTACCAACAACAGTTATGTGAATACCGTGCCTTAGTCCTAAAACTCAGAAATTAATTAGCAGTTTTGCACTTCCAACAAAAAAGGTCAAACAAACAATGGTCACACACCGGACAGGCACCACCAAAACCAGGTTTGGAAAGTATACACTGTAACTATTCAGTCACCGAGACACTCTGTGATACATGATTTAGATTGATTATCTCTAGAGTTTGAAGGGTTTTAAAAGCCCTAACAGACATTTTTTCTAGCTTTAAATTACATCTAATCAGACCTTTCTTAAGGGTTTTTTAATTAGTCATATTTGTGGTTTAGGGGTTTTTAAAAATGATAACAATCCCTTAAGATGTACCACATAGTTTTATAGCTGCCTCAAAAGTTTCACCTTAATTAAAAAATGTCTGTACGAAGCTGTCCTTCGTAATAAGAATCCCTTGTGTTGCATTCACAGAGTGAAAACAAATGTTTGAAGTGGGAACAGGATTTTCAGTCAAATCCCACACAGAGCAATACAACGTTCTCAGTTTGTCAGAATGAGTGAACAGGAGAGAACTACTTAAAGAACCTCCAGAACATCTTCAGGAATTCCAGAACAGCTTTCAGTCTGCAGGCAACTTTGTTTCTCAGCAGGTTGATGAACGTCCTGCAGTTTCAGTCTCGTCTTCTCTCTCTGCTTCTTTTAGTCCATTGGCGCCGAAGATGATCCAGTGGTTAAAGACACCGACTGACGACGCAGTGATCAACCAACTGGAGGTTCAAACGCTGCTTGAGGTGTGCTACACAGGAGTGAGTGCAAGTGTTTTAATTTAGATAAATTAATTAATTCATAGCCTGCACTTTAATCATTCCCTTAAAGGACCTGAAGTTTTAAATAGAGATGTAAGTAAATCAAGTCAAGTCAATTTTATTTATAAAGCCCATTATCACAAAACACGGTTTGCCTCAGAGGGCTTTACATGACATCCCTCTGCCCTTAGACCCTCACACCACCTAAGGAAAAACTCCTGAAAAAGAACCACTGTAACGGGGCAGATGCAGATTCGAGGTTCATTAATGGCTGAGGTACATCACACAGGAGTGTGTGTGATCAACTAAAAACACCAAACTTTGCTTTTACAAATGTAGTTTGTTGCCATTTCACATCTATTTCAACTTGCAAATTTCCACCATTGAACAAAGAGGAGGGAACAGAGAACAGGTCAGTCCATTTGGGGTGTACGGGCAAACTTCTAAATTTACGTAAAAAGTCATAGCATTATGGGATTCATAAATTTAAAAGAAAAAAAATGGTACAAGATTAAAGTCATATATTTACTAGAAAAGGTAATATTATCATGAGATTAAACTTGTAATGTAATGAGAAAAAGTTCATAGATTAAAGCCACACAGTGATGCACAGTCATATTGATATCAGTCCTCTGCAAGTGAGCTGTCTGGTCGGTGGGGGGTTTATAGACAGGACCTGTGTTTGGGGTTCACGTCCCATGGCAGGTTGAACTTTTAGTGACTTTTAAGACTTAGTTGATTCATTATTTCTAAATTGTTAATCTAGTGTTTTATATTAGTATACATAAACTTGACAGAATAACTAAAAGACCTGATCTTAACTATGTATTCTACATTTCCAGGACAGCCAGCTGATGGTCAGCTAACAGTAGATCATAGAAAAAGATTAATTTCATTTCCTTTCTGTAGATGCCAGAACTTAACAAATATACCTGGCATACTGTGCTCATGAAAAGCAGACATCAACACTTGAAAGGGAGAAAGAGGCAAGAATGAAGAAACAGAAACAGAGTATCTCTACATTAACCATCTGTGAGGCGACTACAGTTCAGAACAGGTGTGAGGACGGCAGTGTTACCTCAGGTGTCGTTCGGTTCTGTTTGTGCGCCTTACAACACTGAGTCACATGCACACTGATTCCACTGATACTCCATACTTTGGTTAAGTTCAGTTGTGTGCTTAATTGAGTTGCTTTTTTAAAAAATATATGTCCTGTTTAATCGTGGTCGTATTGGCAGTCCATATAAATAGTTCAACCAGTGGTGGAAGAACTACTTAGATCTTTTACGTAAAAGTGCTAATAGGAAACTGTAGAAATACTGTTACAAGTAGCTAAGTATTGATTGGATTTATGTAAATAATGTCCATTCAGGAGCTGTATACATCCTGACTGCTTAAAATAATAATTCTAAAAATCAGAAAAAAATAAGTCTAAAAATGTTTAAAGAAGTACAGACTATGGCTGAACTCATTTCTTTGGTGCTTGTTATTATAATCTTTCCTGACTTTATAGTTTTTATCTGTGACTTTTTCACATAATATAAGTTTATCCAGGTTTTTCTTGTAAAGTCATGAGTGAAGTTGCATAACTTTACAACTTGTCCTCATAAATGTATGAGTTTAATCACAAGTTTCCATCAGGTTGTCCTCTCTCTTAGTTTGCAGTGATTCTGAGTTATTGGTTTTGATTGAGGGCCAGTATTTTTAGAGGAGAGGTTCAACTGAAATCTCTGAAATCAACTGGCAGAACCAGGAGTTTACTCATTAGTGACCGTTGTAACATTACTGTTTAGATATTTGTTGCAGTAGACCTGCCCAGGTGTATTGTTGTCGCACGGACCTATTTTGAGGTTGCACCCAAAGGTAATCGGAGGAGTAAGATGACATGAAAACATGCGCGCCTTTAAAGTTTATTAAACTATCGCCCGGTTTGGTGAAATCAGGAAATCTGGAGTCTTCGTGATTATAAAATAATTTAAATCAGCGGCAAGTGGACTTTTGCAGTGTTACGAGCGCAGAACGAGCTGTTTTGCTGCGAAGACTTTGCCGGCGGGGGAGAGCCGGTGATGGAGGGATTGAGGCCGCCGCAGACGTTGTGCTTGGACTTCGGCGATCTTTCAAAGACGTGGGAAGATGAGTTTTTTCTCTATGCGGACCTGACGATAGACGACGGCGGTGAAAAAGAAAGAAAAGTGACACATTTGTCGGCGCGAGATGCACAGAGTTACTGGACACGTCAATGGATGACGCAGCTAAAGACACATGAAAGGTAAAAGGCATTATTGAAAAGTTTGATGGACATTGCAACCCTGGCGTTAAGGAGACTGTTGAAGGTTATCGTTTCTTCACAGTGAACCAAGAAACTATTGACAGTTACATCACATAACTGAAAGTGCTGGTCAAATCGATCGGATTGTGTGCGGAATAAAGGACATTAAAGGAAAGGGCATGAGAGACACTGCTTCGCAGGAAAATATGCCGCTGGACTCGTGCGTTTATATGTATCATAGATTTTATGTACAGAGCTGTATGAACTGTAAAACATTTTAGGGCCGATGGTGGCAGAGGTGCAGGCAGTACAAGAAGCAGCACGAGAGAGACAAACAGCAGCACGAGAGAGACAAACAGCAGCGTTGCTGTAATGCAAATTTTGTGGCAAAACACATGAAAAAGGCAAGTAAAAATACCTGTTGTACAGTGAGAATTGCCAAAAAGATGGTGGCGAGTAGAACCACTTTGCAGCTAAATGCGAAGCACACCCAAAACTGAAAAAAAAGAAAGGTTTGTCACTTGCAACATTATGCCAATTAATCTGCTGAATCTGGACACAAAACTTGAACACACTAAAAGTGTTGAGAAATTCAAGAAACCGGAAAGTGTATCAGCTAGATTTGTATGAGGCAGATGAAAAATGTGACTTTGGTTGGTAAAAAAAAAAAAAGCTAGTGAGATCACAAAGCTTACAAAAGTACACTAAAAGAATTTTTTGGAAGCAGACAGCATTGTCACCCCAGAGAAGCCCACAAACCCACAGATTGAATTTTGTTATGGTCATACAGAAACAAAATGAGAAGCCAAGAGGCAGCCACGCCAATCTGCAGCGTGTTTCATGCTCGTGGTGTTCACACATGCAGCGTTGTTGCATTGTTGCTGCCTGCTGCTATGAGAACTGTATTTCCACCTTTATGAGCACAAATTCCACTCATTTATGAAGTTGTGCAAGCTCCTGCATTGCCAACAACACGCATCCCGCAAATGTTTCAAAATAAAATGCCTTGTGTCCGCAACTGGGATTCTGTCCACACAGATGTTGCCAGAAGGCTTTTATTTTGAAAGGTCGTCAGGGAAGTTTGTGTAAAACAGACATCTTTGAAAAAATTAAAACAGCAATGAGAAGTCCTCTGTCCAACCATGTCCCCCAGTCCTCTGTGGAGATTACACGCATGGCTCCTTCCCTTGCTCCCTCCACCTGCATACGCTCTTGTCTTTTTACTACATTACACTAACTCGGTTGCCTCTCCGGAGCATTCATGCTCCCATGTTTCGTAGTGTTCCTGGATCTTGGCTGCACTCTTGGCTGCGCCTGGATCATGGTGATGGCTGTGCTGATGCTGTAACCCTGCCTCTGGCTGTGCTCGTGTTGTGGCTGCACTGATGCTGTACCTTCGGCTCGCCTTGATCGTGGTCTTGGTTGTGCTGTTGCTGTGCTCCTGTCGGAGGCTGCGCCTGTGTCGTGGGCCTTGGTTGCACAGATGCTGTGATCCTGCTTGAGACGACCTTCTACTGCCATTATTATGCGTCATGCCTCCACTATATACATGCGTGGGACTCTTTTTTAGCGCCTACGATATTTGCACTTAACGTCACATGCTATCATAGAGTGCATTTCTTAATTTTACGTCTATCGCTATTTTTATAATGATATGCTATTGTTGCCATGATTGCTGTGCATCTCTCTCCATCTCTTTCTCTCTGTCTCTCTCTTTCCTTTTTGTCATTACTTTAATTTAATTGTTATTTACGACATCTATTAGGGATTTGTGATTCTGATTCTGATTCTTCTATTGCACATTTGTCTGTCCTGGAAGAGGGATCCCTCCTCAGTCGCTCTAAATGAGGTTTCAACCATTTTTTTCCCCGTTACAGGGGTTTCTTGGGGGAGTTTTTCCTTAGACGATGTGAGGGTCTAAGAACAGAGGGATGTCATACTTGTATGCTGTAAAGCCCTCTGAGGCAAACTGTGTTTCGTGATAATGGGCTTTATAAATAAAATTGAATGAATTGAATTAAATGTACAGAGGTCTATTGATGATAGCTCCTATGAAGTGCAGTTGGACTCTGGTGGTGCCCTCAGGAGAAATTAGTGGCACCTTAGATGTGCTCATGGGATAACCCCAGCTGGTCTCCTGACATGGACACTGTTGAGCCTGGTCACTCAGAGACCGTTCTTCCTCACTCCGTCTCTGAGAGACACACCCCCATGGACACTAGCAACAGTGACATGCCATTAACCAACAGGTGTAGCTGCGCAGTGATGAAGCCACAGTGCCTGAAGTGCTTTGTGACATAAAAAAAAAAAAGAAAAAGAAGAGAGAAAGGTGTGTGGCACTTTTGGGAGTTAAATGAGTTGAAGTTGGAAAATGGACACTGAAAATCTGAAAGAAATCTTCAAGATAATTACTAACTAATTACTAACCAGTTAAGTATAAAAAGCAGTTTTATGTTTCAGAAATATTTACTTTGCTAAAGTTTATAAATGCTGAACTGTGAGATGTATAATATGAGCTGTAAGGGTTAATATAGCACTTTGTTTCTCAGTAGCTGTAGATGTGCCTTCTGATTGAGTTCTACGTTGTGTCAAAAAGAAATTTGAAGTTTTTACCATCATAAAGGTACATGTTAAAACATTTGGTTTTTATAAATGTTATGTCTGAAAAGAGGGAAAGAAATGAACTTTCAAAAAAAAAAGGATGTAACAATATGAATTGTTATATTGTTTAGATATCTGTTGCAGTGGACCTGTCCAGGTGTATTTTTGTTGCAGCATGGACCTGTTTTGTTGTTCCACTTAGAGATATCTGGAAGAGCAACGTGCTGTGTGAACATGTCTGTCTTTAAAGTTTAATAAGACTGTTGTCCAGCTTGGTGAAATCTGTAATTCTGATGTCTTTGTGATTAAAGGGATCAGAATTCAACAACCATGGCAACTTGTCAGTGATGCTGAACACACCAAAACACACACATCCACACACAGGATTTGGAACATTTTACAAACGATGCAAGATGCATAATGTGTTAAACGGAGGGCTTGAGCATTGGAGGTGAGCCTCACTTCAACATCTCTGGAGTTCACAAAATATATTTCATGGGTTTTATTCAACATTTCTCTGATAATCGTACTAACTAGACCCTTTGACACTCTTTCAAGAATTCCTAGTACCTCATCACGTTCTTGCATATTTCAGCCAGCACTGTTGTGTAGCATCAGCTTTTGAACAATCCTTAAAATGTGACACATTGTGGGTATCATTAAAAAAGGTAATATAATACTATGTTGTCCAAAATATTGTAAAACACGTGATATTATGTCATCAGAATACCACAAAAAGTCATGTAATTATGTCATCCAAAACAGCATAAAAAGTTCACTAAAAACTCATAAAAGGAATGTGTAGTTTAATGTGTAGTCCAAAAATACCATTTAAAATGCATACTATAGTATGCCATCCAAAATAGTATGAAAGAGTTACTTTATAGTATGTTATCCAAAACAGCATTAAAGTGTCTTTTTCTAGTATGTCATCCAAAATACCATGAAAAAGTCATGATGAAGTCATGCTATAGTACATTGTCCAAAATACCATAAAAAAGTCATAAAAAATGAAGGTAAAGTCATACTATAGTTCTGCATCAAAAATAGCATTAAAATGTCATAGTATGTTGTCCAAAGTCCTGTAAAAAATCATAAAAAGTGTTTTTAAAAAAACCCCAACCCATTAAATTATATTATGCTATTTTAAACGGGTTTGGGGACATGTCATATTTTGACATTTTTTGTCATACTATAGTATGGCATTTTCAGTAGTCTTTTTGACATGCTGTATTATGGTGTCTTTGGCCGATTTTGCAACATTCTATGCTATGGCAAGTCTCGGGATGCTATTTTATGCAGTTTTCAGCTGTTTTTGGGACATGTCATATTTTGCCATTTTATTGCCATACTATAGCATTGACGTTTTCAGTGTTTTTTACATTCTATATTATGGTGTTTTTGTCCGTTTTTGCAACTTTCTCTGCTATGATATGTCTTTGCATGATATTTCCGGTGGTTTTCGGGTGTTTTATGGACATGTCATATTGTGACATTTTTCACCATACATTATGGCTTTTGTGGTGTTTTTTCGACATGCTATATAACAGTGTTTTCGCCATTTTTGAAACTTTCTATGTTATGGTGTGTCTTTCCATGCTATTTTATGCAGTTTCCATCTGTTTTTGGGACGTGTCACAGTTTGACATTTTTGCCAGACGATAGTATGGCATTTTTAGGCAATTGATGGCAAATGATATGCTATATTATGGTGTTTTTGGCCGTTTTCAATGCAATCTTTGCTATGGCGTGTCTCGGCATGGTATTCTAAGTGGTTTTCAGCTGTTTTTTGGACATGTCTTATTTTGACATTTTTCACCATACTATAGCCTTGGTGTCCTCAGTGTTTTTTTTTACATGTTATGTTATGGTGGCTTTGGACGTCTTTGCAACTTTCTCTGCTATAACATGCCTCTACATGCTATACTAGGTGGTTTTCAGCTGTTTTTGGGACATGTCAAGTGTTGAAATTTTTCGACATACTATACCCTTGCTTTTTTGGTCATTTTTTCAACATGCATTTTTATGGGGTTTTCGGCTGTTTTTTTATGTTTATTCAAAACTTTTTACGATAACATATCTCTACATGCCATACTAAATGTCAAAAAAATGTCAAAATTTGACATGTCCCAAAAACAGTTGAAAATACATCAAAACAGCATGAAATAATGTGCTGAGACACACCATAGCATTTAAACATGCAAAAACAGCCGAAAATACAATAATATAGCGAGGCTATAGTATTGCAAAAATGTCAAAATTTGACATGTCTCAAAGATGGCTGAAATAGTCTCACAGCAACCTAAAATAGCGTGCAGAGGCACACCATGGCATTGAAATTTGAAAAAAAACAAACACCAAAAAAACGATAATATTGCATGTAAAAAAAATGACCAAAAAAACAAGGTTATAGTATGGCAAATATTTCAAAACTTGACATGTCTACAAAACAGCTGAAAACACTACAATACAGACTGAGATAACGTCCTTAGAAATGCCATAGCATTTAAACATGCTAAAACGGCCAAAAACACCATAAAATAGCATGTCGAAAAAATGACCAAAAAAGCATGGCTATAGTATGGCAAAAAAATCAAACTTTGACACATCTCAAAAACAGCTGGAAACACCTCAAAACAGCCTAAAATATCTTGTTGAGAAAAACCATAGCATTAAAATGTGCAAAAACGGCCCAAAATACCATATTATAGCTTGTCCAAAAATAACCCAAAAAAGCAAGGCTATAGTATGGCAAAAAAAGTCAAAATTTGTTACCTCTCAAAAACAGCTTGTTGAAACACACCATAGCATTAAAACCTGCAAAAACTGCACAAAATATTACAATATAGCATGTCAAAAACATGACCAAAAAAGCAAGGCTATAGTATTGCAAAAAAGTCCAAAATTGACACATCTCAAAAACAGCTGGAAACACCTCAAAACAGCTTGAAGGAGTTTGCTGAGACACACCATAGCATTACAACTAACAAAAACAGCCCCAAAACACTGATATATAGCATTTCATGAAAATTACCGAAGTAGCAAGGCTATAGTATGGCAAAAAAGTCCAAATTTGTGACATCTTAAAAACAGCTAGAAACGCCTCAAAACAGGTTAAAATAACTTGCTGAGACACACTATAGCATTAAATCTAGCAAAAACAGCCCCAAACACTATAATATAGCATGTTGAAAAAATGACCAAAAAAGCAAGACGACAGTATGGCAAAAAAGTCAAAATTTGACATGTCTCAAAAACAGCATGAAAAACCTCAAAACAACCAAAGATATCTTACTGAGACACAGCATAGCATTACAACTAACAAAAATGGCCCAAAACACTGTAATATAGCATTTCGTAAAATTTATGAAGTAGCAAGGCTACAGTATGGCAAAAGAAAGTCACAATTTGTGACGTCTCAAAAACAGCTGGAAATACCTCAAAACAGCTTAAAATATCTTGTTGGGACAAACCATAGCATTAAAATCTGCAAAAATGGCCCAAAACATCAGAATATAGCATGTCGAAAAAATGGCCAAAAAAGCAAGGCTATAGTATGGCAAAAAAGTCAAAATATGTCACGTTTCAAAAACAGCTGGAAACACCTCAAAACAGCTTAAAATGTCTTGTTGAAACACACCATAGCATTAAAACCTGCAAAACAGGCCCAAAACATCATAATATAGCATGTCAAAAAAATGAACAAAAAAGCAAGGCTATAGTATGGCAAAAAAGTCAAAATTTGACACGTCTCAAAACAGCTGTAAAACACCTAAAAACAGCTTAAAATAGCGTGCTGAGACACGCCATAGCATAAAAGTTGCAAAAAAAGGCCAAAAACACCAAAATATAGCATGTTGAAAAAATGACCAAAAAAGCAAGGCTATAGTATGGCAAAAAAGTCAAAATATGACCGTCCCAAAAACAGCTGAAAACACCTAAAAACAGCTTAAAATAGCGTGCTGAGACACGCCATAGCATAGAAAGTTGCAAAAACGGCAAAAAACATAAAAATAGCATGTCGAAAAAATGACCGAAAAAAAAGCAAGTATGGCAAGGCTATAGTATGGCAAAAAAAAAGTAAAAAATGACAAAAGTCCCAAAAAACAGCTGAAAAACAAAAAAAGCAAGGCTATAGTAAAAACAGTTTCAAAAAACGTCCCAAAATGCAAAACAGCTCAAAACAGCTATAAAATAGGTGCTGAGACACACCATAGCATAGAATGTTGCAAAAAAGGCCAAAAAACACCATAATATGGCATGTTGAAAAAATGACCAAAAAAGCAAGGCTATAGTATGGCAAAAAAGTCAAAATTTGACACGTCCCAAAAACAGCTGAAAACACCTGAAAAAACAGCTTAAAATAGCGTGCTGAGACACACCATAGCATTAAAAGTTGCAAAAAAGGCCAAAAAACACCTCAAAATGGCATGTTGAAAAAAATGACCAAAAAAGCAAGGCTATAGTATGGCAAAAAAGTCAAAAAATTTGACACGTCCAAAAAACAGCTGACTAAAAAAAACACTGAAAAAAACAGTTTAAAATAGCGTTGCTGAGACACGCCATAGCAAAGTTGCAAAAAAAATGGCCAAAAACACCAAAATATAGCATGTCATGAAAAAAAATGACCAAAAAAGCAAGGCTATAGTATGGCAAAAAAGTCAAAATATGACACGTCCCAAAAACAGCTGAAAAACACCTCAAAACAGCATAAAATATGCGTGCTGAGACACACATAGCATTAAAACCTGTTGCAAAAAAGGCCAAAAAACATAATATAGCATGTTGAAAAAATGACCAAAAAAGCAAGGCTATAGTATGGCAAAAAAGTCAAAATATGACACGTCTCAAAAACAGCTGGAAAACACCTTAAAACAGCTATAAAATAGGTGCTGAGACACGCATTATAGCATTAGAATTGTTGCAAAAACGGCCCAAAAACACCTTCAAAATAGCATGTCGAAAAAATGACCCAAAAAAGCAAGGCTATAGTATGGCAAAAAAGTCAAAATATGACCATCCTCAAAAACAGCTGGAGTCACTTCAAAACAGCATAAAATAGGTGCTGAAGACACACCATAGCATTAAATTTTGCAAAAAAGGCCAAAAACATCAGAATATAGCATGTCGAAAAAATGACCAAAAAAGCAAGGCTATAGTATGGCAAAAAAGTCAAAATATGACGCATCTCAAAAACAGCTGGAAACACCTTAAAACAGCTTAAAATAGGTCGCTGAGACACACCATAACATTAAAACCTGCAAAAACGGCACAAAACATCAGAATATAGCATGTCGAAAAAATGATCAAAAAAGGCTGTAGTATGGCAAAAAAGTCAAAATTTGTCCCAAAAACAGCTGAAAATCGTATCCATTCCAACAGGTTGTTGCACAATGGTATGATGTTGCCTGCAGGCAACATTGGGACATGGAATATTTACTTTTTTTCCTTCAGATTATGTTTATTTGGTCTATTTTATGGACAAAAAACACTCCAAACATTTTTTTCCCAATTGGCATCTTAATAAGTACCATAGAGGTTTAGAGTTAGAGTACGAGTACAGTATGTTGTCATAAAAATATCAAAAAAAGTACCACAAAAATACTGTCTTTCCAAATTAACATTTAACAGTCATCGAATAGTATGTTGTCAAAAATAGCATAAAGAACTCTTGCTATAGTTTGTCATCCAAAATAGCATGAAAAAATTATACTACAGTTTACTATGGTATAACTTTTTTGACAACATACTATACTATAAATGGTTATTTCAAGTGTATGTCAACTAATAGCTCATGAAATTTTAACATGGCTAACCTGTAATAAATAAATAATTTACATAATTCCCACATATTGGGGCTTGCATTTACATTTAGCACACTTGTAGGAAGATGTACATATTTGTACATATTTTATATATTTTTATCTCTTCCACGACATTTTGTTTTATGTTTTCTTATGTTTCGTGTATTTTTGCATTTATTTGTATAAATTGTAATATAATACACATTTTTCTTCCATACTTAATATTTCAATTTTCTTATCATTTATCTATGTCTCAACTGTAACCTCTCCCAGTTTCTCCCCCAGAGGTCAATAAGGTATTCTTAATCTGAATCTTAATTTATTATTCTGAAGTGGACCATTCTGCATAATGATCACCTTTAAATCAGGTGCTTGAGGCCTAAGTGTATCTTTATGCTATAATACTTTTACTCAAGTAAAAAATCTGAAAACTTGTTTCACCACTGACTAAAACAAATACTAGTACACAAAAACTAATCCTCTACTGACATCTATTGGTCATCCTTGCACCCTACAAATTCAATCTCCAATTATTTTACAAGATTGAACACAGAGGTAATTTGATAGATATTGTGGCATCATCCTGCTGATGGTAAGTAAAGCGCAGATGACAATGCAGTGTGTATTGCCTTTGTAACCAATATTGTCTATATTGTTAAAAAAAAAAAAAAAAAAAAAGATAAATGTAGAAACTAGTCTGGCATGTAGAAAGATCTCTGTCTTTTATGAGATGCTTTCCATTATTGTGTATGAGCCCAGGATCTGAATAGGTCTTATCTAAATATAAACATTTTTTTTTCTCATGGAAATGCAGCTGCATTTTCCTTAACCACATTTAATGATATTAGCAGTAGTATTCTTTGATGTATACTTTTGCTGAAATAATTCCCATGTCCTCAGACTGTAGCTAGATGGTGTTATTTTTTATTTTTAAAATGTTTTGGTTTCCATTTTTGGATAAATGTACATAAAAAGGCATTTCATCAGCTGTTCCACTCCGAAATACCTTTATTAAAAGCTACTGTGTGAAAAAATAATGATGCACATGACAGTTTGAGTTGTACTTTCTCCTTAACTAATACAGCATAATGTTATTATATTGATATTGTCAAAGTATGGTGATGTTGTGCCAGTATATTTCACCAACATCTATGTTTCCCTGGGGTGAAAGTGTGTGTCTGGGAGTGTTTTATGCATAACAGCTCTACCAAGCGGTACAATCCAAGAACAACAAGGAGCTGTGTGTAACAGAGAGTGTGTCCTCAGTACATGAATAATTTTTCTGTCTCAGCATGCATACTGCTACAATTATTAATCAGCTAAAAGCACTGAACATGGAATATCAGGTAAAAAATGTCTGTGTGGTGCCATTGCTCAATGTATACACGCAAACAGTTCAATTATGCACATAGCTGTAAGAATAATTCTTTTCAAATTGTTTATTTTGAAGAATACTGACAAAAATGCAAACTGGGGTTTGTACAAAGCAAATTAATCACAGCACACAGTTGCAACACAAAGAAGGCTATACATTTCAAGAATAGTAGATAAAAAAGCACCATTTTTCAAAACTAGATGGATGACAAAATGAAAAACACTTTTTTTATATTTGGCATATCAAGTACAATGATAATTCAGAAAAAAAACTTCATGAGTTGATTAAGACTTCTTGTTATTTTTTATTAATTTCTGAGGATTTTCTCATTTCCTTCAAGACAGATATTCTACATAAGGCACGGGGTTCAAAGTGATGGACAGTCGACAAAACAAAGACAGTTTTAAAAAGCTTGATACTTTGGCAGTTTAAGCGACATCTCTTTGGCACAGCTGCATGATTTGTGAGAGACAAAAAAACTCTATCACGTAAAATGAGCATGACAATGTTAACTTGACAAGACTATGTACAAAATGTATGTAAAAATGTTATAAATATGTCTAAAAACCACAGACACTATGTACATCTTTGTACTGAAGCGAGGCAGGATCACTCCTCTTTGTTTATCACACATGATGGATTTGTGTGTGCAAGCATGCAACAAAAGTCAATATGTCCCCAACACATTTAAAAACACATTTTGAAGACAATCTGTCACCGCTGGAAACAGGTGTAGTGACACTCAGCTTTTGTTTAGATTTACAAAACAAACAGGTGTGATATTTTTCTGCATGTGATGGGAATAATTAGTAACTGAAATACAGCAAATATAGAATACCCAGCAGTGATAAATGTCTCCAGTTTGTGTTAACAGTCATTAGTGACACATGCACTTTTGTTGTGCTGTTGGGATGTCAGTCTATGGTCTGTGGGCAGTAGGCACAGTGCGATGTTGTTGTGAGGGGTCTCCAAGCTACCCCTCCTCTTTTCTCCTCTGCTCCTCCTCTCATTCCTTCTTTCTCAGGACAATATAAATGAGGCCGCTGATGAGACACAGAGGGAAAGCCACCCAGGCCAGCACATAGGCATAGCCGAACTGTGTGCTGCCGGTTCCATCATCTGGACTCATCACAGTGTAGATAATCGCTGCGCACATCACAAACACACCTAGGAGAAGAAAAGGAGAGATGAGAAGGATCTGAAAGCAGATGATCTCATGACTCCACCCAAATCTGCTCAGGGTGTGACCCTTCAGCATGTGATGAAGTCATACTCACTGGCCAAGATCTGGAAGATGGCGGTGAAGAAGAAGCGTCCGCCCTTGACCAGTTTGAAGAGCTGGAACACGAATGCGATGAGGGAGAAGAAGCAGAAGAGCAGGGAGAGGATCATGAGGGCTTGTACTGCCTGGATCCAGTCTGAAAGACAAATAGAGATGAAGCGCATTAATTCAAACCCGTTTTGTTTTCCAATGAAGGCACAATACATGATTTATTTATTTTTCTCCAGCAATGTTAACAAACCGTCACTGCTGGCTGGCTTGCAGTGGTAGCCTCCATTAGTTGTCATGCAACTGTACCATAGATCTGTGCTCCTATCCCCACCTACAGACCAGGCCTGGTAAACACAACAACACAGACACTTTTAGATACACTTCAGCATCCACAGCACAAATGAGCCCACAGGACTACATTACCCAAAACTTATCATGACCCACCCAATACAGGCTATTTACTGTCATTTTCCTATGTTATGAAAACATATCAAACCAATATATAGCAGGTATACAACAGTTTGAAAAAGAAAAAACAATACATACACACACGCATCTACCTACATTCACACACACTTGCTCAGATATCAAATACCATATAACTGAATCTAAATATTTTCCTACATTTTATAAATTCCCCTCAAGTAAGGCTTTCATTTCCTGCTTTAAGGGTGTTCATGCATGGTTACCAGAGCTGAAAAAGTATTTCTGCTGGCCCTGACACTTACAATAGTTAATGCTCATCATTATAAACCAACTAGAGCCTGAGCTATCACTTTCACTCAACGCCCTGGTCTATTTTTTTGTGGGCGGGGGAGTCCCCAAGACAATTTGAAAATTAATTGAATAAAATGTAACAGAATAACTTACGCTAGCTGCCGTAGACACGATGAGAAGAATGAGGATGATGAGGTGCAAAAGAAGCACTCCGAGCAGGATGAGCAGCATGGTGTTTTTTCAAGTAAATCTAGAGGAATACATGAGACAAAAAATCAGTCCACGTGAATTTACTATCCCTGCAAAAGCCCTGTTGGTAGTGCACCGCATTTTGACGCCAGGTGGCGCCATTTCCTCACTTCTGCACCAACCGCAATGTTTACCTCAATGTGAAAGTATCACCTTACACTCAAACGTAGAAAAAAAGAAGGAAGGGACTATAATTTCTTCTCGACGGCGGCTAAAATGGCAAATGTTGAGTGTAAAGTCAGGTCGGAATTACGCAAACGAATCCGAAGTTGTTTTCACCACACTGAACTTGTTTTGTCCATTTTTATAAGTCCACATGATTTAATTACAAGTCATTAATTACAGCTATGCATGTTTGCATAATAAATGAAAGAGCTCGAGAGGGGAATAAATGAGTTAGATGTGAGTCAAGAAAAAAAAGGCTGATTCACGTCTAATCAATGCATGCTGCTGGAAAACAAACTCAACCCATCTGCGTGGAAAAACATTCCAGCGTAGTGCCGCCATGCGCGAGCGTCAAACGTTACAGCTTTAGTTCAAGTATCTACGTCTATAACGGTGGTACAAGAGCGCGTGAGTCGCGTAAAGCAGCCACATTTGCGCCAAAAGTGCATTTTCGCGTCACATAAGTAAATCCAAAATCGATTTAAAGTCCAAAGGTGAAGTCCTGTTGTATGAGTGGAAAAAAAGTCAACGAAAAAAAAACACTGCATGAAACAAAAGAAACTCCAACACATTAATCCAACTTACAAAAAAAAGGCAAAGCAAAGAAGTTTCCTTGGAAAAGGGAGTGCTGAAGAGAGGAGTTTAAGGAAAGTATCAGCGAGCTTCTCTCGACTTTCTTTCTCTGTGGCTACTATTCCAGATGTGGCTCACACACCCCAGTCTGACTCTTTCTCCGCCTGAGAAACACCGCCCTGCAGGCCCTGCACGTCACCAGAGGCCCGTCCTAAAAACTTTTCTTTTTTTCCCTTCTTCTCGTGGTTTAGCCTATCATCGGGATTGTTCTGAAGTCCACAGGATTGTATGGAGAATCCTATGCTATTATTGTGCAAACCGCAAAGCCTTAAAAATGCAAGTTCGACTGTCTAAAAACATCCATTATTTTACTCCTAGTAATGAAATATCATCATGACAAGCAGTCAAATTCCAAAGAGGGCATGTTGTGTGTATAATACTCAGTTATTTTATGATTTGTGTGTTATCAGCAGGGGCGTTGTACTTTGAGGAAGGGGGGAGCAGGACTAATTACCCAAATGGTGGAGGGGCGTCAAAAAGCCTGGTATGAAGTTTTGGGTTTTTTGTTGTGTTTGCAATTTTTATTTCTAATTAACATGTGCCATTACTTTATATACATTGTAAGAAGCTAAACTTTGTTTAAAAAAAAAAAGATAAAATGGAAGCATTGGCGTCTTTCTGCTGCATAGACAGACCAGTTTAGTGACAAGACCATCTTTCCAGAACTGACATATTTCTTTAAGTACATATGTCATGGATTTTTATTCTTTACATGTAATTTGAACAGTTCATTTGTACATTTACATGATGTTAGAAAAAGCTAAATTATTGTGTTAGTCCGACTAAAAATTGACTTTTAAAATACATGTAAACATGTCAGTCTGACTGGAATCATATTAAGTCAAATCTCTCTGTGTCAAACTAAAACACCTAGATAATGCAGCTGGGGGTCAATTTACTCTTTCATTTATATGCCTCACTTGGTCCTGAAATGGCCTAGGCGTTCTGTGCATGCTCCATAGTCCCAGTGCAGGATTTGATCCGGAAATTGAACAACGTAAATTCGTAGAAGAAAGCCGGGAAAACCAAAAGAAGAAGGGAAGAAAACAAAACAAGAAAAAGGTCAAAAGGTTAGGGTAGAGTTCGTATGAAATGTACAGCGCCAAAAACTTATCTATGTTTTCACTGTTCGATATGTACGCCCCCCCACCCACCCTTCTGGGTATTAGTGCATTTCTATTTTGTAGTTCTTGTTTCCTGTCAAAAGCTCGATCCTGACTCCCAAAGTGTTCACTCCTCACATACAGCACAATACATCTCTGTTTATGTTTTACCTTCAGGCCACACTTGATATCCTAACAATCTAACAAGCTGTCAGGACAGTCAGGATGACTCCTGATGACCTTGTTCGAGATGGTTAAAGGTGGCTGGACAGCCTTACTGATTGGCTCAACTTATATGTGCACACTGAGCTCCATAAAGCAAGCGTCCAGCAGTGCTCTGTCCAGATGGTGTGCGGGTGTGTGTGCGCTTGCATGTGAACACACCAGCCCTCTGGAGGCCCCGCGGTATGCCCAGAATGCCTGTGTGTGTGAAGCAGGCCTCGTGTTTACTCCTGCGTCTTCAGTGTGGAGGGAGAGTTTGTCCAGTGCCAAAGGGAGTTACCACAGTGCAATGTTTCAGTCATGCTAAATTAATGGAGGCGGGCATGGATCTCCACACACACATGATTCAAGGATGAGTGACAAAGATCGCCCCACTGCATCCCCCGCCTTGACTCTCCATCCCTCATTACACCGTGGTCTCAGGCCATTTCCTCACAAGCGACAAAGTTGTAAACCAAACCAGAACGCAAATGACAACAGTGACAAAAGCACACATTTACTGTGTTGAAACCACCCAAGCCCCATATGTGATTGTGATCAGCTGCAGTCACAGAGAACAGCTCGTGCCTCTCTCCCTCTGCTCTCCCTTGCCGTTTTTGGCTCATCAGGTGGATTCCTGTGGTCTGTGTTTGTAAACACGCGAGGGGAGGAACTGTGGGATGCCGGGTGAGGCAGCACCGTGAGCCTGGGCAGAGCTGGAGGGGGCAGAGAGAGAGAGAGCTCCTTGAAAATCGGCCCAACCGCTCAGCTGGACGTGATGCTGTTTATGAAGATGTAATTGGTGCAGTGGTCAGGTTGAAGGCAGCGCCAGCACCGGCAGCAGGGTGAGAAGTCAAACCTGGCTGCCCAGCTGGAGCAGGTGTGTGAGCAGAGACTATAAATGACACAGTGGGCTAACACACCTCTCTAATCAGAGTAGTATTCACACACAATCCTGCACTATTACTGACAAAGTGGACAAAGCAGAAAAGTAAAGAGGCAAATCAATACTGAAGAAAAATTTCAACACAACACTTTTTTTTTGCTACCACTTTTTTCATACTTGACAGACTTAACATATTTAATATTTTAAAATCTTGTGTTCAAGTTTTGAGGGAGTATGCAATTGCATGCTGACTGCAGGAATGTTCAACAGAGCTATTCCATGAGAATTAAACATTAATTTTACTATCATAAGCCTTCTACAATGCAGTTTCCTAGAATTTGGCAGTACAGCCAGCCACACCAGCTCAGGACTGCCACATCCAGCCCATTTTCATTCAAATGTCGTCAATAACTGTAGCTTTTACAGTGCTGCATAAGATCCTTATGCCAAAGGCCACCTTTCGCATCTGCACGATAAACCACTGGACAGCGTCAGCTGAGAATGCAGCCAGTTTTGGTGTTATCATACACTGGGGGATGGCCAGACGGCACCTGCTGCGTCCACATGACACACCAATGGCCGGCATCAATTAAGAACGTGTCGTTACTGCATGATATGTGCCAGGATAGCGGCAGACTGCAAAGCTGCCAGTAACGATGTAATATAAGGAGCACAAGGGCACCTCTAGAGTAGGCGAGGGGGGGGGGGGGGGGGGGGGGGGGGGGGGCACTGAATGGGTCCAACAAACCCTGGACTTTCATGGGGGAGTCCAGTGTTCACTTCCCCTTTGAATGTGATGGATTTTTTATTACTACTGCCTCCTTCCCCTAATCCTAACCATCCCATGCTGTCTAATCCTAACCATCCCTGACAGCATTTGCTGACATCCCAACATTGGTCATCATGTACTTGTGTTGCCCAAACATAACCATGTGCAGCATAATCCCTAAATGTGCTTGTGTTTACAGCATAGTAGCAGCATCCCAGAATGTAAATAGCAGACACAGAAGGAGCACAGATACATACAGAGGACATAGAGGACATAGAGCGTAATATATAAATGCAGACGTCTACTGCAACGGTGCAATGTGTGATGATCACAATCAGTTCATGGACAACAGATCTGGACATGCCTGCAGTCAGCATGCCAATATGGATAGATTATTTTGGAAGGAAAAGTACCCATGGACACAGATTTGATCAAATTAGTGACCAAAATTTGAGAGAAACATATCTATTGAGTGCATAAAAAAAGTCTCAGATCTTTAACTTAAACCTGTGAAAAGTGGGAGCAAAAACAAAAGTGTTGCATTTCAATTTTTGTTTGGTGTACTTCTTTCTGTTGGGGTGTAGAAATCCTTTTAAAGAATAACAGTAAATTTAAAATGATAAAGCTACTCTGTTTCTGTCACTGGGAGCTCTCATAATACAGCGTTTGTGATACATTCCTCAGTAAATGATGCTTCACTGCAGTGAGCAAAAAGGTGCCCCACCCATTCTTTTCTGCAGCTTTATTTGATTTAATAAACTGGGAGATTGCACTCATCTTATCATTACACAGCAGTTGGATATTTAATAAAAACATGCACATGTTGCCTTTTCAATGAATCTTTCATTCAGTTTTTGCTCGAATTTTTTGTGATAATTATTTCAGTATGACACACAACCACTGCCAGAAAGTCCCCATTTTTTTGAGGACTTTCTAAGAGATATGTGAGTTTATAGTTTTTCTCACGTTCTCACTTTGTGTGCTTTTTAAACACCAATCCCTTTGACTGATTACTTTGTGGTGTCAGTGATAGCTCAACCATAACCCTGAAGAGTTATGCTCTTTCTTATATGGCTGATAGCACTGGAACCCATCCAAAACCATTGACCCCCAAACCCATTAAATGAAAACACACAGCTCCTCTTTTTTCTTCCTTTGAAAGTGTGGGATTACAAAGCAAACAGGCAGGAGCAGCTCACCAACCAGTAACTATAGTCACAGCCATTGTGGTGAAGCTGCAGATGTAATCTAAAACCGACACGCCCTGCTTCATTGAGGAATTCCACCAGGTGAGCTATCTTGGAGTTGGTTATTTGGAATGTAAAAAAACAAAGTTTGTGGGGAATTTTCTGTTTTCTGTTTCTGTTTTTGTTTTTCTAAATGGATTTTTGCAATAGAGCTACTGTTCTGTTTAGAGGAGTACCTCGAGCAAAACAGCTGATCCAAAACGGAACCGCAGGGGCGTCACTGGGATTTCACTGCTGTTTAATGAAAATACAAATTCTAATGCTATGAAACATTGGGCTGTGACTTTATTAGGAAAGTCTGTTTTTAATAGGAAATCATAGAAAAGAAGAAAATGAATTCACAGTGTGGATAACTTTTTTTGAACATGAATCTTCTTTTCTAACCATGATAATATAGTCTTTTTTGTTTCTGGTCTGTTATGGTTACTATAATTTTAACCACTATCTTTAAGTACACCAGTATTTTTGGATTGGACTTCAGTGTCAAAGGAGCAGTATGTTGGATCTGGTAGCATCTAGTGGTGAGTATTGCAAATAACAGCCAGCTGAAACTTGTGGCAAGCATGAACTTATGGTTAGGATTACTTCAGAGTTGGTTGTTCAGGAGGTTTTTACAGAATTATCCGCAAAGGTCTATTTTTCTCCAACACAAACAGACCAGTTAATTAAAACTGAGTCCTTGCTGCAGCGGCCGCAGGTTCGATTCTGGCCTTGGCCCTTTGCTGCATGTCATCCCCTCTCTCTCCCTCTCCCACACTTAATCTGTCCTGTCCGAATAAGGGCAAAAAGCCTAGGGTTAGGGTTAGGGTTAGTCACAGAGGTCACTTCCTCTTCAAAATATATTAGGGATGCAAAGATTTACTGATTTTAATTTATACCCTGATATAAAGGTTGATGGTTATTATCCATGTAAATTTGTTTATCTACAATATTTGGGGGGGGGCTCCTGGATGGAAAATCTCACCTTTTTAAAGTTACTTTCAAAGTGGAACTTTTAAAACATACTTCAGGTTTTAGTTATAGTAATTAAACATTTGTTAAACCAAATCTAACCCTTCTATTTTCATTCTTTTAAAGGTCAATCTTATCGATAATAATAGTAATTCTGTAATACTGTGAAACTACAATATTTTCTGAGATGGTTATCATACCATGAAAATCTCATACAATGAAGGTTTTTACTGGGAGCCAAATTATCCACAGAGGTCTCTTCCTCTCCAAATCAAACAGATCTGCTGGTTAAGTAGTGCTTACACTGAATAACAATGTTTCATGTTTAAAAAAAAAATGGTATTTTTCCGACACTTCCAGCTTTTCATGGAGGGTCTGTTCACTGCTGTGGTCGATGGGAATGGCCTTACCTATGGCAGGCGTTTGTCCATTTTGGGCTACTTAAGAAACATAGCATGTTAACATGGTGGGCTTCGTGGTCGTGGACCTGCTTTCTATGTCAATATAAATGGCTAAGGTAACTCAACTATTCTTATTTTTAGGTGATTACACTGAAGAAAACATACCTATTGTTTCATATTCCATGTCACTCTAAATGCTACAGGGCTGAGAGTCATGGTGAGTGCTAACTTTCACTTTTCTTTTTGGTATCAGTGCAAATTATGTCAAGTTAATAAGTTGTTGACTCTAGTGCTCATATCAAAAGTCAAGTCAAGACTTGTGTTACAGTTAAGGCGTATTACTGGAATAGTCCGCCGTTGTGTGACAGAATGAGTCAGCCTCAGTTTAAGCCCAACCCTAGTATACAGCACCAGGCTGCAGGAGAGGCCACTCTTTTGGACAGCCCCAGCTCCAATAGCAAACACAGGACTGAGGGAAGGGAAAGACAATTAGGGATTAGGTTTTGGTTTTTGGACACGACCTTGGCTTGGCTGCTTGGAGTACGTCTTAGTGGGACAGCTGGACAGTCAATTTTACTTGTGGGAATATGAAGGAATGGTGGAACGCCTCAGTGCTGCTTCACCTATGGAAGTCGCTGCCAAAACAAGAGGAAACACTAAAACTCTGAAGTCAGTCTGGTTAAATGTCATCAGGAGTAGCTGACAACGCCTGTGTCAAAAAAAAAAAAAAAAAAAAAAAGATATCTCACTGGACATCTCTGAATCATTGCAGCTGAAAAATGATGGGAAATACTCAATGCATAGCTGCTGACAGAACTTTTCTTATAGTGTGTGCTAGTTTGGCCTGTTTGCATCGTGGCCTGGTTTGATCAAAAACGCAGTGTCAAATGCATCACTTTGAAACAGACACAGACAGCGACATTCCTCTTGCAGATGCTTTCTCTGCTTTCCAGGATGTGTACAGCTCTTTCCCTATGCCGCCTGGCTGAACTGGCCTCACTGTTGCTGCTCTTAGTGTTTGTGTTTCACCACTTAGTGACTATCAGATAACATCCCACAGACCATGCAGGAGGAGGTGGAGAGGAGTCCTTCAGACCCAGACCTATGTTAAAGGTTTGCACACTTAGCAAGGCCATGTTAAACTGTTAACACACAGTGAGACTGATACTAGACTGCATGTTGACACGGACTATAAACATGCACAAATACACTTACTCTTTCACTGGCTTCTAGGCCTCAAACTGTAATGTCTGCAGCTTATCTTTGAGAGACTGTAGGCTACAATCAAAATCTCTTCGCTGTGTGTGAGAGGAACATAATATGCAGGTCTGTGTGCAAGTGTAAAGCAGGATCACATTAGAGCATCCGTGCCATGCATGCTCCGTCTTACCTCTCCCATTTTAAATTCTGAGGCTCCAAAATGGACCGTGACCGAGCTGAAAATCTCCATTGGTTGCTTGCTAAATCAGATAAAGCGGGCCAAGATGTTATAGAGGGGAGTGGGCTTTGTTTCTTAGCCTTTTAGAAATATGCCTGTCCCTCCCTGTGAAGCAACAACAACCAAATAAATCAGAGACATACGGCATGACGAACTCCAGATTGTGGCACCCTAGTGATCCTAAACATGTGCTAATCATTAGCCCCTGGCTTCCTGTTGGAGTCGATGTCATCAGCACACACATCCCAACAGGCAAGACCGGCATACAAACTGTTGCTTCGAATCAGAGTGATACTGGCCTCAGGGGTTTGGAATGAAGCAATAAAAGCTATGAAAGAATTCGATTTGAATTGCTTTGCTCTCGTTTCTACGCAGTTCTCACTGTTCTGTTATCTGGGGATAAATATCTAAGCTGCATCAGACACACTCCATGCTAGTTATTTTTAATTCCAATCAAAAATGTCTGAATAAACACTCGTGGTCATATGATTCATTTACTGATCCGCAGCTAAAACTCCCCTTCAACTCCCTGAGAAGAAAATAATTCTTGTCCTCTTGTTATCAGTGGTGCTCTCACTCCTGCTTCTGTGCTATCTTTTCCTAGCAGTGTATCTGTGCTCCTTTGACAGCTAACAGTGCAGCACTTCCTTTACAGGCTGCCAATTTCAACTTTATGTAAAGAAAGGTGCATGCCAGGGATTTTTTTTCCCTAAAGTTTTGCCAGTACTTTGTAGCTTTTCTAGAACGGCAGAATAAAGAGTTTATTCTAACTGCCTGCAAATTGCATTAACTAAGGCATTTATATGTTGTATAAGTGATATACAGTGCTGAACTGGTGTCAAAGGTCATGATAGGCCAATGTAAACACCTAACACTGTGCTCATTTGCTCTCTGAGGCAAGATGTGTTTATATGATTAGCACTAGAGAGTGCAGCTCTGGCACCCTGAGGTCATCAGGAGGTTGTTACACCAAGGCAGTGACTATTATTAAGTCTGTGTAAAACAGCTGGGAGGTGAGTCAACAGATTTTTAGCTTTAAGACAGCTAGTAAAGGGGTAGCAGTTTCTTTGAGTAAAAGAAAGGAGGCAAAAAAAAGAAGACGATGACCCTTTAAGAGATAGATAATTCACCCCTAAAATGATAATTTGCGGAGGTGGGACCAAATCATTGTTATGTAAGTCACAAGTAAGTCTCAAGTCTTTGCACTCAAGTCCCAAGTCAAGTCCCATATCCTAAGCTTTGAGTTATGGGTTGTAAATAAGTCATAATGTACGCTTCAGTAAATGACCTGCATGTATTGCATACAACAATTCAGTTGTTTTCAGTTTAGTTTAGTTTAGTTTTTTTTTTTTAATCAATGCATCATTGGATGCCATTGGATTTGTTCAAACAAACTGAATCTGGGGAATTAAGTGTTGACTTGTTCGAACTGAAAGGTGTTAGATGATTCAGGAAATTAAGGGAATAAACTGACTCCTGATTTTTTTGAATAATGTACTTTTTAGTTCTTGAAATTAAGTGAAGGAATCAAGGATTTTTGATGTGAAGTCACAAATAGTAGGTGTTAAAGTCTAAGTAGAATCCTTTTTTGTTTTTTTCATGTCAGTCATTAAGTCATCCAATTTATGACTCAAGTCCACACCTCGTATAATTTGTATATCAATTACTTGTGTACATTTCCTTAAATTTGTGAAGAAAAAGTTTTTCTTGCATGTCTCTATAACGAATGAAGAATCAAAAAAGTGTAAATTCAACAACAAAACTATATCAAAACATTCATTTAAAAGTGCCTGACAAGCACTTGCATTTGAACTCTGCTCAAGTTATATACGGGTTTGTAAATGGGTATTTTGATATAGTTTTGCTGTTGTTAATGGTAATCCCTTTTAATCCAGTTCATTTAAGAATTTTCTCTGTTTCGGGATTTCTTATTCACCATAGAGGCATACGAGAAAAAGGCCTTTTCTTCACATATTCAACATAGCACGGGTTGAGTAACTTATAAACAAATGATCATTCTGTGGGTGAAATATGCTGCTGGACAAGCCTTAGTTTTATCTCATTCTTGATCTCACATCTTAAGTTGTGAGTCATCTGGCTGTTGATACATGAAACCAAATGTGATAATGGAATCCACAATACTCACAATGTTTTGGTTTCATGTCGGCTTTTGAGGAAGTACATGGCTGGTCAAACTCGGTTGCCTTTGGGGAATGTGGTGATACACATAAACAGTGATGGCTACCCTAGTGACTGTCTAGTGGCCTGGCCAAGGGAAACTGTGGCCGTGCCGTAAAGCCTGGCTTGGAGCAGAGAATCTGTGTTGTGTGTGCTCATTGGACGGCATCGGTCTGAACTGCAGCCCAAGCAGACACTAACACATGATCTGCACAGAACCCACTGACAGCTCCTCTCAGTGGAGGAATGGAGGAGTGGAGGAGGAGGAGGAGGAGGAGGTGAGGATGGACTGATAAATTCTGGCCAACACAGAGATGCACCGGCACGTGTTATAAATCAACACCAGCACAGAACACACCCTTGAAAACACCTACAAATACATTACCATTTTGTTATTACGGCTCTGACTACATTTCCCTAACACCAAGATCTATTCAACTAGTCTCTGTAAAAGCCATAATGTATATACTTACGCAAAACTAATCCCTCTCAGTCATCACTTTGACCCACTACTAGTGTCTGGCAGAGACCTCACACTCTGTCTGTATTTTCTTACTTTTCTCTTATTTTGTTATGTTTGGGACATTCGTCAGCAAAGCACCCAGGTGAGGTCAGGTTCCCACTAGCCTCAGCTTTACCTTGCATTTAGTGCTAATTAGCAAATTGCGGCATGTTCGCATAATGAACTAAAACAGTGACTGTGGCATTAGCATGTTAGCATGCTTACATTAACATTTAGCTCAAAGCACCACTGTGCCAAGTGCAACTTCACCAAGCTGTTAGCATGACTCTTAGGACTACTCATGTGTTATCTCATACAGAAGAGGGCTCCACCTGTGGTAACACAACTAGGGTCACAATATTGTGCCTTTCTTTTTATGATTTTTATAAAGTCATTGTGATAAGTTAGTGAAGGCTCATGAAAGCAAAGTGTGTCAGGTGGGTTTTCCCAAGAATAAAAACTTCTCAGCACAGTAGGAAGTGGTTTACAAAACTTAATTAGACTGGAATATATTGAAAAACAGTTGGGTAGCTGCTGCAAACAGTGATAACCACCATAACTGAGCACAAACACAAAAGTACGTTGCCACAGAAACCAAGATCTCATCAAAGAAAAGGGAAAAATATATCACAGTGCCGGCCACGATGTTTGATTGTGAGATGATATCTTGAAAATGTGGAGCACAAACAGAATCGCAGTCACCGCTTATCATGAAAGATGTGTCCAAAATGCCCATAAAACACAGATCTCACAGATTATCACTTGAACCTAACTGCAAGACAAACGAAAAAACTGTCCTCCCCCAACAGTGCATATTTTTCACATGTATGAAGGAGGACACAGGAAGAACAGCACAATCTATACAGTCTACAGCTTTAGCCTATAGTACTCCAGCAGGATTTAAGACATAGCAAATCCCACCCACTCCTATCCCAGCCTAACCTCGCTCGTGATCCAAAGCGATGAGAGACGTTGGGATGTATTGTTATGCTTTATGCATTCCAGATGAGACCTTAGCCTGTTCCCCCACCCATGTGAGTGTTTCAAAACATGTGTTCCGCTCTATGTAATGAATTTCACCCTCTCATGACAAAAGAAAAGTTGGGTGTGGTCAAAAACAACAAGCAGAGCTACAAAGAGAAAAACAATGTCTATACATTTTCAACATTTTTTGTCGCATTTTTTCAATTTCTTTTGAAAGCAAAACGCTTTGAAGAATTATGACTAAAAGTAAGGCCTCAGGCATCATCCAAGACCAAAAAATGAGGTTTAGAATGAAATGGAAAAAATACATTAAACCCTGTTCTTGGCCATATGGTGGTGAACTCAGAGAAGAAAATATAGCATAGCAGCTTGGAGTGAACTCTCCACTTTTTCAGTTGTGGGGGGGGATGGGATGGAAAGACTTAATTGAAAACAGGGCTTGTTTTTATATTTTTCCATTATAAAGTTACCCTTTCAAAACAATTACCTGGGCTCTCATAATAGTGGGCCTACAGTTCAACTTCATCCTTGTTAAAAACCTGAGCTGCTGCAAGACCTAATGCCACTCTGCTGGACTAATGTACAGTATAAATATTACAAGTACAAGCGTGTTGACTACACAAACAAAAGCAAGCACTAGTTTAAAATGCATGCTCATGGAAAACATCACAGCCACAATCTCTCTGTGTTGCTCTCTCTCTCTTACACACACAGAAACTCCACGTACAATCACAATGCAGCTGACAACCTAAAATGCCACTTTGGAGGATGTGGGGGTTTTCCAAAGAGCATATTTAATTCTCTGAGGTCATGGTTGGGTTTGTAGATCTCCAGTCTGTAAAAACTACACACATGCTTGTGGGAGGAGGGAGTAGGGTACTGGCCAAGTCATGAGAATCGGCAGAGTCAACTACAGTGTAACTGTTGCACAATGGATGACTGGAAACTTCATGGAAATCTTGAAACTGTAGTGACGGTAAAACCTCTCATCATCAAATCCAGGTATCTCTGTGACTAAAATGCCAACTCTTTCGGTTTCATTATAGAATTTGACTTTATGAGCACTGTGAGATCATCACAGTAAAAGCCTGAAAATGACCAACACTTAATCCCCAATGAAACTTGCAAGTGACCAGGAAATTCCAAATTCTATCAGCAGTTCTTTCCATTGAGTAGCCTTTCCTCAGTGTGTGTGTGGTGTCTGCTCGAGTCGCTGTCTGGCTGGCTTTCTTCCTCTGGTGAGAAGCGATGGGACAGGCTACAGACGACAGGCAGCTGGAGCGACCAAAACACACACACACACACACACACACACACTTGCAGGCCATCCTGGTCACACCCAAGGCATCCCAAGCATGCAGGGCCAGGCACTCACACAGTGGTCTCTAAACATGCCTACGGTTCTGTGGGTGACTCACTCTCACTATGCACGCCTGTGTGTATGGGCACATATGTTAAGGGGGTGGGAGTGGGGATGGGGGGGTGTTTGATAGTGTTGAAATGGCAGCACTGTGCGGCGTTCCAGATGTAGTGCTGGAGTGTCCCACATTGTGCAGATAAAGGACTCGGTCAACAATAAGATTAGAAATGAATAGACAGAGCTGTGACAGTGGGCTGAGTGTCTCTCCTCTCGCCTCTCTCCTCCCATCCCAGGGGCCAACAGCACGGTGACCTCACCCTGCCTCCACCCCACACACTCCCCTTGCAACACTTCCTGACTGGCCCAAAGCAGAGGCACAGCTGGAACATGCAGCACTAGAATAGAGAAAAAAATCGTATTTGGATGATTACTTAACCATTCCCTCTCTATTTGTTCCGTCCTGCTCTGATTCACGTTTTGTCCGACCCCGTCATTGCTCACCAAGTCGGTCAGACACCCACATAAGGACTCTTGCATTCCTGAACACACACATATGCGCCCCATTCCCATAAAGCTTTTGCTGTCAACATGACGTTTTTCTGGAGACTGTGGTGTGAATGAGGCTCCGCTCGAAATGAATCTGGTACAACTTTCACTGCCTCTTTGAGCATCCCAGCGAGCTGTCAATCAGTGTAAGCAGCTACAGATGGAAAGGGTGGAGAGGGCTTTAACCAGGCTTTACCATGTGAAGTACACTGCCAAAAGGCAATTGTCTTGATACAGGAAAGCCAGGAGATGGCCTCACGCTCAGCTGCGTCTTCGGAGCTCAAAGCCAGACACGCCTCTACATCACATGCGAAGCATCACACTGTGTGTTTATGTTTAAAATAAACACCACAGATAGATTGAAATTTCAAGCCTAAAATCTACCCAGGAAGAAAAAAAAGAATGTCTCATGGCAGATGGGAGAACGTTAAGGTTGTTTAAGAGATCAAATAATCATGCTGTGCTGTTTTTGACACTGGTTTTAATCCAGCATTTGAGTCAAAATTTATAGCACACATGCCTGCAGGACGATGGCTTCTTGTCGAAGTGATTACCACTGCTGTACAGTTTGCTGTTATTCAACATTAAGCTTACATGAATGCAATATGTGCAAGATGTAAATATTTTGCACATTATTGCAGCTTCTACATGCTGGACTTTCTTTTAGAACTCAGTTTTTAAAAATCACTCTCACATGTCACTGTGCAAGTCATCCTCTTCGTCAGTCAGTATGTTCAGTTGCTTTTGAATTCATAATATCAAGTCTTTAATTGTTACATTGAAGCAAACTATAAATTCAGCCTGATTCAGTCTTTGAATAATCAGGGAAAATGAAATAAACCCAACCCAACAGACAAACAAACATTCACAATACATCTGTTTATGGTCTGCTGGCTGTGATTGGCTGTGTAAAGTCGGAACAGCTAGGAGGAGGAGGAGAGTCAGAGCCTGGCCGACGGGACGATGAAGAGAGCCAGCATCGGCCGGACTTTTCCCCCTCTCCTCTCCAGCTCAGCCCTGAGGGAACCATGACCAGAGGGAGGGGAGAATAAACTGGATGACGAAGTTGTTAAATGCGGGACCAACACCCAGTACACAGTGTTTTAAAGTCATCTCTCCACATGGAGCTCTTCACCCTGGTGTTGTTTTTTTATCTTCTGACACTCCCTGATTTATGATGCTATTGAGATTTGAGGGAATGAGCCTTAAAGCTGCTGCAGTGTTTTGGAGGCTGTGCATGAAGTTGCATGAAAACAGGAAACTGATAGACTGTAATGGAAAGTTTGTCTGACTGGCTCGGCCAGAGCTGATATTAGTGGGCGCACTATGAAATCACTGAGGTTTAGTCCATGTGAGTGCTGGTCACTGTGTGTTTTAAAGCTACCAGAGGAATTTACAGAGGTCTGAACACAGCAGAGCATCCCACCCGACCAAGCATGAAGTCTGAAACGAGTAAGGAGCTGTTTAAATACTCCTTAATATAGCCTTTGAGGTGATGTCATAGCTTCTGAGTTGCGTATCTTTGTCACTCCCTTAAGTGCAAAAAACTTCAAACTTCCCAACTAATAAATCCTTGTGTAGACTTTAATTAAAAGTACTTTTAAAAATGTGAAAAGAAGTTTAAATGTTCAATTATTTTGGAGAAACAGACATGTTCAGAAATGTATGGCACGCAAGGTAGATATATATTAAGAAATAACTTTAGCTTGCTGAATAATAGAGGAGCCAAATGAATTAAATGTTGGACAATGATTATCGTCAGACATCAATCTGTTAGACTGTCCTTCAGTTCCTTCCACCCCTGCAGAGAATGAGTGGCACTGCTATTACTCATTATGTCGGGAGAGAGGGAAGATTAAGTTGAAGAAGGACTGGAAGGTCAAAGTTTAAAGCTGGCCTATGGGAAGTGACCCTTTGTGATCCCTCACTTCCTGGTCAGCTTTGGAGTATTTCTCTCCACAGTGGGCATGCAGTATCTCTTAAACAAGGAGGGTATTGTATGGACAGACAGCCTCTGTTGGAATGGGGCCAAGTCTATGTTGGCAAGGACGAAGCCTCACTGTGTGATCAACATCTAAAGCCTCTTTTTATCCGTCCTGGGTTTGCTAAATTGACTGTTCCCACCAATGAGATGCATTCACTGATAGCAAGTAGTTTTTTCTATTGTTGTGTGGACATTCATTAAAGGGATAGTTCAGATTTTTTGAAGTGGGGTTGTATGGGGTTCTTATCCATAGACAGTATTACAAACAGTATATGTCAGTCAGCACGCCCCCAGTTTGGAGAAGCAGGCTGGTGTCCAACATGGAAGCTGCGAAATGTACTTCTGTGAAGAGCCACCAAAAAAAAGTCTCACCTACAAAAAAAAACCACTATCACTTTAAGTGTACATTAAATATAGAATATTTCCACTTTTTTACCAAGATGTCAGGCAGTGATTTCTAATAGGAAAATGAAGCCGGTATTGCTCTCTTCTAAGCCAGACTTCATTGAGAAAAACAGTGATTAAACGTTGCTGAACACAGGAGCTGCTGGTCTACTAATGCCATGAACTATTATCTAGTTTGTGTTATTATGTGACTTTGACATTTAAAAGGGTTAGTTTGGATTCACCAAAGTCAAACAACGACAAAAAATAACTACCTGACTGAATGAGCAGTACCAGAATCTCCCCGGTGCAGCATGCTAAAATTGCTGTCAATGGAGTCTCACGGCTTTAATGAGAGCATAGATGTTGAACTGAAGCTGTTATGGGCTGCTTGACGGAAAGTCACAGCAATAAAATTACTCTCAATATAGTGCACAATTAAACTGATAATGTTGTTTGTTTCTATATTGCTAAAATCTGTTTTTTGCACAGAATTCAAATGCACTGCACTGAGCTATAAAGGAACGGCATTTCGTTTAATTTTGTGTATGCGAATATGCAGTGAAATGACAATAAAATTGAATCTGGAATCTTGTTACTGACCCCCACCCACAGCAGTAGATTGCTTAGCTTCCATCTCAGACTCCAGCCTGCTTCTTCAAACTGGGGGTATGTTGACTAACCTCTATTGCAGGGGGGTCCACTGATAAGTACAACCTGCTTCAAAAATATCTGAACTATCCCTTTAAACTCTAAAGCTAAGGATTTTAATGTTTAAAAATTAACTATATTTTCATCAATAATCACTTCAAACTTTGTATGTGAAAGTTTACATTTCAGCCTAAAGGTGTGGGAGTGCGGAGGAGTGCATATGCGGGGGTATGTAGCGTGCTCGCCTTCCTTCAGTGTCAGCCAGCTGTGGACAGGCCTTGGAAGGGATGCGGCCTCTGGCAGACTTGAGGGGGTAGAGAGCAGAAGAGCCCCCAGCCCCATCCTATGTGGTCATGGCTGAGTGCAGGCCAGGCCAGACCTCCTGGGGACGCACATGGCTGCAGGACCCGCTCGTCTCTTCAGCAGAGTGAGACAGGGTTACCAGAGCAGCACGCAGACACACAGAAAGAATGGAAAATGAAGGGATGATTCATTGTTTTAAAGCTTATGGCAAAAATGAGTCCTCTGTGTTCCGGTTTTAACTTTACAAGCTCGATGCAGAATCATGGTCGAGGTTGAGTTTATGATTGACGGGTACTTTCTGAAATCATTACTTTGAAAGAAAAACTTGTTTTGCTGTTTGTTTGTTCACTCGTAGCAAAAAAACACAATAAAACTTTGTTTGAATACATGGTTTCGGTCTGCTGAGCTGACTGCAGATTTGGCAATTGTGGTTCTGCGAGATGGAAAAACACATTTTAACGCTGAAGGGATTGTGTCATAGCCAAAGAGGCTATGACACAATCCCCAGATTCATAAAGGAAAGTGCTTGTTGCTCAACAACTGTGGGGAGAGAAGCAAGAGCTGTGTTTCCTTCGGAATAACTTTTCCATCTGAAAAAGCCATACTCACATTCTGACATACCTGCAACAATCCCAGAGCGGGGAAACACTGCTGATGTTAGGAGAGGATGGGCTAATTTTTCACAGTCTTCAGCACAGGCATCTTAAGCTCTTCAAGGCAAGGACACCGGAGACATTCCACGTCCTCCCCGCTCCCCCTCCCATCATGTGTGTGTGGTCTTCTGCTGCCGGCCCTGCAGTTCCAGGGTTTAGAGGTCAAGAGGTCAACACCGGGTACTGGAATGTTTATGTTCGCTGCTCCTGTTAACACCAATATCCGTAGTGCTGTGTCTTGCACTCCTGGAGGAAAACCTCAGCCTGTCTTTGAGGACACAGAGGGAAAACATTGATTTCCACATAGTAAGACTGTCTTACAGTTTGTTTGGCAGAGTGAAGTAGAGCATTTGACAAGGCGAAGATAAATGACTGGCAATAAGTGTTGAGATTCTATCAAAAAAAAGACAGCAAAGGAGAAATGTATTTCCGGAATGACTAAAAAATGTACAAGATATCAATGACAATAGAATTTGAAATGCTGTCAAACGTTATGTTACAATAAAGGAATAGAGAATTTTAAATAAAAACACTGAGGTATGCACCGTCACGTAACAGCAATCTTACACCCTGGAAGATAGATTTTTTTCTCGCTTGCCTCAAAACATAATTTGGCACAGTTCACATTCTATACATCTTCTTCAGGGCGGGCCGTCTCACTGAGGTACTGTCAACCCTCCCAGATACTGTGCATACATTTGGTCAGAGATATGTGTATTAAAGCATGGGAAAGGATGTCTGGATGCAATCCATGTTTTTTAATTCTCGCCCCTAACCACAAACACACAGTTGGGGCTTTGGACCATGGCACTCGCCTCCCGGTTCTGTGCCAGCAAAACAACTCCACACACTCTTTCACACACACCACACCCACATACTCCCCCTCCTCCTCCTCAACTACACAGCAGAAATGAGTGTTTGTTTATGACCTGTTAAAAAAAAAGAGAGAGAAAAGCAACATACTGCAGCAATCATAAAAGAAAAATGCTGCTTGGGGAGTGGTCTGGTTTTTTTTTTTTTTTAGAGGGGGGCTTGTGTATGTGTGTGGGAGGGGAAACGGAGCAGAGCCAGGCAAAAGGGCGGCATATGCACAATTTTGTATTCCGTTTCTTTTCTCCCCCATCCCCCACTTTTCACTTCCCCTCCTTCATCCGCCCCCCCAACCTTCCCTTCCCCAGTCCCCTCCACCGGCAGGTTGTTTAATACTTTCCAGATTTCAGCATGCCGTCGGCCTCCTGGAAGAGCTGCAAAGTCTGCTGATGGAATTTGGCGGAAAAGGTTGTGGGTCCAGGCAGGGGCTTCTGACATAATAAACCTGAAGGCAATGAGCGCCTCCCATTGGTGGCCTGAGGAAGGAAATACGGTTTTCAAAGTGAGCTGGAAACCAAAGGGAAATGACATTTGACAGCCTCTGAAGCAGATGAGAAACTGCATCCAGAGTGTTTGAGAGGGAGAAACAGCTGCATGGCAGACTCGGATTTCAATGAATTTCTGCTGGGGGGTAGGGAAGTGAGCCGAGTCTCCTGAACAAATCTACCGTCTCCGGTATCAAGTTCAAAATGTGAGGGACAATTTCAACAGTTGTGTTCACATCCTGCGTCTCACTACAAATCATCTAAATAATCTCAGTTGACAGTCTTGGGGATGAGTTGGGGTTTTCTTGCAAATATTTTTTAGGAAAATGCAGGCATAGCGCTGAAAAATGAATAAAATAAAAGTAAAGCTCATCGATCAGCATGATGTTTGGGGATACAAGGATACAAAGATATTAAAAAGAGTCATTTACAACCTCCAAAGTCAAACCAGCCATTTCCCGACACACCCAACACCAGATGTGAGCCTCAAACAACCACTAGATGGCAGTAGATAACAAGACTTAGATAGAGTGATTTGCTGCTTGGCACCACACCATCAGTTAAAACGTAAATAATTCAGTTAAAAGGGGTGATTAAAAAAACAAGACTTTTCCAAACCAATGCTAAAGTGGTGACTGTTGAAGATTTAGTCTTTCCTTCTCAGAGAAACAAGCAAAAAACAAAAAAAAACTAACAACCTCTAAAAAGAATAATGACTTTGTACAGACAGAGAAAAGTAGGATCAATAGCCCCACTGGTTTGTATTGACCAAAACAATCAATATAAATGGCCTGTTTTTACCACAAGTGTAAGAATAATGACTTTTTCTAACCCTCAGGCAGATTGGACGCTGGTATAATGTGACTGTGAAAAACTGAAAGTGGAAGGAGATTAAAGATCCCCCGAAGTGGAGATGAAAGATTGAATCGGTGGGAAAAAAAGACACCAAAGAAGAATGAAGAGGTGTTTTCGGCATGCAGTTTTAATGTGGAGGGACGACGCAGGGTGAGACCTTGAACTGTCTGTGGCGAGTGTTAACAAAACAGAGTGCAGTGAACTTTGACCGAGCCGCGAGGTGCGCACTAGAGTGTGAAAAGCCAACGTGTGGTGTGTAATATCAAAAGTGACATTTGAGAGTCTTTGGCGATGAGTTTGATCCTGCTAGACTTATCCGTCCTCCAATCGGGGCGGTGAGAAGAATTACCAGTCATCACTTTTTATGATGAAAAAAAAACTTTCCATAATGATACATTTTTCCCTCTTCCATCCATTTTTCACACCCTCCCAAATCTGTGAGCATGTAGCTGCTCCACGGGGGTATCAGATAAAAGAGCTTTTAAACTAAGCCTTACATATTGACTCCTCTCTCTCTCTCTCTCACACACACACACACACACACACACACACACACACACATTTACTCATGAGTCATCACAGCATTCTCAGCTTGTATTGCTAATACTTAAGAGACACATCCAACTAGGCCTCAATTGCTTCCTTCCTTCCTCTTCTGGGAGAGTCAAAGAACAGTGACAGGAAACAGAAAAGGCCATCAAGGAATTCCTTTGTTAATGCTGCTGATTGCGCAGCACTTAAACTGCATTATCTTCTGGTGAGACAAAGTGGCAATAAAAACATTCAGGATTTATTTTATTGAAAAATATAGGTTATTTTGAATAATAAAGAAAAAAGGTAACAGTAAAGAAGTAAGGCATAATATACATCATTATACAGAAAGGGCAACACAGACAACTCCCCATTCGCCCAAACAATTGTTAACTCTAGAAATTACCTGAATATATTATGTAGTGTTTGAGTGGAAATATAAATATCCAGTTTTGCAAATTCTTTTCCTTTTTTTACTCCTGCATGATGTTACATCTTAAAACCCTTCTTTTTTTAACCTCTGAGCTGAAATTCACCAGTGATTACCCACACAGAGAAGGAAGTGACAGACAGATTTGACAGGCTCTCCCAAAAGTGAGAAATTATTTTTGGCTAGAAAATTATGATTTGGCACATCTGTCAGTTTCAGTTAAGGCAGTGAAATCAATCAGCGCTCCCGAGCCTTGATACTTCTGGCCGCTGCTTTTAATGATGCAAGAGATACAGTCGAGCTGCAATGACTATGCAACTTGCATAAAAATAGCTTCTTTTTTTTTTAAATGCTCTTGCATCTATTGCTGGCTGTGTCTTTCTTTTTCATCCACTCTATAAACAGGCATTACATAAACTTTTTTTTTTCCAAAGATAAAACATAACAGGTATTAAACACCAAATACTAGTAGTGTGTGGTTTAATTGTGCCTGCTGGTGCACTGATTCTCAATACCCCCAGGGCTTCCTCATGAGTAGTGGTGGAAACTGATTTGCACATAAAGACAGCCCCTGGACTAATGAGGATCTTTTACACAGTTCAGTTGCACCACTGCAGCTGCTCAAATGTGCAAAAACAAGGAAGGAAGTGGTTATCAAAGTCTTTTCAGTTTCAACTTGAAATGACAGATCAGTAAGGAAGAAGATAGCCAATTCATCTAAGTTAACGGAAATCTGTAACATCATCATCATGGCTTCAAGGCAGAACAAAAGAATCTGTGAATTTGGAAAACGACAACAAACACAACATATACTCCCTCTCTAGTGTGCCACGCACTCCTCTTTACACCGTGGGCTTCCTGTTGTAATGCCATTGTTTATAGTTAATGCAGGCCAATGTATTCCCATTAGCTTTACAACCCTGCTTTTCTCTAATTTACACTGAGGCTCAGCCTGTGTGGCGCTCACAGTGAATTAAAAGCAGAATTTTGGTTTGGGGCTTTGTGGTCCAGCTTTACAGCAGGAAATGGCAGCCTTTGAGCAGCGTCGCAAGGACCCTGAGTTACATAAGGGAGAAAACTCTGACAGATCTATGGCACTTAACTATAACATTTTCAGATGAAAGGGGCTCAAGGCAGGGCTTCACACTCCAGTGACAAACACAGCCCCCTTTATTGTGACAAGATACCCACCAGTGATCCTGTGGTGACAGAGGCCTTCTGTTCAGCTCAGGCCTCATGATGTCCCACAGCCAGAGAGACAGAGAGACAGAGAGACAGGAAGAGAGAGAGAGAGAGCGACAGAGACAGAGACAGAGACAGAGAGAGACAGAGGCAGAGAGACGGAGAGAAACAGAGACAGAGACAGAGAAAGACAGAGAGAGAGAGACAGAGAGAGAGAGAGACAGAGACAGAGAGAGAAACAGAGAGAGAGAGGACAGAGAGAGAGAGAACGAGACGAAGAACACAGACGAATCAAATGAGAAAAGCATGTGATGCATCAAGTGAGAGGAAGGAGAAAGGAAAGCACGAACAGAGCTTTAGTTATGGAAAGTGTTTTTCCTAAAAGTTTCTTTTCTAACCCATCCTCCCTGCTTACTTCTGGAATGTTCCATATTCAAAGAGTGGCTGCTCTTCCATGTCAGTTCCCTCAGCATTCAAAAGGGAGAGACGGATTGACAGACAGTGGAGGGTGAGGCTCTCTGACAGATGGAGTTTGGGCTCCTCCAAAAGGAGCAGTCACTCTCTCCTTGCAGACCTACAAAGTTAGAGTCCTCCGTCATTTTCACAGACCCATTCCCACAGTACCCGACAAAAGTGTCTTATTTCCGTTCAAGTGCAAATCCACACTGTCAAAGGACTTGCAAGCTTCACATAAACCCCTTCCACAGCTCTGTGCTATTTTTTTTTTTTTTCAAGGCTTTGGAATCTCATACGCGAATCTCATCATCTTCATCCTCCAAGAAAGAAGAGAAGTTGCTCTCTTCCTCTGGCGGGGCACTGAAGGTGGCGCTATCTGTGTCTCCTGCATAGGTCTGGCTGTTTGGTTTCTCATCCAAGGCAGCAGAGCCAGAGCTGGACATGGAGCAGCTGTCTAGATGCTGCAAGTGTTTAGGCCGAGTCTCGGGGGTGTACTCTGGGGTGTAGGGCCCTCCATTCTCAGGCCCCAGATCTACAGAGCTGGCTGGACGCACAGAGGCCTGCTGCTGAGGTTCTGCTGCTTCCTCCTCTGCCTCCATCTCCTCCTCTGCATCCTCATCTTTTTCTCTCTCCACACTATCCTCTTCCTCACCGTGGGTGCTGAGAGGTGGCGAGGCACGGCCCTCGCTGCTCTTGCCCTCCTCATAGCCGAGATCATCTTCCTCCTTCTCCATGACCCCAAGGATGTCTCCCAGCATGGATGGTCCCAAGTCGACATGGAAAGACATTACTGATTCGGCGTGCTTCATGCCGCCTCCGTAGTGGTGGGAGCTCTCTGGGAGCTCAGTCAGCTCACCAAAGCGCCGCTCTTCCAGCTCCAGGATGTGAGCAGCTGCAGCGGCGCCTCTCTCATCCACCTCCCCGTGTTGTTTTAAAGGACTAGAGGACAAGCTCTTTGCCACCATACTGTCCCCTCTGTCTTCATCATTGAGGAACGGCAGAGACATGGCGTTCTTCACATAGGTGGGGGACCCACCGGGGGTCACCAGGGCGTTGTCCACTCTGGTCACCGACTGGGAGCGTTTGCTGCTCCTGAAGGTGCGAGACAGGAGGCCGGGCCGGGGAGAGCGGGGGAAAAATGTGTTCTCAGGGGGAGGTTCTCCTGAGCGGGTGCTGAGGAAGGAGGTGTCTCCGAATGCATCACCGCTGCGACCTACATGCATGGTGTGGCGGAAGTCACCCAGCGGAGCACTGATCATCTCCCTGGTCAGGTCCATGCGTGAGCGACGCTTGGTCTGAGAGGAGCCAGACACTAGCTGTTTTAGGATTGGCATGGTGACTGACTAGCAATTTTGTTTTGCACAAAGGTGTCACAAAGAGCTTCTAAATCTTGAATACACTCCCTTTTGGAGAACTTGAAAGGAATATTGATGCTCCTCAGTTGCAGTCAGCTTGTGAAACTGAAAAATAAAGAGTAGAATAAATTAGACGGGATGTATGAAATTCTTTTGACATTTTAATCCTTCAATTTAAATTAAAGCTAGTATTTCCATAACATGCCTCCGCAAACCACTCAGGATGCAGTTACAGTTGATATCCATGTCTGTCCATATTTATATGTAGCCACAAAAATTGACAATCCTTCGAAGATGGATTTTGCTGCAAAGAAGTTAGAAATTTTAAAACGAGGATGCTTCACACACGTTCCACAGAAGATCTATACAATCAGCACAGTTTTAAGATTAGTGTCACCAATTCAGTATCTGACCAAATGTCTCCCCTTCTGTTCCTGAGTTATGATATTAAATAATGGCCAGAAAAGTGTTTTTTACAGAATATCATGATGTCACAGTGAAGTTGAACATTGACCCTCTGGATATAAAATGTTCTCATTTTATCCTATTAGACACTGAGTGAGTTTTTATCATAATTATTGTTTGAATTTTTTGAGTTATGGTCAAAAACAGGTTTTGTGAGGTCTCACGGACCTTGCTCTTCGACCACCAAAATTTAAATAAGCTCACTGTTGAGTCCAAATGGATGTTTGTGCCAAATTTGAGGAAATTCCCTCATGGCCTTCTCGAGATAAAAAGGACAAGAATGAGAGGCACACAAGCTCACAATGACCTTTGAGGTTTGACAACCAAAGTTGAATCAGTTCATCCTTGCGTCCGTTTCATCAGGAGAACGTTTGTGCCAAATTTGAAGAAATATCCTTGAGATGTTCTTTAGATGTTGCCTTGACAAGAATGAGACTGACACAAGGCCGAAATGACCTGGACCTTTAACCAATATCTAATCAGTTCATCCTTGAGTCCAAGTGGACATTTGTGCCAAATTTTAAGAAATTCCCTCAAGGCAATCATGAAATATGCATGTACAACACAAAAAATAATACTTATAACAATCACCAGCACTGAGGCATAAAAACAAATTTAAAGTAAATCTGTCAAAATTTGATGCACAATCAAAAAGCAAATCTATGTCAAACACAATTACTGCTGTCAAAAAGATATATACAACGGACATATGGTTCACCTATAGCCATCTATTTACTGCAAACACATTAAACAGTGTAAGAACATTCACATTTGGATTTTTAATCCCATCAAATCAATGAAAACATCTCGAAGAATTTCAAATGCTCCACTAATTACAAGAGCTGAAGCTACCAATTATGCAGCTCCATAATGATAAGCAGAAACTCTTCCAACATCTCTGTGAGATGACCTCTGAAATGCTCTGGGAAGAAAAACACAGGGAACACCACAGGATTCTGCTTTTAAAGAAGAATTATAATTGAGAGCAAAACACCAACCACAGACCAACATGAAGCAGAGAGGGATGGTTGAGGGCTGCCAGGGATTTTCTTGTGTGAAGTTGAACTTTGACTGTATGACATTCTGTTTACGACCAAGAACTAATCTTCCGGTCACAGGCAAAGTCAATTATACAAGAACAATAATACCCCTCTCAACTGGGGTGTGCTGTTTAACAGTCACCGGAGCATTGTTTTGAGAAATGTATAGGAAATTGTACTCAGAGACGTGGGAAATAAGAAAAAAGTCAGTTGCCACTTTCTTCCTCTTCTTCTTTGACAGAATTTAAGCCCCTAGAGGTTTGAGACTGATAGCTGTTAAAAATTGTGTTCCTGCATTATTAAAACATGCAGCCCAGACACAGGAAACCTCACCACAGGCTGACAGCTATCACTGCGGCTTCCACAGGTGCTGCACGGGAGGAGAGGAGCGAGATGTCTCATTAGCGACACATCCCAGCGTATTAAGTACACATAAAAAGAGCAATGCCAGTGTGGTCTGCAAAAAAATAAGGTGCAAGCAATTTCTAGACAGATACCAGAAAACGCATGCACCTCTGACTTGTGGGTGGAAAAATGGTTACACATAGCAGGCCTGAAGAAAGCGCTTACCTTGCCGTCAGCAGTGTGCACCTCTCTGTCTTGAACATTGTGCCTCTTTCTTTGTTTGCCCACGCTAACACTGGAATATCATTAAAACTGTCAGCAACTTAACCTGCAGGCAAGCCTTCAAAAGACATTTAAGTCAGGAGTTGTTTTTTGGTTGAAATGCCACGGGGAGATTTCGGCTGTTTTATGTGGCAGACTTTTTAGTGCGGTGACCTCGTTCCTCTGTCTCCACCCCCCAAGCCTATACTCTTCTTCCTGTTAATGCCTTCACCTGCTTTGGTTTCCATGGAAACACCCTCCTGCAAGCAAGCAACAGTGTTTCCTGTCAGGGGCTGCGGAAGGCTTCAGGCTTCATACAAGTATGCAACACATGGCCTCCGTCTGCGTCAACCCGGAGCTCATACAATAGCACCTTTTAATGTGGTGTCTGCTGTGTTTTCACTCATGCACTTCATCCATGCTGTGTGTTTTTATTGGTGCAAATGGGAATTAATAAAATATACAAATGTTCTGCTTCTGTAGACAAGAAAATAGAGGTTTCCATATCAAGACGTGTGTGTGCATTTGCAGCATTTTTAACTGACACAAAGTAAAAACTTTCCATGTACTCCAAATAGTTTTGTGCCAAAACACACAAACAAGCCACATTTTTTTTTCACTGAAAAATGTTTATTATTGAAGTTCTAGTTTCTGATTTGTTTTTTGGGGGAAATAATGAGAAGGAAATAATTCACACTCAGCCAAAAAAACAAAGTTTTTTTCAGACTAGTTGCTTCTGGGTGGCACAAACAGGCGAGCAAAAACAACCAGCGGATAAAACAAGGGGAGATGGAGAAAGCCCGCCTCCCACTCCTCCATCTCACGCCCCCGGGCCAGGATCAGGCTGAAAAGCTCAACGGTGCCCATTTTGGGGACATGGGCACAGAAATTTGTTACAGACCACCAGGCAGATTTCTCATCAGCTGAATCTAAACCCAGTCTAGCACAGGCCTTAAGCAGTTACATCAAAACTGATTCGCAGCCCTGATATATTTATAGCTTTGTGTGTTTTTGTGTGCGTGCATGCACGTGCGACGGTACACGTGAATGAATGAAGTGGGAAAGGGCCTGAGAAGGGAGCAGTTAGCGTGGGAACTACGGGGTCACAGCAGGGGGATTGACTTTATAAACAGACTTTCACAACACTCGGGGTCTGGCTGCAGCATAGGACCCACTGGAGACACACAATGTGGGACAGAAACGGACCGGACAAGCAAATGAGGCACAACTGCGTCTTTTCATTTTGACAGCGAAATGAGAAACCGTTTACACACACTGCACACTGACCTAAAGACCTTGAGCCTTTTGCATGGCATGATTTTGAGGATGACTGACCAGTTTTATGTGGATGTGGTATTTCTCAACTGTTGAGTAAAAAGCAGTAGGGCGCACACACTGTGATAAACTTGAGCACACTTGGAACATTTCCAAACCGTCGCCGATGCTGCTTCATTTCTCTCATCTTTTCACATCTGTTTGGGTAAACGATATTCCAACCCATTTCCCCCAAATGTATTTATGTCATGGGAAATGTAATGTTAGCTCTGTTTATAGATCACATAACTCAATTATCAATATAAATACCTAGCCTGGGTCTAAGGAGGGTTCTGAAGCCGCTTAAATATCACACAGTTATAGCCACTACTTTGTGGGAAGAAAAAATAGACTCTTCTGAGGGAAAGGCACAGAAATAACGTAGGAAGGAGGTAAACAGAAACGGGTTCTTTTACTGAAAGGGGCAAAAAAAAGGGAGCACTTAATCAGATGGTACATATATTCACCAGGGAGAGTTTTGTATCTCCAAAGGAAATACTGTGTTTCATTTCTAGACACCACAGAGAGATGCAACATCACAGGAAGTGAAAAAACAAGCTTGAGCTATGACTCAGAAACACTCACATCATCAAAAATGCATCCATTAACGTCATACAGATCAGCTTACACGCAAAAAAACCATCAGAAGACTGAATTCATATGCATGATATAAGACTCTTGTTAAACCTGGATAATTGTGTTTAAGACAAATAAAAGTTTTCACTTTTTGTCAGTTCTCTCCCACTATGCCAGAGATCACTCCCAGACACACACTCAAACATGACTGATGGTCCATTTCCCTAATTGAGTATTGATGCATCTTCTTTGTGCTTAATTCGAGCGGTGTGTGTTTGACTGTCGGGGAGACGGTTTAGTGGGGGCTCTCTGTCAGCCTCATTTGAAGTCACTGACCTGGATGGACAACCGCATGACCTGAGGGTGAAATGACATTGGGGGTGGGAGGCCACATGCTCCCAAATCTGTGTGAAAAAGTGGGAATACAGTCTTGTTCAGTTCAAACTGCTCTGCCTGTAAGGGCCCTGACACACCAAACCAACGCTGATCTGTTGGTCAATGTCGAGCTGTCTATCAGCGTGTGTCTCCCTTGTTTTGGTAGTGTCACACACAGCTGGCACATTGACCCTTTTCAGCTTTTTTTTTTGCAGATTCAGCATCGGTGTTGAGGGCAGAGCACATCTGTGAACTAAATCACAATGACGGCCTGACAAGAGAAAAAGAAGTGAGCAAAGCAAAGAAACGACAGGGTTTCCCACTCATTCATATATTTTTGGCAGTGCGCCACAATTAAAACATCTGCCGCCACACATTGATTTTATATTTTTCAAATTGGACCAGTCATTCAGATCACTATAAGAGAGTTTATACCATTCAGTTATTGACTTCATTAGACTCTAGGACTGCAGAGCATAGTCTGGGCACAGACTCGCTAGCTTAAAATTCCTTCTGTCTTTTACACCATTTACAAACATCCCATTTGTTAGGGAAAACGGTCATTTTTTCCATTTGTCTAAATGCAATACAAGCAAGAGATAGTGTTCAGCAATAGGCTAGCACACACTCACACACACACTCACACACACACATGTTCCTGTAATTAAGCAGACAAATGGGCTCTCACAGATAGGTATCTGTCATACAACTCAGTTAGCAGGCCTGAATGTCTCATTTAGGAAGGAGCAGCCCAAGGACAAACAGTGGAAATCACATTATCTCTCCATCATACAGACAGGGAACAACAGACATCAGGCTGATGCTGCCCTCTGAGATAAATACAGTAATGAGAGAAAACACACGGCTCTAATGAAAATGTACAAATTAAGCCATTCTACTTACATAAAAGCCAGATTCAGCCGTTACTTAAATGGTCCATTTTATGGCATTCTAAGAGGCATGCCATTTGCTTGTGGTGTTTTGATTCAGATCAAGTATGTTGACCTACAGGGTATCTGGAGTGCCCTCCTGCCCCCACCACCCATTTTCCACGCCTCTGCCTCACCATGTGCTCCAAATACAGTAAGAAAGCCAAGAGCTCATTTTGATCAAAGTGGAAATCCTCTGCGGTCTAAAGAGCAAGGCAAATCCAAACTCTGTGACGGTGAAATGCTGAAAATGATGGGAAATGCCAGGCAGGCCAACAGTCCATTTTCACACCAAGCTTGACTTGTGCAGTGTGCATAAAGTGTATATAGATTTTATATTATAAAATTATCATATTTTGCACATAGTGTAAACAGTTTTTATATTATTTTTATTTTATACAATTTTATTTTTTTAAACTCAAATCCTTTTTTTCTCTGTTTCTGACACTTAATTTTCTGTAATGAGTAAATTTCACCAGTGTGGGATTAATTAAGTCTGTTCTTATCAGGTTTGCTTCTTTTTATGTAATCAACTAATTTAAAACAAAGTGAAAACAAGTGGTTGATTTGTTGGTTAGTCAATTGAGAGAAATACATTGGAACTATTTGGATGATTAATTAATCCTTTAAGAAAAAATGTGTTGTGAGGATTTGCACTTCTGAAATTAAACATTGCTGGGTTTTTGGAATGTTGATTTAACAGAACAAGACACTTGAAGATACTACTTTGGGCTCTGAAAAAACTGAGCAAAACTGGCATTTGTCATTATTTTCTGAAATATACTAGACAAAACACCTCACACAAATAAATGAGAAAGTGTTTGACAGATAAATCAGAAATGATAAGCATTAGATGCAGCCCTGAATATACAAACAAATCAGGAAGGCCAAAAACCTCAATCAAAAAGGAGCTGAATAAAGCACCTCGATACAAACACAGTTCTTCCAAAAACAAGAATTATGCCTCTGAGGACAAGCAGAGAAGATAAAAAGCCAGCTTGTGTGCATTTCCCAAACACAGACAGCAAAAAAAGTGACATATCAGTGCTTTTGCCATCCCCACCCATACCTGGCAAGCTGGTGTGAGACAGTCTGTTATGCTAATGTCACACCTAACCCAGCAGGACACTCTGCTCAAGTAGGGATCAAAGCAAACAGATATTTAGAGCTTCCCCGCTAATAAAAGTACATGCAGGGTTTTTGAATTGGCATTCACATCAGCGCGTACTAAATCTGAGGCTATCCTTAGATCAAGGATTGGAATATTTGAGGTAAGCAGCTTTGTGCTAAAAGAAACTTACAACAACTCAGCAGTGTTTAAAAATAACACTGAGTTATTGGTACATAATTATACAACTAAGCAGCAGATTGTTAATTCCATATAATCAGAGTGGAAGTGCAGCTGCATTACCATCAGGCCAACTTTGAAAGTCTGTATTAGTTACACGAGCAGGTCAGAGGAGCTAAAGGGAAGCAGAAGTGATGGGCAGATGATGACCAGGACAGAGCAGAGATTCTTTCAAAAGAGCCCCGACGGCCAATGAAAGGCTTCCTGGCAGACAATAGTCCTGCAGCAAGTGAGCTCGGCGTGTACTAGCTGACCTCTGATACCCGAGAGGAGATGACTCGTCTCTTTTACATTACAGCCGACGCAGCCTCCAGACACGACACTCCATCTCTCTCTCTCCGTCCTCCGCTTTGGTGAAACTGACGGCTTTTATTACAGACACAAACAGCGGCTGGCGAACAAGAAAGCAATACTCCACTTCATCCAAGAATGAAGTGTTGTGTGGGTTAAACAACACTGATACGCATCGTTTTCACGGATCTACAATGCCTTTTTTTCACACAAACAACATTTTCCATTCCTGCTCTGTTATTGTCTCTTATCGGAATAGAACTTGCTACATGATGTGACTGAAATGGCAGCCAGCATGACTCAACATCAATGTTGTCTCTGTACTGGGCATTGGCATCTAAACACAAATGGAGGGTGGAGGGAGACAGACATTGGCACCACTCAAACATTTAGAGTATCTAAACATAATCAGAGAGAAAATGCAGAGAGGAGGTTGGCATTGGCAATAGCGACAAAAGAGCAAGCCAGAAATAACCACTTAACGATACTTTTTAATGTTTGCAGCAATGTGACATGGCTTCCCAGCTTTTTCATTCGCATCCAGCTGGACCTCCAAGGTCAACGACCAGCTTCAGATCATTAATAACCATCCCTGTCTCCACAAAAGACGTCCGAGCACTCTTAAATCGCATTTGCACACAGAATTGCAAGAATCTGACTAATTACCACCAAGATAAGTGAGCGACACCAGTAACCTCGACACAGCAATTACTCCAGAAGCATGATGGAAGTGTTTCACAGAGAAGCGTGTTAACATGTTACTTCCACAGGAAGGGCAGGGAGAAAATGAGGCAGTTGACCCTCCCATCTCTGCGGAAATCTACCCAGCCTGCCCTTCCTGACAACACATAATGTAAACATGGCTGTTCTCCTTCATACTGCGCTACTGATGGGCTAACCAAACAAACACAGCTCATATCTCCATCAACACACAGTTGTAATAACCCACAGGGCTGCTTGGGACTGTGTGTTCAACAACTAAATGTATCAGTACATGAAGCGCTGGAGGCAAGTTCAGCAACATTAATTAATTTTAGAACAACAGGATATTCCTCATAGCAGATATAACTGTGTCCCAGCTGATGACAGCTCTGGCCGCGGGCCCAGGTGTCCGCATCGTCACCCAGGACACACCGACACACACCATCCAGGTGTTTCTCTAAAGAGCTGCAGAAGAGGAGAGAGGTTACATTTTGCACCACTCGAGTGGAAACCTGCGCTCCTCGGTGGAAAGAATGCAGTGAAATTATGGGATCCAGAGAATCTTACTTTAAAGTGCGAAAGTGCCATAATTATGAGCGTCAGAACAGCAGGAAAGCAACAAAATGCAAAAGCTGGAAAGAAGCCAAAGAAGCTGCTATCAAAGAGTGGAGGGCTCTTTTTGTCAAAGGTGTTATTTTTGAGAAACCACTCAACTTGAGCATGGCAGCCGTCTCATTTTTGAGTGGATATTAAGTACACTGTGCAAGGGTTCTCTTTCAGAATTTAATATCCAATTATTAGAGTAATAGAATTCAGCCAAGACGACTTCAAACCACAGAAATTATTCTATTTGTGGTTTCGGAGAGAGAAAAAAAATATGGTCAAACAAATACGAGCATGCTGGTCAGCAATCATAACATTTGTGCAGCGTCTACTGCTACACTGACAATATTTGCGACGAGGAAACAGGATGGTAACAGAGAATAAACATTTCCTCTGACTTGTAGTGCCAACCCAAGCCTACCGGGTCACTATGCAAAGCATGCTGGTACAGACCACAAAACAATGCCACCAAACAAAAGACACAGGAACAAACACAGCATTCACACACTGAAACATGAGAGGCCCTTAGAATTTGATGTTGGGACAACAAAACAAATAACTGTTGAATTGTTGCTTTAACCCTTTGTAACCTGGAGCTACATCACTTTTTCTGTGCTGCTTTCAGACACCTTTCACAAGTATTAAAATTTTTTAATTGAGGCAATTTCTTTCAACATCGTGGTAAAATGCAATGAGCAACTTGGTATAAAATCCACAAATTGCAAGAAATTAGTAAAAAAAAAAAAAAATGAAAAAATAATAATAATCTAGGGAAAATTTGTCATAATCATAATCATAATCATAATTACATACTTAAAATTGCGTTACAGAATTATTATTTAAATTTATTTATTTAAAGCACTTTTTCCATGTTGTTTTCTTGTTTTTCTGGGTTTTTTTTCTTTTTTGTTTGTTTGTTTTATTTAGTTTTTACCAATTTCTTGCTAATCTTTGGATCATTTCTTCTTTTGCTGCTCATTGCTTTCACCCCATGTTTTTTTTTAAGAAATCAAGCAAATAATTCTTAGGTTTCAAGGGGTTAAATTAAACTAGCAAACTGTAAATTGTGTGCAGAGAGAATGTACGTTTTCAGCAAATAGTAAATTTAACACCATGCTGGCATTTATATGTAACATTTCCAGGCCTGTGGTAGTAACTAAGAGCAATGACAACAAGCCAACATGTTACTTATACTACACATCCTTCAAAAGACCTGTCACGTCCTCTATAATAACCCGGCAGTTTACTATCGCCATCCTCAGAGGCATTCCAGGAAAAAAAATAACAGTTTATATTGGTATTTCCTGGAATGTGAAAGGGGCTGGACAGGACACACACACTGCCACAAATGAGCACACTAACTGCAGACATGTTCAAACATGGGTGCAGGACCGTACACTCACTGGCCACAAATAACACACTAAAGTTGCACTTTGGCACAACCGCGGAGAGATTTTGAGTTGCTGATTATCCTGCACACTAACTTGTTCACTTTTGTAAACTAAATTCTGAGCAGGTTGTGTTTCCTGGGCTATGAGCCAGAAACTGCGTTCTACACTGCGCTGCATCCAATAACAGAGCGGTTGGCACTGTGTCCAACACCACTCGGAGGAAGGATAACTTTCACCTTCAGGCACTAAACACATCTCCTGCAGGCAATTAGACGCTTTGTAATTTAAGAAACAGAGGAAAGTAGAGGGAGCAGAACCTGTGCAGGCTGGTTGAGAAATATGTTGCCTCTCCTGAAAGGCATTTCTGAGCCACTTCTGAGGAAAAAAGTAAACAGGCTAAGCCCGTGACACATAAATCTTGGCGATGAGGCTTGCCTGTTTGCTGTGTCGTCAACCTAAATCCATCACAGCGGCCAGGCATGAACATTTTGACATCTCACAAAGCCCTGTGCGTGTTTTGGATGAAACGGGTCAAATGTCACATTTAAACCTACAAAAACAAAGAAAGCAACCCAATTTGCAAAGCAGAAACCTGTGATAACATTGTCTCGTCAACCAACTGCTGAGGAGTTCTTATCAGCGTGGCGGTGATGAAGTGATGGCCTACAGACCTGAGGCCCATCACCTTATTATCCCAGTCAATGAGCTCATCAGATGCCATCGTGACACCCCTGCCAAGTAAACCAAACAGTGCTGCCAAGTAAACAGGCTCTGGGATACGTGGGTAATGAACTGGACAAACAGGACAGGCGTGCACTGCATGATGGGGCAGCGAGTGTGTAATGTGTGATTTTTTTTTTGTGTGTTTAGCCATCCGATCGCGTCATCTGATGTGTGGTAACTCAACTTCCTCTACCTAAAAAAATCACTCACTTTTAAATAAGTTACACAAATATTTCAAAATAAATCAATATTGAGAAAAGCCTATACACATGCATGTGCAATAGGAACTGCAAAGCAAAATGTCATCAAACACATATTTGACCTAATTTTGAATATTTTGAAGCTCCACATTTGTTTTATGAGGCCTGTAAGAGTTTTGTTTTGGTGAAAGCTTCTCATTATAATATGAAACCAATGCATTATATTCAAAGCATTCCTAAGTGAGTTAATATTATGAAAAAAATGTATCTTATCGCTAAGTGGCTGCAAATAAGCTCAGTTCTCGCGACACCTCTTCTCTCCACAAAGGAATGCTTCAGAGAGTGAAAAATACGTCTTCCTGAGTGTCCATTTGACAGAACTCGTGCATCTATTAGTCTTCTCATTCACCCACAATACAATAAAGCTGTGATTCTGGGTGGGTCACTGGCACGAGAACAATAAGTAGCTGACCACAAAAGCGTCATCCGCCTCGCGCACCGTGCGCTCTACTGAACCGCGAAATAAAGCATTCTGTTAAATACACATTTGAACAAAAACAAAAGGTGCAGTTTGTTTATTGAAGTTTGAGTGCAAGTACAAACACTGAAGCACTTACCGAGCATCCCCATTCATAAAGCCGGCTGCTGCTTCACTTTTAGGCCCCCAGCAGGTTGACAAAGGGGGTGTATTCATCAAGCGGAAGGAGACGTAAAAGCGCTCGGATCAAACTCTCGCGAAATCCAAATGACTCTCAGACAGACTGATCTTTCGTTTTCTACTAGAAATGTGACTGATGCTGTCACCGCATCCTCAGAAGCGGTGCTGCTGCTCTGAAGCGCAATAACTCACTACAATGCCTCCTGCCTCGGTAGTGCGTTTGAACACGCCCTCTTTACATGGCTCCTTAAAGACACAGGCTGCCAGCATGGGGCCACTCAGACAGGCTCAGCCTCATTTCCTTCACACTTTCAGGGAAACACCACCTAAATTAATTATTCCAACATGTTGTTTTCATGGCAGAGTTCAGTCAATATGTGTGAGCTTTTCTCTCTCAAAGCCAGAAAAGTAAGTCTAAAACTTGGGATGCCATCAAGTATACAGGAGCTGCACCAGAATGGAAGCCTGATTTGTGGCCCCACAGAATGTTTCCTTGACTTTTGGGGGCCTTAAGAAAGATCCGTTTTGGGTTATTTTTTGTTGTTGTTCTTGACTTTTGGGGCTCGTTTTAATGTTTTGCCACTTCACATGGCAATGAACAAAGTTGTAGTTTGTAAATATAAGTTTAAGTACACATAATGTACAAATCACAGACTGGAGCTAGAAATAATGGACATATCTACTGTGTCCTACCCAATTGGTTTGTGTACTTCCGTTTGGCATTTTGCCCATCACCATCTTGGTTTTTTTTAATGCCAGAAGTGACCATATTTTGAACCTGTGAAGGAGCAAGGGGTGGATCTGACTGGCAGACAGCCTGTCGCTCAAATGGCCCTGCCCTTATGTAGCCCGTGCTTGGGGCCTTTGTGAAATATAAAAAGATGAGTTATAGCACAATTTTTAAAAAATCCTCCACGCAGTTTTCATGAATGTTGAAATTAGCTGTAGAAACCAAAACTGTTTTTTGTACCAGGCTGTAAACATGTTTATTTCTACTGTGAAATCGGCCACTTAAGTGTAGTGGTAGAGGTCGTCATTGGGTACAAATAGCATTTAATGACTAAAGTGGGGCCATTTAACAGGAACACAATCTTCAGATAGATTACAGTAAATACAGTATTTGTTTATAACCTATTAACCCTATAAATTATCCTCTTAAACTTACTTCCAAATGTTATTTATTTAACTAAATCTGCAATGCTGGCAGACTGTCGAATACCTTGTGAGGATACTCATCCCAGATTGTGTTGATTTTCTTTTGTTGTCTTGTTTGCTGTTAATTTTGTTTAACTTGTCATATGTAATACAATTTCAAAATGTTATTAAAAACATCCCAAGCGTGCTTGTTATATATAGGTGTCTTTAAAGTACACTAGACCCCCAAAAATGTCCATTTCACCTGTCTCTGAACTTGTGGTTTTGTCATTGTTTTTGACAAACAAGGCATGAAATGACAAAACATGTCAACTTTTGTCAGGTAGCTCCATTTCTATTTAAATATTGCCTATTGTTTATTTAAAAAATCTTTTTTTAGGGGGAACCCCAGAGACCAGTGGGGCCTAAGCAAGTTATTATATTGCTTAAAAGGTAGAGCTGGCTCTGAATGTTTGTTTTCTTTTTTATACCCTAATGAGCTTTATTCTGTTATAGTCTGAAAGAGAAAATGTACCCTCACACTCATTCCCCTGAGTGCTCTCACTGTCATCTCAACATATTTCCCAGTCCATTCTCTATAGAGCAGTTGCAAACTTTATTCTTGATGACATAGAAAAGAATAAAAAATAATAATCATAAAAAAAAAAAAAAAAAAACCTTTTATACCACTTCTCTGTGATATTTCAATGAGGAAATATTGGGGAACTTAATTAAAAGACTCAACAGTACAACCATACTTCTCGAAACATTTAAGGCTGTACTTATATTAAAAATGGCAGCATTATCCTTGTACATTGTTTTATTGGATTTACACTACTTTACTCTCTCTTTAAGATATTAGAAAGGGCTCGGCTGATGTCGAAAAAAGCCACTGCATCATTGTGAGGGGAAAAATGCACTGTCATCCTGTTTAAGAGCAACGGATGTGTCAGAGGAAGTAGGAGAAAAAAAAAATATCCTTCTTGCAGCGCTCTTCTTTTTGAAAAGGTGAGGCACCTCACTTTTCAATTTTACATGGAGAACTGAATACACAAGCTAACAAGACTCATAAGTAGGATCCAGCATGTGCAGACAATTATGCAGTATTTGGGACAATTACGAACTGGGATGTCAAATACAGGATAAGCCTCTTTTCACTGGGATTAAAGTCAAGGTATGAAGTTAAAAATAGCTTTAAGTTCTCTCCTTTTTAGACAATGTATTTACACCTTGAAGAAAGATGTCCGAAAGCTTTCATTGATTTCTAAGGTTTTTCAAGTCCTTTTTTTTGTGAATGACCCATTTATCTGACCTTGTGTATTCCATGTTAATCAGCTGCCCTCACTTATTAGTACCCTTTTCAATGGAAATGAGAGGGGAACAGCCGAGGTACACCCCAAGGCTGTGCATGCTCACCCTGAGCTCAAGAGAAAGGAATGTGTGAATGGTTGATAATTATCAAAGGGCAGAAGTCACTTTGCCTCTACTACCTGGATAGAATGACTATTCACTTTTGTCTTTTACAGACGTTTAGTCTGGTAAGCCTATCTGTCCATGTTGTTCCTGAAAATCTGTGTAATGTGATGAGCTGCATGGACAGTGTCCATCACACATAGTCCAGTTATTTCCTGCCTTTGGCTATGTTCCCAGTTTGCTCTGTCCCACCAGCTGATGGAAGAACAGTGCTCTCTATGATGAGAGTTTGACTGCAGTGGCCTTTTGTCCAGGATGAAGCAGCACTCAGATTTTAAAAGTTGCTTTTCTGACATACCCACGGTCCAAAAGTATCAATTTTACCACTCTTCTTCCTGCCTGACATACACTTAAAATTCTATTTGAATGTGTTCGCTCTCTCTCTCGCTCTCTAGCTCTCTCTCGCTCTCTCTCTCTAATCCTGGTAATTGAAATCTGGTTAAGACAGGAAATTGGAAAACGCACTTCCAAACAGTGCATAACCTGATTATTGTAAAACCAGCATTTACATGAAACTGGTCAGTTATCAGATTTTTCTCATGTGGACTCATCTGTTTAATGCATTTAGTGCTTATTTAGGTTTTTACATACTCAATGGTGGGAAAATGAACTTCTCAGTGACTTGTAACAGTCGCTATAAAAATGTTGTCATTATAAGTGCCTGCAAACCAGGGATATGCTTAATTTGTATCTTTCATATGTCGCATATGTACATAGCATGTGTATGTTGAAACTTTACATTTCAGTTTTCTAATTTTATGTTATGGCAGTGCAGGATTAGGAAAAGGTCATGTTTTGGCTTAAAACACCCAGTTTGGTTGGTTTCGTTTTTATATCCAGAATCATGCATTTGTGCAAAAATGAAAACAAAAAAACACCCCATTTATCCATTACACAATTTCGAGATATCCACTATTTTGTGGATATCTAAAATAGCTATATTTAACCAGTAAGTTTTTGGAATAGATATTTTAAAGGTTTTTCTTATTCTGGATACCTAAAATTAAAATTATACTCAGTAACAATTGGATTGTAGACATCTGAAATGGTACTCTTTCTAATAATTCTATTGCATTGGATATTAGAAAATGAAACTGAGGATATCTGAAGCTGAAAGCTCAATGCACATGAATGGCAAAAATGACCTCATTTATCCTGGGAAGGAATGTCATTTTGGATATCTTAAATTTTTATTTTGACTAGAAAATAATTTAATCACAGATAATATATCCACTCTAGCTATTAAATTTTAAAACGACTTGCCATACTGACATTTCATTAAAAATACCTGCTTTTGTTTGTTGGCCTTGAACAGTCTGCTGCGTCTGCTGACTGGCAGATGTTGCTCCATCCTCTCTTCGTCCTGCTGAAAAACTCAGCTGTTAAAACTGAAACTTTGCCACTTTGGAAATTTTGATATGCTCTGCATGAAATAAAAATGTAACATGATTGCAAACATGTACAATGCCAGCATTTTTTCTGGCCATTAGACTGCTGATAAACAAGAAAAATCCAGGCTGCTTAGTTCTAGGTGTTTCTGCTGGAGCAATACTGCAACAGTCTCCTATTGTTGCAGCTCTGCGTGTTGCATTGGCAGCTCTGACAGCTTTGTTCAGTTGCACATCAGAACAGGCTGTTTGTGCTTTGATGTCTCAGCCTTTGCCTCACCCTTTGCCAACTATGTGCTTCATGTTTTTGAATATTTCAAAAAGTCAATCCTCACTTGAGGTCTTTTGGACTTTCAGGAAATCTTAAGTTGTCTGGCTTTTTTCCCCCAGTTTCCCCTTCTGCTTACAGTAATGCTCAGAGGGTCAGATGTTGAGGTTTCTCCCAGATTGTACATGGGACCCCTTTCGCCTGCAGCACTTTCGGTTTGGAGTTTTTGGCAATGGCTCACAGCATTAGCAGTCTGTGTTGTGTATCTCTTCGGCATGGCTGTTGTGACGCCGGCAGATCAGATGAGGAGTGATGTAACGATTTCTGTCCTCAGTGCAGAGGGATCCTTTGTCAATCTTATGATTCACAGGGTGCAAAATAAGGTCAGGCTTTACTGTTAAGCCTATAAAACATGTACAAGAGCAAAGACTGTACCCTTTAACCCCGTAACCATGATGTGCATGACAATTTGGGTGGCGGTGGCCATTGACAATGTTCAATGACAAATACCATGGCAAAGGTCGAGACAACCTGAAATGGTTGAGCAGTAGGGGAACCTGGTGATGGTTGTAAAATGTTTGACATTTCTGTCTGTATATAGGAGCTCTTATAAACCAGGGCGTTCAAAATATGACACAAACTAGTTCCATGTGTCTGCTAATAAATGGTGTGGCTGTTATCTCTGTAAAACAATGCCAACATGCATGTTTAGTCTGAATCGCAGGGTTAGTTTGTAACATAGCCTGTGGTGAAACACTACAAAATAAGGAATATGACACACACACACACACCCACACACACACACACACACACACAGTAAGTTTAATAAAGCTTTTTTTTGAATTACTTTTTAACATAATTGTTGTATGTGTCAATCACTGTGGTAAATTTTTGCTTCTAAGTTAAAACAATTTTTACATATTATTACAACTAACCCTGACTATGTAGCCACAAACTAGCTTACCTTACAGCTAACAGCTGAAACAGCACTAGCAAGTCCAAGACTCTGCAGCCAGGAACTAGCTTACCTTACAGCTAACAGCTAAAACATTAGCACTAACAAGTCCAAGACTCTGCAGCTAGGAACTAGCTTACCTTACAGCTAACAGCTAAAATATGAGCACTAACAAGTCCAAGACTCTGCAGCCAGGAACTAGCTTACCTTACAGCTAACAGCTAAAACATTAGCACTAACAAGTCCAAGACTCTGCAGCTAGGAACTAGCTTACCTTACAGCTAACAGCTAAAACAGCTAAAATATGAGCACTAACAAATCCAAGACTCTGCAGCCAGGAACTAGCTTACCTTACAGCTAACAGCTGAAACATCAGCAATGACAACTCCCAAAATCTTAAAGCCATGACCTAGCATACCTTGCAATAGTTAGCATTAAAAACTTATGTGTGTTTCTACAAATCAGGCAATACTATTACAAAAAATGAAGTTTAACTAACAAACAAACAAACAAAACACCTTCTTACCCATACACTTAGCTGTGTCTGGCACAGGAGCTACCTCAGCACGAGGACCAAGGACTAAACTGAGCATGTGCAGAGTGAATCAGGTGGTGCTTATATGTGTTCCTGATTGGAGAAATTGAAAGTGTTACAACTCTTCCATGTTACAACAATCCCTAATCTCCCCTGTGTGCCAATTTCAGCACACCACCCTGCAGAGGGCAGTCTATTATCAAACCCAATTGAGGGTTTTGAATATGCTCATAAAATAGAAAAAGATGCATAATCTTCATTCCCTTGACTGTCCTAACTTTTACAAAGAACTCTGAGCTGACAGCATGGTGATAGATATGTGACTTGTAGGTGAAATAACATTAAACCAGAGGACTTTTAAAACTTTTTAAAAGCTGTAACGTCCAATTTCCTTCAGTATTATACACCATGATTTGCCCTCATTTTGGAGTCACCAGTCAGGCTGAGTTAGCTGTGTTGCAAAATTGCTTTGATGCACTCCAACAAGCGCAGTCAGAATTAGGACGCATTCTGTATAAGTCGGTCCCATGAGGAGATACTGAGCTGAAATGTAAAAATGTAACAGATTTGTTGATGTGAAGCTGTGTCTGAGCGTGTGAACAGAAGATTACTCTGTGCGCCTCCTCGCAGTGAATTGAGCGAAGGTGAACAATAGTCACAGTAGCGTTGAGTGTGAAGAATTACCATAATTTTGAGTTACAAAATAGAATTATTGAAAATGTTACAAAGCAGTATGTCATATTTAGTTTTTAAAAACGGAGCTTTAGTTTTGTTGGAGAAACAAGTTGAGCTATAAAGTATACATGAGATGTGATATGATGTGATTTGTCATCTGAAAACTTCATGCTCGGGGAATTCTTTTGGAAAACCTTTAAGATTGAATTTTCACATCATCATAATTTTATTTGATAACCCAGAAGTAAAACAATTTGCATAATAATCTATTATCCGTAAGATAACAATCTGTAAGTGTAATTTATACTGCCAATTTTTTGGGGGGGTCTTTTTTAATGAGAGTAAATAAAAATGTTCCAACACCAACAAAATGTACCCTTGACTTGACTTTTCCCTTAAAACCTTCCAGCCTGATCCCCCCCCTCCTTTGCCTTGCCTAAGATCAATGTTTTCCGGCCTGAAATAAGGAGATTACCCAGGCACACTTTCCCACCCTCCCCCAGCTTTTCAGCATGCTTGCACCGGATCAGGTTCTTCTTCAAATTCTTCCCTGTAACTCATGCTCTTATGCATCCCAATTATGTCTCTTGTGGCTGAGAGAATCAGGTCATTTATGCACTGTAGGATCAAATGTCACCTATAATCACTTTGTCTTTCAGACCATGCAAATAGGTCCACTTAGGCCTGTCTGTGTAAAACAGTTGTCTGCAGGGTCTGATATGGTTTATGAGTCCTTTAAAACCCTTAGTTAATACCGCTGTTGCAAAGTTTTACCACTCTGTCATGTAAAGCTTAATCAGGAAGAACTCAATGTGAGTGAAAGAATATTTTCGTAGCCTACATAGCACAAAAGTCTGAAAAATGGGAATAGTCTTTGGCGTCATATATTTTAAAGGGCAGTATTGAAACCATAGTAGAATAGTGACTCCCCTCTATGACTCCCCTCTATTTCAGTAATGAAAGTAGCTACAGTTACGTCACCCATTGGTTTGTGGACTGCTGTTTTAAAGCCTCGAGTTCGCCATTTTGGCCGTCACCATAATGTTTGTTTTTTTCAGCCAGAAAAAACAAGGGGACAAGGAGACAAGGGGGTGGAGCTGTGGATGAGCAAGGGGTGTATCTCACTTACAAAATGCAGCGACACCATGCAGACAGCCTGTCACTCAAGTTGCCTGCCATAAATATGTGCAACTTTGGACCCTAATAAAATGTAAATGGAGTTATGAAAAAAAAATCAGCCCGCAGATAGAGAGAAAGATTTATGAATAAATGAAACATAAAGACAGTCTTCCTGATTGAATTTATGCTGAGCTTCATCAGTCACATTTGCCTATATATATTATTCTGTATAATATTACATTATATTCTAAAATATTGAGATGAGGCATGAAGAAAAGGCCATTACAAAATAGAATAATTTATTTTAGAGAGCTACCATGAATAGGTCCATAATGTTTCCTTCATGATATACAGTGATGTTCACATTGGAAAATCTGACAGATGATATTTCGGAGCGACTGTCTTAAGTTTTATACACTATATGTCCACCTCCAGCACAGCAATGTCCCATTCAACTTTTGTAAAGAACCAGCAATATTCAAAAGAGTCGTAGAAAACATCTCATCATTAACATATGTATACGTCTGCACGGCGAGCATAAAACACATTTTCAGTCATCATATCAATGTCATGTTACACTGTAACACGTTGAATACACATGAAGTCACACGTCGATCCTCGGTGATGCATTTCATGTACAATACTTGTGTCCTTTTGCTATCAATTATTAAATAACGTTTCTTAAATAAACAGAGATTCACCATGAAGCTAACCAGCCTCGTCAACAAACCAAGATTGGAAAGTATGTCAGCTTTCTTATTTTGATTTTTATAGTCTGTAAGTTTCATGTTGTCTTTTCTGGAGTGTTGTCAAGGAAACATGTTCTGTAAAAAAAATCTTTTCACTTTGGTCACTGTTCTGTATGTCTCAGCAACCGGTTATTTTTGTTCTTCTTTGACAGCTATTAATAGCATCATGTTTGATGTGGTTGTGATGGGATAAAACTACTTTGTGCTTTTGGTTCTCAGTCATTTTCTGTGACTAACATAAAAGCAAACAGATGCACAGTAAGAAAATTGTTTTAGCTTGTAATATCTACTGACATGAGTACCAGCACACAATCAACACATTCCCCAGACTACTATAAAGGTGCCACAATGCTTTAATGTGATTCATAACATTGTCACTAGTGATGTTCTGAGAATGTTTAGCTTGAAGCTGATTGATATAAATATCTGGTAAACAATATGAGACAAGTACATAGAGTAAACACGTAATGCAGTTCCAACAATGATTAGGCAGATTGAGAAAGTCAAAGGCAGCCGGGGGCCACGGTGACCACGAGTGCCTGTCTCCAAAGTCAGAGTTCATTTCTCACTATCAGTTTGTTCTTTGTCCAAACATCACATTATTCCATCAGAGTTGGTTTTTCACATTGTCCAGTCTCAGCAAGCCAAGTGGTCCGTACTCTATATGGTTCTAAGGTGGTTGTTTTTCCATAAAGCTCTCATATTAAACAATAATACAGTGTTTTTAAAACAAGGTTTTCTTTTTTTTCAGAACCTCGGGTTCTGTTCTCCCTTGTTCACATGGTTGTACCTTCAAATAAAGTTACTTAAGCAACGCATAAAAACTTTCAAATGATTGTCTTTTCATAAAATACATATCACATGGATTAACCACTCATACGCGCTACACACAATCATACACACACACTCTTCACAGAGGAGAAAACGCTATTCAAGATGCCTGCAATGCTTAATATTGAGCAACAACTCTGTCAAATAGACAGAAAAAAAGAGAAAAAAGAGCAAAATACAAATAAACCAACAACAACAAAATCAAAGACTCGTCCTCAGGGTCCTGTTGTTATTGGAAGGAGAGCTGTGTGTCAAACAAAAGAGGAGAAGCCCGCGGTAGGTGCCTGAGCGGCACAGCCCAGGCTGCTGGGGGGCCTGTAGAGGGTGCTGTGCTGGCTGGGAGGTTCGGAGGACAGCAGGGAGGGGGTGGGAGTCCGGCTTCCCTTAGACCTGAACAGAGTGCCCTGGCCCTGGCACTGGGGCTGCGGAGATGGGGCGCTCTGGGGGAGGAGTGGGGGCAGAGGGGGCACAGGTGGCGGGTGCTGCCGTGACTCCTGCTCCACCAGGGGCTCGGGCTGGGCGTAGCCGTACGCCGGCGGACGAGAGACGCCCTTCTGCTGCCGCCGCCAGGAGTTGTAATAGGTGGGGTCGCTGATGTAGTGGTTGACAAAGGAGTGGGTCTTCTGCCGACTCTGATCCATCTCATATTCGCTGTCGCTGCCCTGCGAGTCAATCAGGAAAAAGCATTAGAAGACAGCAAGATTATTGAATAAATGTATATTTGGGGTGTTTACAAGCTAAATTTCCATGTTCTCAAATCAAGGCTAACTCTAATACAGCACCCTTACTGTCAAACTGCACAATACTGGGCATAACACAGCAGGATATTTCTACCGAGAGACATCTGGAAATCAATTAAAGGAGCAGTGTCTAGGATTTAGTGGCATCTAACAGTGAGGATTGCAGATTACAATCAATTGAAACATCTCCCGTGTGCCAAATATTAACTTGTGGTTAGGATTCCTTGGTATAATTGCTCAGGAGGTTTTTGCCAGAAGCCAAATTATTTACAGAGGACTCTTCCACTCTAAAATAAATGGACCAGGTGATTAAAACCAGTAAAAACACTGAATAAAGCATTGTCACGTTACAAATTAGTTTCTCTCTGTCACTATTTGGCTTGTTGCAGGTGTGCCGCTAATGTGTGCTCACCTTCCTTCCTTGAAAACATATTAGTCATACCTTCGGGAGACTTTTACTGGAAGACAAATTATTTACAGAGGTCTTTTTCTCTCCAAAACAAGTGGACCCTGTCCAAACTCCTAAAACCACTGATTAAGGCAATTTCACTTAAAAAATGTTCTTTTCTGAGGCTGTTTGGCTTACCACAGAGGGGCTGCTCCCTACTGTGGCTGATGGGAAAATGAGAATGGCCTTATCTAGAGTAAGTGATTGGTTTGTCCGTTTTGGGCCTCTGTAGTAACATGGTGATCTAACATGGCAGACTTTGTGGATGAAGACCCATTCCCTATGTAGTTACAAATGGTTCATTCCAAGATAACAAAAATTAGACGATTATTATGATTAGGTGATACTACCCTTAAAAAGAAAACAACAACATAATTATTGTATTAAATGGCATTTCTGCCAATATATCCCTCTAAATCTTACACACTGTTCCTTTAATCCAGATGCAACTCTACAGGGCAGATAATCACTTCTATTGACCTTCTTTTACACAAAGGAGCTCACCCATAGCTCTGTGGAGCACTGAAGTGATACGCATACACAAGAGTGTCCTAGAATTGGACAGAGACAACGTTTACTGGACTCATTTCCTTTTGTTGTCATATTAAGCCATCAGTTTTGCAAGTTACAACTGTTTGTGTGGGTGAATCCTGTCGCCGCTCCAGCATGTTAAACTGTCTGAGAAACACAAACAGTTAAGAGAAAAGCGAGCAAATTACTCTCGCAGAAAACACTACACATTTGGCACATTTGTGTGCCTGACAAGTGGCTTCCCATCCAATGCTCTTTTGAGACACTACGGCTTAACAGATGTTCAAGCACCATTTATTTGCACAAGTGGCAGGTAAACAGTGGGAGGCCATGCGGAGGAAAAGAATAACACCAGTTTGTGTCTCCCACGAGAGTGGTGTTTGCTCAAACTGGGTTGAACAATGTTTTGACTGTGCAGGTACCAGATAAATTGGCCAGGGAGACCTGGGGCGAGTGTGGGAAGACAGATGTTCACGATCTGCTACAATCTCCGCATTTTGTACCCATCGTCCCTCATCACATCTAACCTCCCTGTCCCTGCACAGGACCGCCCTATTCCAACAAACAGACACACACACACACACGCTGAGCTGTTCACATCATCACATGATCATCTGAGACCCAGCAGCCCAGATTAATACAACATTTCCTGTTGGAGGAAAATTAATTAGTTGCAAAGACATTTCAAGACACACGAGACATGAGAATTGGCCCCGTACTTCCTTCCCATGGGAGAAATCAGTATTAAAAGTCAGATCCAGAGATGTCAGCCATGACTAACAGAGGATATTTAATTTCGAGGTTATCCACTTGAGGCAAATGTCTTGCTGACTGTCATTTTCAGAGATTCTGGTTCATAATTAGACAGCCATCTAGTTTTTGCATCTAGAAAAGCAGTGATTATGACAAAACAGATGGGAGGTTATCTGGAAGACAGACAGCGAATGTGAAAAAAGTGGAATGAGAGAAGTACTTTTTGGAGTTTGGAAAGGTTACGACTCTGCCCTGGAGGACTTTGTCACTTTGAGAAATTCAAACAGCTGAATTTTACTTTCTAATTTATGTTCATTGAATATTCCGGACGTGGAGCGGACATGGGCTGAAAGCCAGGGTTGGTGCTTACCTGAGAGTCAGATATCTCAGAGGGTTTCTCGGTCAGACTGCTGCTCTCTGCCGGGATCAGGTCATTGTACTTAGTGCTGACATCCTCATCTGAGTAGTGCAGGCTTCCAGGACTAGGTCTCGGTGGAGACCTGGACAGATGGAGAAAAGCAGACAGAGAAAGAGTGAGACAGAAAGTAAAACAGAAAGAGAGAGAGATCATTGTTATATAAGAAAAATGTTGCATTTGATCAGCATCATTTTTCCCTTTGGGACACTCAAACAGATACTCAAGAGCTCTCTCCTCTTTGTGAACAAATATGAGTATACATAAAAGGACTTGTTGTTTCTGTGACTGACACCACTCGGATGACTAATCAAGGACGGAAAAATAGTTCCAAAAATGAAGAAGCTTCACATCCCACAGGGGCTTCAGTGGGATCAACATGCACAGATTCAGCACAGACTCATTGATTATGAAAATTAAAATGATAGCTTCATTTAGATGAGCACAAAATGGGTTATTTGTGTATTCCTGGAAGCCACTATTCTACACAAAGCAGGAATATGGGATTATAATTGGTCTTATTCTTTTGCCATTTCATTCCAGTGTCAGTCAGCAGCAGTGGCAAGAGGATGCTGCATGAGTTCAGCTCACATCGACCGTCATGCAATGCACAAACAGGATCCTGTATAAACTAGAATTACTGCCTTGCAGTTGTTTACATCCTAGAAAACATGAATACTTCCCCCTGGCAGGACAGAAGATCTATGCAGTCAGCACAGTTTCAAGGTGGACACCTAAGATTAGTTTCACCTACTCAGTACCTGACCATATGTCTCCCCCTTGGTTCCTGAGTTATGACATTGAGTAATTGCCAGAAAAGTGTTTTTGCAGAACATTATGATGTCAGAGTGAAGTTTACCTTTAACGCTTTGGATGTTAAATGTCCTCACTTCATCATTTTATAAAATTTTGTCGAAGTTAAATATAAATTCTTGAGTTATGGCCAAAAACATGCTCTGTGAGGTCACAGGGACTTTGACAATTGACTGCTGACCACCAATTTCTAATCAGTTCATTCTTAAGTCCAAGTGGACGTTGGAGCCAAATTTAAGGAAACTTCCTTAAGGTCTACCAACGATATTGCTTTATGAGAATGAGATAGACACAAGGTCACAGTGATCTTGACCTGAGACCAACAAATTCAAATTTGTTCATTGTAGAGTCCAAGTGGACGTTTGTGCCAAATTTGAAGAAATTCTCTTAAAGAAATACTTCACCAATATAAAGAAGTCCCTCACATCAAACTAGGCTGACTATGCAGTAGAAAGATGCAAATATTTAGTTCAAGTTTGAGAGACAGAGAGAGGATTGGATGTGTCTCTTGATCAGCTGTATACTCTTTGAGTACAGGCCAGGCAATACGAAAACACGGAAGTATAGCCTGTAGTTCACGCAGCAGCCCCAAGAGCTGGCGAAACACTGCCAAATGACGTAACTGACATAGTTTGACGATGTTTTGTCGAGGGGTGGAGGGATATCAAGGCACTGGTTAGATGGAGGAAAGTTTACTCACACATACTACCCACATTGTTTTGATACAAAGCTGTTTGAAAATCGTTGAAGTATCCCTTTAAGGCGTTCTTAAAAATATGACGAATAGAGGACGGACATACATGCAGATGGATGGATGGCCAACCCGAAAACATAATGGCCATGGCTATTACCTGCATGGAGGCAATACGACTTATGAGCATCTTCATGAAAGGATTCTTTGTGAGATTAGAGCTGAATTGCAGTACAGATTACGACAGTCACAGATACAAACCTCCTGCAGAAAAGCTGCACATGTCCCTGAGCATAGCAAACTATTATAAAGTTCTTTTATGAGCATAGGTCAAGCAAAAAGACTCCTAGCTTCGTCTTTTATCTCCAGTCATTAAGTCCATAAAGTAAAGCAGAGAGAAACATCTGCGAAGACAATTATTTTTCTTCCTCTGAAGTAATGACTGCTGCTGTGTTCAAGGTCTGCTGAGATTGAATTGGACGGTCAGAGGGCCAAATCTGGATCGCTACCCTCACATCACTGAGCTACATCAGTGGGCTCAGGATGTAACTCAGGCTAACACAGCATAAAGAGGAGAGTTTGCATCGTTGGTTTTGAGAATAAAAAAAAAAAAAAAGACTATAAAGAATTAAATAAACTAGGAATGGCATGAAAGTAAATGTTTAAATGATTTGAAAAGGAAAACGTTGTATGTGGGGGCAGATTAGACAGGCATAAAGTGCTGGGATGTCAAGGGTAATATTAAGGCATAAAGCAGACAACCTTGACGGCCTCTCAAATAAAAATTAATATGTACTGAGATATATGCGGGAGCTAAATCACCGGGAATGCCAAGAACAGGAAGCTTAGAAGACACAACATGACAACGGCCATGAAAGGGTTGACACAACAAAGAGACATCTCCTCTGGGTTAAAGGGGATGACGTGAGGGGGCGGACTGTGGAAAAAAAAAACATCTATGAAGAATTCAGACAAGGTTGAGTCAGACATAAAAAGGATGGAGACACGTGTGTGTAGGGGAAGGACGATGAATCCTGCAACCGATCAGACTCCAAAATGCTGCCAGTGAGCTTTGAATTATTTAGGAGCACTGTATTTTTCCCATTGCCTTATCTGTCTAATTCATCCCTCTTTCCCTCACCCTTTCAAATATCCCGCAGGGATCCCTCCCACTCTTCCTCCTTAGTCCACAGATCATTAGCAGAGAGTACGGCAGCAGATTGGAGCTCTTCAAAAGAGACGGCACAACTCAAGACCCTTTGATCCCCGTCTTGGCCTCCTTGGTCAAGGAGAAAAACAGCACAGATTCTTCTGCAACCCTTCTAGCACATTCCAACATAATGTGCAAAAACCAACATCTTTTTCTTTTTTTTTTCTGTGACAAGAAGCAGACTCGGGACTCACATCCCCCAGCACAACCACCACCATCCATCCAGTCACCAAATATGTGACCCACATCCAGTGATGGAATGTAACCAACATTTACTCAAGTACTGTGCTTAAGCACAAATTTGAGGTAATTGTACTCTACTTGAGTATTTTCTTTTCTTTATACTTTTACTCCACTACATTTCAGAGGGAAATATTGTACTTTTTACTTTACTACCTTTATCTGACAGCTTTAGTTACTTTATTAATTAAAATTTTCCTATAAAAACCTAACAAGAGTTTTTAAAATATGATGTTTTGTTATAACCCTAACCCATCAATACACTATTTTGATAAACATGATCATTTTCTATTTTTATTTACAATTTTGAGGTTTTGGGGGGTATTTTTCTATATTTTTAAATCATTTTGAGTTTTTTCAGTGTTTGTATCCTATTATTTACAATTAGGAGTTTTGGAGTGGGTTTTTTGCTTCTTTTTAATAATTTTGAGGTTTGAGGCGTTATTTCTAATTTAAAAAATACACTTTTGGGGCGTTTTTTGGATACTTTTACTTTTAATACTTAAAGTATTCTTTTCCTGATTGTACTTACTGCAGGACTTTAACTTGTAACAGATTATTTCAGAGTGGTATTAGTACTTCTAATTAAGTAAATGAACTGGATACTTTTTCCCCCACTACCCATATCTCTACACAGGTCATTCCCCTTGCTTCCTGTACTGCAGAGTTTGTGAAATCCGTCTTATCTAACATTTAACTAAACATTGCCTGCCTGCCAAAGTCCTGCTGACGGGTAGAGGGACGTGTTCTCATACCAAGGGTGTTGCACTTTATGTCAAGACAGCTCTCGCAGAACTGCACTCGAGAGGAACTCTGGGCTGGAGGCCAAAAGAAAATGGCCGGCTCTGACCCATAAGCACCCTTTGTCCACAGCGGTGATGGACAGACAAAGAGCCATGCAGAAGCTCATGAATGCTAATTAGCTGGTATTGTGCTGTTCCCCTTATATAAATTGTTGCTTCACACAATCACTGAATATCAACAAGGGGAGCGGAAGCAGGCTCAAATCAGCAGCTGGGCTCCTCGAGGCTGGGTTTGTTCTCTCAAGACTGACTATTGTCAGGGAAAAGAGGGGGAAAACACAACACTACATTATTAATTCCTGCCTGTATAAGTTACACTTATGTAACACCGGATTGTAGGAGAAAAAACTGAGTTAACAATATGTTTGAGAAGTGGAATCTTCAAGAAATGGATGCAATGTTCAGCTGAGCGCCTGTGATTGTTAGTGACTGACCGTGTGTAGATGCCGTTCTTGCGGCAGAAGGAGTTCTTCACGGAGAGGCGCCTGTTGTTGAGCTCAAGGGCCGGGAAGCGTCCCTCGTCCAGGCGCACCATCTCGCCGTGGGTCAGAGGCAGGGCTGTGCAGTTGGAGTGGGTGCCTGGACAGGGGTAGGAGGACGACACTGTGTGGGTTGTGGGATGACATAAGCGATTTGTGATCCCTTGTCAAATCTAGAATCAGTGTCAGTCTTAAGGATTAGTTGAACTCAACATAATAAAACTCAAAAATAAGGCTTCAACTTTTGAACGGTTAACTTCATGGGCGGATCATGACACAATGGGCCCCTGGGCACAGACATGCAGAAGACCCCATTATCTCTCCTACATGGAAGCGAGACACATAGACTTTATTGTACTTTAACATCTTTTTGTTGTTGATTTGCAAAAATGGGGGGGGGGTCTCTGAAACTTTGTGCCCATTCAATAATCCATCCATGGTTAACTTCAGTTATTTTAATCAAAAACAAGTATCCAGGCATTTTATTGATCATGTCATCTTCAATTCATACGTACAAAACAAGTAAAGATGCTGATTTAGACAGTCAGTCAGGCCCAATGTCCAGTCATGACCTCTAGTAAAACAAACACACACATCAGCTTCATGGCTGAGAAAATTGGGGAGGGGTTTAAAGGGGCTAAGAAGCCCTCTTTGTATCCTCACACAAACACAATCCTTGTCTGGACTGGTCTCGCCAAGCCCTGTTTACTGACCCTGGTAACCCTGGCACCCTGCTGAATGCTGACTGTGCTAAAAAGTCAATGGTACGAGGCAGAAGGCTTGACCGAACCCTCCTCTTCCCCCCCTAAAATGTTCCTTCTCCCCATCTCACCCTTCTGTCCAACTCCACTACTACCTCAATAATGCTGGGTTACAACACTGCATCTAAAATATTAGTCCCAGATGCCCTCACAGTGATTACCATAATGTGAAGTATTAACTATAAGTCAAATAACACTGATTAACATCCCCTACCTTGTGTTTTTGGGTTTGAACTCTGATAAAGAGTTTCTAGGAGCAGCACTGTCACCTGGGATAATTCACAATCATGAAAATTGGCTTCTTGATACAGTGGTGTAAGAGCTGCTACTGCTCTAGTTATATAATTACTCTCAGTCTGACTAATGACCTGAGCATTAAACCACTGCCAAGCCATTTATCCCGGTATTGATCGTCGCTGCAGTTAAACATGAACAATAATGTTTATTCACCTGCCTATGTAAGCTGTTTCACCGGTAACCTTTACGCTCATCCTTCCCCTGTCAGCCAAACAATGTTAAGAGAACCCAGGTAATTTGTCTAATTGTGTGAGCCTTCACAATCCCATTTTCTAAAATAGACTTCGGATGTGCAATCGTTAAAATGCAATTCTCAGCAGAGCTGTCCAAGAGGATGACAAATTCAAGTCGATAGCTTGCACTGCAGAAGCAGACTGAGGAACTGAGATGTTAGCAGCAAATTTAGCAGACAGTGGTGTATCGTACCTGAATCTGCTTTTTTCGTGTATTTTTTACTCTGGCCTCGGATGATGAGGATGAAAACAAGGAGGAGGATGAAGATGAGGCCCACAAGGGCGATTACAACTAGGAACCACCACTCCTCGTAGAAGGGAGACACTTTCTGGGCTGAAAACATAACAAATAATAGATATTTATAACACCCCAAAAAGCATGTATTGTTTTGTTAACTCACTGTTGATTTATTTTTTTCAGTTTAAGGTACCTGATATAGAAGGGGAAGGAGCACTAGGTGACCCATAGCCATAGTCATTGACTGCGATTACTCGGAAGTCATAGGTGACCCCTTCTCGCAACATGTCCAGGTTAAGCGTGTAGGACGTCACTTCTTTAGGAATGTCTTTGATAAGGATGTCCCACAGTCCTTCATCTGAAGGCAAGAAGAGAAAATAGGTGATTATATTCACAATGAAAGCTGTCATCATGTAGGAATCACTAGTTCAGGTACTGGAAGACTCTTTTTGTATGCGGCTCACCACCCCCCAACCTCTTCGACACAGAAGCAAGACACACACACTTCATAGATGTTTAGTATTTTTTGTCATTTTGCATCCCTTTGTAGTTGTAATGCATCTTTTTCTGGTTTTGTGCCTCTTTGTAATCGTTTTTTGTGTCTCTTTTAGGTAATTTTAATTCTTTTTAGTAATTTTGTGGTTGTTGTGTGTCTCTTTGCAGTTCCTTTGCATCTCTTTGTGGTCATTTTGAATCTTTTTTTTGGCCAGTATGTGTTAATTGGAGTGACATTTTGCAGGTGAAAGCCAGGGCCCTCCTCTTTCAATTTGGGCCATTAGTCCTGTACCCGGTAGGCCTGTTTGCTAATTCTTCCAGGGGCTCACCAGAGGGTCTGGCCTCGATGACATATCGCGTGATGGGTGCACGGCCTTGATCACCGCTGGTCCAATGCAGTGTGAGGGCAGTGCCGTACCGAGAAATAAAGGGTTCTCCAGGAGGGCCTGGGGCTCCTTGGGAAGATAAAAAAAAATACAAGTTAACAAGGCACTCTAAAAGATGATATTCGTGGCATTAATGTCAGAAAAAAGAAGTGATTGATCACAGATTTTGTGTCCCACCTTCTCCAGGCCCAGTGGTGATGTTGGCCTCCACTTCAGGGCCATAAGTAAGAGTTTTGGCCCGGATGCGATAGTTATAGGTGACGCCATCAGCCAAGTCTTTAATCTTCATCCACAGGGGAGCGCTGCCCTTCACATCTACTGTCACTATCTTACTGACACCTGGAGTGCGAGGAGAGGAGTCTGTACAAGAAACACTAAGAATCTAGATGCTGCTTTCTACAAGCGACAAATAGCAAAGCTTTTTGAACAGACAAAGACAAATTCACAAAGAGTTAGAGGACTAACACAGACCGACTCAAGGACCATCAGAGACATGCATATCTTTGCATATGTAACAGAAAAGGTCTATTATCCAGCAGCCTTCTAGATATCCAGATAGGAAGAGACACCAGGACCTTTTTATAATAGACCAATTGATATTCCCTGTCTTAACTGCTCTGTTCAGGCTTTGCTCTGGGTCCATTAGCGGATAGCCGAGGGACCACAGCAGCCTCAGCTCAGCATTCCACCTCTGCTCCCAATTACTTGACAATCTGGTCCAGGCAACCACACTTAGCCAGCTATTAGCCATGTTTCTTTCAGTGAGAGAGGAAACTGTGCAAAGTCTCACCAGTGCATTCTAACACATATTTATCAGCCATGCCATATATGTAACTGCAGGGCCTACACTCATCTGTAGCAGATTAGAGCGTGAGCTTAAGCAGCACGAGTTAAAAAGAGTATAGTAACTGGGTAAGAGATTGTAAATTGCAGTCTGAGAGAGCCAGCTGTGAAAAGTCAAAGCATGGCAGAGTTATTAGGCTTCCGGCGAAGTTTCTCACCATCGACTGGGGTGCAGGGCTCATAGACCAGACGGTAACCCTCAATGATGCCGTTGGCCTGCTTAGGCTCTCCCCAGGACACGTTGACTGAAGTTGTGGTCAACTCGCTGAAGTGGATGAAGCTGGGAGCACTTGGTGCTTTTGGGGAAGAAAGGAAGATAAGTGATTAATACAGTTGGATCACTTCACAATACAGAGACAAAACACGACCTGCTCTGCCTACTCAACTGTAAAAGTGCAATTCAGTTAGCTGAATATACCACCTTAAACTTTTTTTTACACAGATATCTTGTTATAGAGCCACTATTAATGTCTCTTATTGATGCCTCCTTTGCATTTTTACACAGAACCAAATAACGGCAGCATTATCCCACTCCAGTTTGTGATTTTAGATAGCATGCTGGCATGGCAGAACCAAGAGAGGAATTGCAGGCTTGACATCTAACACAACGGTTTTAGCCTTAGGGCTGTATCCGGCTCAGAATTATGCCAGCTGAATCATATTTGGCAGTTCAATATGAAGATTTGATGACTCAAGTTTTTTTTTTTTTTCATATAAAGCTTTAAAGCTAGAACGGGGCTCATCAGGACGTTCAGTGTGACAGTGACATTAATGTAATATAGTACGCAAACTAACAGCCCTAATGGCAGATCACAAACTTTTTTTTTGCAGAAACTAAATATCAAACAAAAGTCAGAGACTGTATGGTTTTAAGTTACTGTGAACAGTAAATTTACCACTTCTAAGCAGATAAAAAAAAAGATAATGTTATTATAGAGTCATACTGTGCAGCTGCAGCATGTATGCATCTCTGTGTTTCAAAGAGTATAGTGTAAGTCAGTGTGTTTACTTCACAGCAAAATCTGGTGACCCAAACACCAAAACAGCCTTAGTCAGCCTTTCTTGTGACACATCACATATGCCTCAGCAGCACTTTATTAACAATAACAATGGCATTTACAATACCTTCTCTGTTATTTGACGGCTTATTTCATCCACTGCTTGGAGGGTAAGGAACTCCCAAATCTCATTGTTTTAATAATTTTTGGAAATTTATGGCTGCTGTTCTTCTTTTTTGAGTTAATCCCTAACTGCTGCTTTTTAAATCTCCTGTGGTGGGTCACACACATAACACATTATCAAAACATTACATCCATCCCACCCATGATCTCGTCTGCTGGCTGTCCTGTTTTGGCGTTTTTATTACCTCCTGTGACAGCTTGAAGGTGACACAACTTTGTCCCCCAATTCCACAATCAAATCCTATATACAGAATGACCAGGCAGCATAAAAGAGGCTTTATAGTGCATAGTCATGACGACATTTGTAAATTCTCAGTGTATTTGTCAGAATTCTGTTATTATGGCACATACTGGGACAGGACCTCAATATTTATAATACTGTATTCAACTTGTTCAACAATTTTTATGTCAGCTATTCCTGACTTTCATATACAGGAGTCAGTTTCCAGAAATTGCAATACTAATTTAACACATTATTTAAAAAAAAAAAATGCTCCTCAGGAAGAGGGCTAAATAATGCTCCAAAGTTAGGCTCAATTTTGGCAATGGAAAAATGGAATGGCCATTTCACAAAGGTCCCTTAACCCTTTTCTTCCAGATATCTAAATGAAAAAGGGTCGTGTAGGTACCCTTGAGTCTCCCCTTTACGGACATGTATCTGGTAAGAATTGCTTCACCTTGTCAAAATGGACTTCAAACCTGTTTTGAAATGCAAAATAATGGAATTGAAAACAAGCAATTAAAAATGTGATTAATCACGATGAACTATTGAAATTCTGTGATTAATTACGATTTTTAAAAAAAATAATACTTTGTTTTTAGTATTAAGTTAGTTAGTTAGTTTTTACTTTCTCCATTTCCTCCAAACTCTCAAAAAACTTGGGTCAATTCCACTGTCATCAAAAGGAGATTTTGGCCAGTATGACAGAGGAAAATCTAAAGGCATCACTCATGGTCTGCAGAAGACAATCAGATATATTCTGAAAAAATCCTGTTATGCTAGATAAAATGAAACTGAAACACTATAAAAGTGATGAAAGTGGTTTCATTGTTCTTTATCCGAGCATGAATAATGAAATGTTTTGTGCGTGTAAAACCAGATACAGTGGTGTACAGCTCAATTCAATGCAAAACTGGAAAAAAAATCCTATGACTGTTGCAAAACCGTCACTAAAAAGCAAACAACACAAAATCACTCTGTGACCTTGAACGAAGAGCTTTTACAATTCTGCCTGCTGACCCAACCCAGATCCAGCTAAGTGTCAGGATTTCGCCACAATTCTGCATAAAACTCACAAAAGCTTGTGTTGGCTCACTTCCCAGTACCCTGTGGTGCAGAGAGCCAAAATTCCTGCCTGTGTTTTTAAGTTCTCAGCACTTTGTACCCCTTGCCAATGTCACAGCCTTCAAGGGGGCGGAAAAGACAAGAGAAATTTATACTGTAAACCATTTTTGTGCTGAAACCGCAGAGGAGGGACTCTTGCTCGCTGGTAAACACAGACGTCTTTGTGCAGTTGCGGCCAAGAAACTAATCTACATGTGTCCCCCGCACTCTGTATTCACTGCTTCTCCGTCGTCATTAGGCTTCCACCCTCGTGGCTTGTCCTGGATGAAGGGGCCAAGACAACTCTGATCTCTTCTGCTATGTCTCTCAGGAGAAAACTAAACTCTAAAGTTAAAATGTTCTATTTCTTAGTGAATAGAAAGAATGGGTCTTACATTGTTTGGGCAGTTTGCAGTTCTGTGCAACACAAAATGAAAGTACTCATCGAGTCTTTTGTAGGCACCTTTTCTTGACTGAACAGAAGACTGACCTTGGGATACCACTCCACACAAGCACTTGAGCACCATGAATCAACAATAAGGTTAAACATGATCGGGAGTATCATTGTGCAGACGGCAGAGGGAGACAGATTGAGGGAGAGACAGAGGTATAAAAAAACACAGAGCTGTGAAATGCTACATGGTGTTGGCAGAAGATCAAAGCTGTAAGATAAAACACCACTGGCCTCTCTTTTTTTTTTTTTAACTATCACTATAATCTCCTCAACCACATCTGTATTTACCACAACTCACCTGCTTGCTGAGTGCGCCCTCTGGTGGGCAGGGAGCGGGGCCCATCCCCTGCAGCATTAAAAGCTGCCACGCTGATCATGTAGGTGGTGTAGCCTGTCAGGTTCTTAAGCTTCACCCCGAGCTCCGGCAGGAACAGAGTTCGCAAGCGCTCCGTCTCATTCTGGAGCTGAAACTCCCAGAAATAGATCTATAAACAGAATTACAGAGTTCAGGATTTTTCAATGAAAATCTAAAAAAAGAGGAAAGGCATGATGTAAATTTGGCTGATTTGCGGTAACACCAAAAAAATGCACATTATTGATACCTTGTAACCCTGTATGTCCCCGTTCTGAGCATCCAGAGGAGGAGGGTCCCATGTGACATCCAGCTGTGTGGCTGTTGAGGACTGGACCACCACATTTTGAGGAGGGGATGTTGGTACTAGAATGTGGCAGTGTAAACAATAATCACAACTTGCTTGACACCTAAGAAATACAGATTAAAGGTAAGTAGCACACATGCTGCACAGTGACAGAAGAAACATACCCGCCTCTCCAACAAACACTTCCTGTGGTGCACTGCTGGGACCCTCCCCCACAGCGTTATACACACTGAGACGGATCTCATAGCGTTTGTGTTTACTCAAATCTGCGAGGAGAGAACCCATGGCAGCATTATAACAGAACAGTTAAGATAAAAGAGCGAAAAAGAATTTACTCCAGAGAGACACACAGCCATAGTGATGCCCGTGGCAAGACAACATCACAAATTGAACAAAAAGACGGTGGTGTGGAATTATGAGGCAAAGTGATGAAAAGATGGGGTTGTCGCGGGGACACGGGTAAGATTTGTCAGCGATTAAAAAGAAAGAAAGCTTGCTGAAATAATGACAGGGCAGCTTGGAGAGATTAAAGTCATATACGCATCTTAAGATTCAGCGGCGGCCCCTCAGCGGATACGACTGAGTGGGAGGATGGCGCAAAGCACAGTTGCTGTAAATTATTATACAAATGGCATATTTTCATGCAACAGATGACATGCAAACAGATGGAGAGTGACGGAAAAGAGGCATGAAGAGATAGAAGACTTACTATCCAGTTCATACTGGGTGAGCGAGGATTCACTCAAGTTCCTGATGCTGTAAGGAGCTGGAAGTTGGAAAGGGAATGGGCAGAGATAAGAAAACAAGGGTAAATTGCAGGGTTGGGAAAGATTAGCAGTGTTAGTTGACTTTTTTGTCTATTTAGCAAAAAAAAAAACACAGCAGGCTTTACTTGTAGCCTATACGTTGAAAAATGGTAGTATGTACAACACCAAATCTTGAACAATGATGTCTGGTTGTGGCAAGGATTAAAATTAACAAAACAATAGCACTTACAAATAACTTTTCGTACTTAATGTGCGCAAAATGAACAAAGACAAACGTGTTTCAGCCACAAAGCCATCATAAGTGTCAAAACCGAAGGCATTTCAGCTAAAATGCCTTCGTCAGTGACGAAAAAACTAATGCATTGCAGCTACAAAGAAAACATCGGTTACAAAAATGAATGTGTTCAAACTACAAAACCATTGTCAGTGACAAAAACTAATGCATTTCGACTACAAAGCCATCGCCGGTGACATAAAAAAGCTAAAATGTCCTCATCAGTTAAAAAAATGAACAAATTTCAGTAACAAAGCCATCATCACTGACAAAAACAATGCCAAAAAGCCCACGTCAGTGATAAAAATGAATGACTTTTACCTACAAAGCTACAATCAGCAATGAAAAAGCAAACATATTTCAGCTAAAAAGCCGTTGTTAGTGACAAAAATAAATGAGTTTCAGTCCTAAAGTGATCGTCAGTGACTGACACATTGTTTGTTTTGCCCATGTTAAATAAAATAACTTTGTTTTGTTCTTACTGGTAGCTTTAAAGGTCCACTGTGTAGGATTTAGTGTCATCTAGCTGTGAGGATGCAGAACTGCAACTTTTACCGTGAGCCAAGCGTGTGGGAGAGCCATGGTGGCCGACATAAAAATGCAAATCACCCTATCTAGAGCCAGTGTTTGGTTTGTCCATTTTGGGCTACTGTAGAACTGTAGATATAAATAGCACATTCTAACATAATGAAAAAAAAATCTTATTTTCAAGAGATTTTAAACTAATGAAAATATAATTATGATTATCACATACCATTTCTGCAAATGGATGCCCCTAAGTCCTACACACTGGACCTTTAACACCTGGATTTAAAGTAAGAACATTCAAGGCTCAAGGTGGCATCATATTCTGTACAGATCCAGAAGCAGTTGATGGGTAAGGAGTGAGCCAGTGAACTCACCAGTGAGATCAGCCCAGTTGGTAGAGGGACTGTTCACTGTACGGACAGTAAAACTGCGTAGCCGGTCATAGTGTAACTCGCGGTACCTGACCCTGAACCCCAACAGGACTCCATTTATGTGATCCTCAGAAGGTGGCTGCAAAGAGAATTCTGCTTAGTACCCAATATTCACCAAATTTGGACATATTCAAAACACAGTAATTATACAGCATACCTGCCATCGGACCAGTACAGACGTGGTGGTGTGAGGTGTAACGGACAGAATTGTCGGGGCTTTGTCTGGAGCTGGAGAAGATAAGGGAAAAATAGAGAATTTTGGTGTTAGCAAACCAACACAGCTGAGCAGAGTGATATATAATTCAAACAGTCTGCTAGGAAACAGCTTGAGAGTAAACAGACATGCTGTTGACGTAAAGCACTCGCTGTGAAAATCCAAAGTCAAAACATTGATGTAAAGGCATGTTCGTACAATTTCAAAAGTGTTCTTGTACAACTGAACAGAAAATCAGCGGATAATGGCTGTGGGCTACATGGTGACATGTTCTGGTTAATGTGTAATTACTTCAGTTGCAAGATCTTACCATCCTGAAGTGTAGTGATTGCCTCACTCTCCTGGCTGTATTCACTGTCTCCAATGTCATTGGTGGCTTTCACACGGAACTGATATGAAGTGAAAGGCTTTAACCTTTAAAGAGAGAAGAGGATTGCAATACACGTGTCACATACAGCATGTTCTGCCCTGCTCACTTTCTATTTTCTAACTGAATAACGACGACTGTGGACGGGGGGGGGGGGGGAAAAAGGGGACTTTCACATCTACCTGTCCACAATGTAGGAGTGTGTTTCGTGGCTGACTGATGCAGAATGGACAGTCCAGTTGCTGTCCGGCAGCTCTCTGTACTGGACCGTGTAATAACGCACTGGGGACAGGCCGTCGCTGCCTGGTTCCCATGACAACAGAACTCTGCGAGCCTGGACTTCCTCTTGAGGCACTACGGGACGGCTCGTGGGTTGGGGTCGGGCTGAAGGGCAAACACACACACAGTCACTCTCAAACATAATATTTCAAGGTGAATAATTTAAATAGCTGCAGTTTTTCACACTTACCTCTCTTTTCTGTGGTCACCACCAAAGCCTCAGCTGCCTCACCCCAACCTTTTCGTGTCTGAGCGGTGAGGCGGTATACGTAAACTGTTTCTGGTTTCAGTCCAGTCGCTGTGTACTGTCGGGCGCTGGGGCTCAGCACGTCTACTGTGGCTGCGTTGCTGTTTGAAGAGTTTCTTCTGTATGCGATCTGGTAGGCTAAGAGTACAATCTCACATCAATATAAAATCATGAGAAAAAAAGGTTGTGCAAAGAGAACAATTCAGCTGCACGACAAAATCAAACAAGACTGTATTTGAGGGAAAATTCAGTCTCATGATGATATATCAGGTCATAGATGAAAGTCTGTATATAGTAAACTCACCCAGGATGATGCCGTTAGGCTGCGCAGGAGGCTGCCAGATGAGCCTGACTGAGGTGGTTCTGACCTCTGGGAAGAGGATGCCAACTGGGGGGCCTGGTACTGTCACACGAAAAATGACCAAAATGACAAATCAGAATAAAGTGTTGGATGTGGCATAAATCCATTGATAAAAACTGAATCAAAGAAACCGTCTTAGAACACATGGCCACCAGAGTTGTGGACTCAAGTCACATGACTTTGACTTGAGTTAGATTACAGTCACAAATTTGATGACTTTCTACTTAACTTGAAGAAAAAAAAAATCAAGACTTGCAACTCAACTTGGATTTTAACACCAAACACTCATGACTTCAGTTGGACTTGAACTTGAAATCTTCCCAAAGCCCAAAGCTTAAGAAGTATGTTGTTTAAAGAGTGCTAAAACTCAATTAATTTCCCTTCATTTTCTGAATCAAATCTTGTTAAGGCTTTTCAGTCCCAGCAAGTCAATAGTAAATTCCCTAGATCCACTTTGTTTAAAGCAATGCAACATCTTCCAATCAAGTTGCAGGAAAGAACCATGAAAGCAAACATTACATAACTGAGTGCAAGTATGAAAAAAACATACCAAAGTTAATTTAATTTGTCTATAAACATTATGCAGTGGTCAACTAAAAATGAACTGCAGTATGCAAAATGATGATGGTATGATGGATATATTTACCGTCATCCAGGGTCCTCTCTAAAATGGACGGCAAGCTGCTCCTTCCGTCTCCAATACGTGTGAAAGCGAGGACTTGGATCTCGTACAGGACATACTTGCCCAGACCACTCAGCTGGACAGTGTGGGTGGTGTTGCCCTCCACTGCCCAGAAATTGGGAGCTGTGTCTGAGTCCTTCTCCTTATATACAACCTGAGACATGTTGTTCAGATGACATTTCAACTGATGAGGAAATAGGTAACAGTAACATTCTTTATGCTTTTATGGCTTTCAAAGTGATTGAGCAGCACACAGTCTGCTAAATATTGATGTTGTTAGCACATATTTTTCTAACATAAGAGGTCATGCTTAGATGAATGGTGTATGCTGGGGGATGACTGTTGCTCTCTGACCTTGTATCCCAGGATGAGTCCATTGCGGTCAGCCTCTGGGACTTCCCCCCATCGCACCAGGATGCTGCTGGATGTGGTAGCGAACGCTGACACATTGGTGGGGCCGCTGGAGGGCACTGTAGCAAGAGGTGAAAGATTTAGTTTAGCATGTTTCAAACATGATGGAAGCATGTGTTTGGCATATTTATGTTGCCTTCCTCACCAGACTCCCTGGTCCTGCCGTGGACTGGCTGGCTCCAGGGCCCAGAGCCGATACCATTGATGGCCTGAACTCTGACCTCATACTCTGTCCACTCCTCCAGGTCCTCGATAGTGAACTCCCTCTCCAGCCGGTCCATGATGACATGGGAGAGAACGCCCCCTTTAGATCCGGCTTTAGAGTATTGGACCCGGTAGCCGACGAGATCTGGATTCCCGTTGTACTCCCACTCTGGAAGAGGCTAAGAGGATTTTTTTTTTTGTTTTGTTTTTGTTCCCCAAGTTCAATCGAGATCAATATAAATGACATCATAACTGAGTGCATAATGAAGCAATAAGCCATGAGAGGCTGTATTTTACAGTGATTTTACAACAGCTAAGAGGCGTTGTCAGAAATGATGAGAAGCAATATGGAAAGAGAAGCTTAAACCCTCTCAGCGCTCAGTACTGCACTTAGTGGTTTTAATAAAATGTGGTAATACTCCATTGTCTTAAAATAATAGCACATTCAATAAATCTCTTAAATCAATAATATAATTTTAATATGTAGCAGGCAATAAAGTTTGAGAAGGGCACAGGTAGAGGTTTGAGAGATTCATTAATATTGAAATTAGCTGCGGTGCTTAAGTGTTTTCAGGGTGTTTGCAATCACTCTAAAACTCACTCAGCCAGTAGGAATCTATTTGGTTTGCAGTACATCTTGCACTGACACTTAGTGAGCATGGTAAGTGAGAACACTTACCTAAATATGCACTGGGCTTATTTCCATGGAAGTGAAAGACTTCTAGATGCACGGTGTGGACCACAAACTTTTACTGCAGTTTAACACACAGCTTTGGAAAAGGCTCGCAATCACTAAGCTCTGCCATTAATTTGAAGAGTCATATCACACAGCTGACACCCATCTGCTGTTAAACCCAGGTGACGTGCACTCTTTATAATCCTGCAGGAGCTGCAGGCGCACCTCGCCTCTGTCTCTCCCTGCCTGGCACTGCTCAGGCACTGGCACGGTGATGATAATGGACAGATGTAGCAAAGAATACATTGGCCAAATGCTGACGCAGGAGGCAGCAATAATCAAGGACAGAGCGCGCACAGCTTTCCAAAAACATTATCGTTGCCATCAGCTGTATTCATCATATGAAGCCCCAAGAGTACACATTTATAGAAGAATGCAGGCAACATTTCATGACAAAAAAAGTACACAATTAAGGCATAATAAAGTGGTGCCAAATTCTGAATTGAGTTTTTCCGACAAAAGGGATGCTTGTGATTCAGCTGCTGAAGCCGTCTGTCATAGAGAAAGTCACCATTTAATGTCAAACTTTTTTTGATATATGAAAAAATTAGATTTTTTTTATTTGAATGGGCAAAATGAAATTGCCTAAATCTGATTTAACAAGGCTTATCTTATCAATGTTGCATCCAATTAATATCCCAAGGGCATTTTGCCAATTCAGTCCCAACATGATTTTCCACCAACGAGAGGACAAAAAGACAGCAATTTCAAATATCTAATGTGCATTCAAAGGCATACCTTATCCAGCCCAGTCTGAATAGGAACAACCCAGACATGCATATCTAAAGCTAATAATAATCTAATAAAACTCTGCTAACTTCATACACCCTGAGTCAGACCTGATGTGCACTCACAACTTACCACCCAACGAAGCCACAGACTGGTCTCACTGGCTGTGCGCAGGGTGACATTGGCGGGGGCGATGTCTGGAGGGGCCTGCAGGGTCTCAATTTTCCTGGAGGGCTGACTGGGAGGACTGGTGCCCACAATGTTCACCTGACGCATTCGGAACCTGGGGTCAAAGAAAACCAGCTGATGGTGGATAAATCATCAAAAGGTGGTTGTTTGATCAAGATGTGATGGTGATACGTTAAAGGATTAGATCATTTTTGATTAGATTTTGATTAAATTTTAACAACGCCCAAAGGGAAACTAGGTCATCGTAGTAGCAGAAAAGAGGAGCTATTTATAAGTAGAAAAATGAGAAAAAAATTTAAAAAGTAACATATTCTAGATAGCAGTAAACTGATTAATCAGGATAAAGGATAACCAGTGACAAATTTCTATCTCAGCAGACTTTTAACTTTGCAACACTTTCATACGACAGGTATGCAAGATCTTTATTTCATATTAGATTAGGTGTCATGGAAAAATTATTCAATATAAAAGTATTTATCATCATGTATAGTTGTAATAACTGTATGAATGTAAGATTTAGCCATGTCATGGTTTATGTACTTTCAGAGGCCTTCACAGTCCTTCACTGTCTGCGTGCAGGCATGTGAGGAGGCTCCAGAGTGTCTGAAGGTTACAATACTATAACATCAAGACCTTGTGGATGTTCTAACTACAAAGTCAGACACAGCTGTATGCTGTGTGAAATTCACAATATGTCTTGTCCATGTATGTACTGTACCAAGAGCTTTCTGGATTCGATTTGTCTTGTCAGTTAACTTAATTTTCAAGAAAAATAACTGTGGCTCATCAAGTTTATTTAATTAATTATCAAAATGAAGATCGACTAAGAGCAGAAGTTTTTTTTCACATCATTAGGCCTGGGAAATATATCAACATACAGGGATTCCACACATTTTCATGGACAAAATTAACTTTCCATGACTCACATGGAATTGTTTGCTATACTTTACTCCAAATATTAATTATTGTATGAAAATTATTCAGCAATGTTTCCAATCTGTAAAAGCTGGTTATGTTCATAGTTACTTCTAAAACTTCAAACTACGGGCACAGTCATACAAACACTTACAATATTTAAGTCTGACATGAGGGAAAACAGAAATTATTATTGTCAGGGTACTCTGAATGCATTAGATGAAAAACTCATTTCTGGATCTGTACACTTTAAGCCTTGGAATTGGATGTAAAAGGTTATCTCTACAAGATTACCGTAACAATTTTAATACAACAAAATTTCCTGACTTTGCCAAGATTTTTTAAGGATTTTTGCTGATTACAAAACTTTTCCACTGACCTTTCCATGTTTTCCATGACCGTGAGGTGATCCTAATATTGGAAGTTTTGTCTTTTCCTGTTCTAAAGGCTGCTCTACAGTAATTGGATACAATTCTCTGTACTTACTTGCTGCTCTATTATTTGCTTTTACCCACTTAGTCATTAAGGACACATTAGTGATGATTATTTATCAAAAACCATGTTGTGTAAATATTGTTTGAAAGCACCAATTGTGAAACTTATAATATGGTCATCGAGGTATTTGGTGAAAAATAGTGTGATATTTGATTTTCTTTATATCACCCAGCTCTATTTATATACGTCATCTGTATCAATATGTGTGTGTATGTGTGTGTGCTCACCTGTAGAAAGTATAAGGGTTCAGGTCGAGGACCTCCAGTGATCTTGCATCAGGTTCATTAGCCAGCTGATGAACCATCAGCCACTCTTCATTCTCTCCTATTATGCCAATCTAAAACGCACAAAAAAGATGTGGCGATATCAAATTAAACAAATTAGTGGGTATTGTAAAGCCTCTGCGCTGATGTTAAGACATCAGACATACTTTCAAAAAAAAAAAAAAAAAAACACTTCTCATTATGCTGAAGTAGATATCTTACCTGGGCTTCAACTTGCCAGCGGGAAATGGATGTCTTGCCATCATAACCAGGTTTGAACTGCAGGGCGACAGAGCGAGGGCCGATGTTGGAGATGGCTAAATTGGTTGGAGGCCCAGGTAATTCTGTGGAAGAGGATGGAGGAAAGGCAGATTAAAATACATGCTAAAATGTTGCTGCTTTTATTAATAGCTGAGTAGAGTCATAGTAAGTGGTTGTAGCTCTTCAGCGGATACTTGAAACTACTTATAAACAGTCAACTTAGCATCATATAGTTATTGACTGACCTGGTGGTACACCGGAGGAGATGGTGGAGGCAGAGAGCTGGCCCTGGCCCTTTGCGGTCATGGCTGCTACCTGGATGGTGTAAGTGGTGAGGGCAGTGAGCCCTGTCACCTTGTACTCCTGAGTTAGGTTGGGCAAATAATGGGTCACTCGAGTATTGGTCCTGTTGAACTCCTCCCAGGAGATCCGATAGCCTGGAAGAAGTGGAAGTGTTCACAGTAAACACAGCTCAGTGGCTCATAAATTGAGCAAAGCAGAGAGGACATGTTAACGTTACATAGTTATCTTTAATAGTTACCTGTGAGAACACCGTTTTTCTCTTGTGGCTCCTTCCAGCTGACTTTTAGTGAGGTGTCCAAGATGTCAGTGAAGCTAAGGTGTCCCACAGCACCAGGGGCTGTAAAAAATAATAACACAGGCAATAAATGAACAGAACAACTGCCTGACATGTAATTATCTGCAAATGCTATATAATATCCTGAATGGGCAAACTTACTATCCTCATGGGTGCGTAAGCGCTGAGGCGGGCTGCGTGGGCCGTCTCCAGGGGTAGTGAAGCACAGTACTGATGAGTAGTATTCTGTGAACTTTTTCAGACCAGAGATGTAACCAACATGAACACTGTCTTGGAAGTTGGGTCGCACCGTCACCACAGTGACCTCGTTTGGACGACTGCCTTCCCACGCCAACAGCTGGAAATGAAGCGATAAGGGACGGGGTTTTAATATGCGCATTTTAGGCACACAACTGGTAGAATCAAGATTAAAACACAATTTAATGATATAAAAAGTTATATATTGTTCACACATTTCAAGTTTGTGATTCACTGAGGAAATTAAGCTTTCAGACACTGCAATGAGATTTTACCAACAGATTGCTCTTCTACCTCTGACCACTAGAGTGCACTAGTTGACAGAAAGGAGCCGCTCACCTTATATCCCTGGTTGATTCCATTGATAAACTGCGGGCTCGGGGCACTCCAGGTAAAACGCACCGTGGTGGAGTTGACAGCCTCGGCTTGTACATTTCCTGGTGGCACAGTGGGCACTGATCCAGAGGAGCGAGAAAAACCAGCGAGACAGAGAGATAGAGGAAGAGGAAGGGAGAAAAAGAGAGAATAGTGATGAGATAGGGAAGGGGGGGAAATGTACTGTAAAGAGGCACTTTCAGACCAGCCTCTTTTAGAGTGTGAAAACCAGGCTGAAGCATTTTTAAAAATTTTTTTGACTCATTTGGGGAGGTAAGAACATGCCAATCAAACCGGGTGTGAGAGCGGTTGCCTCAGGCGGCTTCCAGGTGAACCCTGCAGCAGTTTGTTTGATGTGAGCATGCGATTCTGATGTAACACTGTAAAACAGTCGGGGAATCAAACGTTAATGAAGCTGATTGGCCAGTATTGGTCCTCATATCCCCATGCTATCCTCGATTCCCTTTGAACGTATTTAAATGCACATCATGATCTGCTCTTGAGCCTTTAATGGAGTGAGTGACGGAAACATCCAATTAATGAGAGCTGAGCTAAACAACACAAGCGCCTTGTTCACTGTCGTTATTCACTGACAGTGACTTGGATGATGAAATTATTATTTATTTTTTCGCAGGGGAACAGACGAGGAAATAAAACAAAAAAACCTTCCTGTTTCAAAGTTTTGGTAATTAAACACTTTTAGCACAGTACAATTGTTTATTTGCAGACACATCAGACTCTGATTTGGGCTCATTAATCGATGGATTGATCAGGCATCACTCAAAGTAAGCACAAGTTTTCAAGGTTTTAACTATGATGTGTGCCATGAGGAAGTCATCATTTCCGAGGCATTTGAAATAGTTTTTAATCATCCTGCCAAAGGAAAATGACATGAATAGAAGCCCTATTTTTACAGGAACACACACACCTGCCCAGCATTCATAATACAAATGAACTGAGACGAATAAATACCTTTATGCATAAGAATTTGTATATGTAAAAATGAAGCAGAGAAGATCATCAAAAGCAAATCAGAAGTAACAACTTTTAAAAGAGACAAAAAATAAGTGAGGCACAATTACAATAATTTATAATATTTATATATTAGGGGGGTAATGCTACATTGATCTGGACTTATATACCAGTGCAATGATCAATGATCCAATATCAGTGATGCAAAGTGAAAACTATTAATACTTACTGTCATCTTTAAAAGGGAACACCACCTAAAGTAATGATTCAAATATGGGTTTTCAATGGCCTAGGAAAGTTCAGTCAATATTTGTGAACATGGACTGCTGCTCTTTCTCAAAGCCAGAAACTGGAGGAATAAGTCTCAAACTTGTGATGTTATCGAGTATTAAATCTGGAGCTGATTTACAGACAATGAATGGGAGCCTGATTTTTTGGTCCCACAGAGTGTTTTTATATATATATATATATATATATATATATATATATATATATATATATATATATACCACAGGAGTTTCATTTCATTGTTGTGTTCTCTGCTCTGAAACCTCTGAAAGCTCTGAAAATGTACCTTTTTACTCAGAACATTTCCCTTGGTGCTCTCATACCCCTTCTCTACCAATATGGAGTGGGTTCTTTTTCGGTTCCTGAACCTAATTTTGAACTTTTCAGAGCATTTCAACCAAAAATGAAGCTGGCTCCCAGCTGGAACCAAAAAACTGCAGGTTTTCCTTATCTTGAAGTGCAAACCGTGACAACATCAGTAGGTGTGTTATATAATACAGATCAGAAACAGAGGATGAAGAAGGCAACAAAGAAGTCAAGTGAGAAATCGCCAGACAAAAAAGAGCGTGCAGGGTCTCATTAATAGTTTGTGCTTGTTTTTTGGGATCTAACAAAAAAGTAACAGAAGAACAAAAGTTCACATTTAAACAATGCAGTCTGTGATTTTGCCTTTACTGTTTCCATTGTGCAATGCCCTGTGTTGATGATACACCCTTGATTAAAAAGGTTCTGCTCAAAACTGGTGGAAACAAGGTCTGGTTCTTGAGATAGTACCAAGGTTCCAACAATTTGGTGGAAAATGTATATTAGAGTTATCTATTACATCTTTCCTGATTCACTGTCTGTGGATCTGTTACAGACTTCATTCTCCATGACATCACAAAGTTGAGTATCAGCACTCTAATTTTTGGATTTGTGTGAAAGTTGTTCATTTTTACTAATATTTTTAGACTGTCTCCAACCATAGAAATGAAATGTATTAACTTTGAAAATGGGTGAAGTTTCCCTTTAAGATACACCTTTATTTTGAAATTCCCATGGCACCATTTCTGACTGAGCACTCCTCCTTCCTAAATATTCAAACAATACCAACTGTAGGCTCCTGAATTGACTGTAATGTCAGCAAATATTGTATTGTCGTACAAATGATCAATATGGTAGCGTCGCCCACAGCTCCACAGATTGCTGTTCAGTTCACTGTTTTGTGTTCTAAAACACAAATAGCACTTTTTGATACTGTAGTATTTGTGAGTTTATAGTTTACACCATCAGGAGTTGGCGGTTGTATTTCATCACTACTATTTTTTTAAAAGAACACTTCCCGTGTTAACTGTCAAAAAAAAAGGTTAACATCATCTAGAGCTGCGTCCTTTAGAAGTTTCCACAGTATAATGTTGTATCCTTATAAAACCTGTTATTTACAGCCCTGTTATATATAAAAATATAGTGAGTCATACAGAGAATAAGTATATGTGTGTGTTTTATGAGTGGTGTGGGGTTTCAGACTCCATGCATTCAGGCAAGTGTGTGAAATGCTGCTGCTTTCCTGTCTAGATGTTGCTCTCTCTGCAAGTTATTTCAGACATGCTCATGACAAAAAGTGATACAAATAAATGATGTTAAACTTGAAACCAAGATAACAAACTGATATGCAGCATCACAGACACCTGTAAGAACAGACAAAGCCAAAATATCTGCTGATTCACCCTCTCTAATGAATGCATCTGAGCAGGCAGTGGAACAGAATGGGACATGGAAACAATCCCAATTTTCTTATGAGTGCTCTTGAGAATATTTAGTGAGTCTGGTGTAGAGGATCTCTGTCCATGGAGTGGATTTAACATGACAGGGATTGGGAGATATGTGAGTGTGTTAAGCCTTTTGAAGCTTTATATACAAGTTAAAGGAATTTAAAAATCAAACTGGAAGCCAGCGCAGCATATCTAAACCAAGAAAGCGATATCCTCTTTCTTGTGTTTGTTCAAGTCGAGCGGCAGCAATTTGAACTCTGTGTAATCTATGAATTGACTTTTTAGGAAAGCCAGTAAAGAGAGCATTATTCAGTCTTCTTGTAATGAAAACATGGATTAACCTTTCAACACACTGATGCATTAGCTATAGCCTACTTTGGCTATACTTCTAGAAAAAAAGAGTCTTACATTCGGTGCCAAAGGTATAGTATAGATTTGGCTTGATGCAAGTTTACAGTGAAAAATGTAACTTTCATCCTCTGAAGACTTTGAATAGACAGGGGAAGGCATGGAACATAAGGTTCTGGAGTCACTGGGGTGTGACGGAAATATGTAGCTGTATGACACCGGGGAAAGTTCACAATGTGTGTTCTAATTATACTACTCAGCATGTAGAATGAGAAAAGAAGTCATCCGCAGCAGCTTCCTCTGGCAATATCAAAAGGTATGTCATGAGTCTGACGCACATCATCACCTGGTAAATTATGTACAGAATCAATTAAACGTGCGCTCTCAAAGAGGCCGGCCAAGGTCTCCAGGTGGACAATATGAACATTTTCTTTTTTGAAACCACACAAAAATAAGTGATAAAAGATGAAAGTGATCTAAAAACCCAAATTAAGACTTTGCTTTAAATTAAAATGAGCTATAGGCTCATGTTAGTTACAGTACTGCAGCATTATTGAGAAATTAGCTAAATAAAACACAGACAAAAAAATAAGCAGTGCTAAGAGGCAAATTAACACTTAAATGGTCTTGTCTTTTACATTTTAAAAGCCTTGCTGCTGCACTCTGTATTAAGTGCTGACAGCTGATTGAGACAGGAGTGAGGACAGTTGCCTCGGTCTTCTTAACAAAGTGTGTGAATCACCTCCTTCAAGGTTATAGCAAAGGATTTTAAAAAAGCGTGCTGTGGAGAAAACATGGCTCTGCTACTCTTCATTTGGTCGTTAAAAACAGATGATTGGATTAACCATCAGTCACAAGTTTTATGCTGCAGGCTTAACATTAGCCTAGGGACAAACATGATGAGGCTGCAGATGAATGGAATTTGTAGAACTAAATAAAGCCTCTGGTACTTAAAGCTGCAGGGAAAAAAATGAAATTCATAAACCAATGCCTGCAGAATCAGCTGCTTGGATTGCTGATAGGCTTACTTGGGCTATACATAGACTGTATAACATAAAGGATATGGTTAGAGCTACATCAGCCACTGGTTTGTGGACTGCCATTTTGAAGCCTCAAGTTTGGCATTTTGGCCGTTACAATTTTGATTTTTGGAGCCAGAAGTGGCCATATTTGGACATGTGGGAGGAGCTTTGAAGACGTAAGAATCATAAGCCCCTTTCCCACTGTACAAAAAACCCACTAACATCGGGATTTTGTATGTAATGGGAAAGGTTAAAATTAGCATTCACATCAAAAGTCAAATGAGTCTGCAGCGGTCATGGGTATTTATCTCTTCCAATCAGCAGTAATGGAAATACAACACCCCTTAACTAAAGAGCTGCAATGACGCACCACTACATAACACTGTCTGTCTCTGCGCAAGCAGTGCTTAAACATTGTTGCAAATTAGTCTGCACTGAGTTAGAAAAAGAGACTGAGTAGGGGGAAAAAGGAAAAAAGAAGTAACCATCATAAGATTTTCACTGGTCTCCATGCTGCTTTCTACTGTACCTTAATCTGTTTTCTGGCCTGTCCATGCTGTCAAACATGAGATACCAGTAAAAGAAACTGAAACGCTTACTCATCTGCTGCACACGGCTCTAGTCTGCAAAGTGAGGGGAGTCTATGGTAGTGTTACATCGGTATGAGATTTTCACGCTATGATAACTGTCTCAAAAAAACCCTGCAGTTTCACGGAATCAGAATGACCCTTACAGGATTGAAAGCAGAAGGGTTAGTTTTGTTAAATGTTTTATCATTATAGTAATAACAACAACAATAACAATAAAATAAATAACCCAGTCAATATAATTAAGACTTGAAACATTTTTTTTTTTATAGAAGTACGTGTAAAAAGTCTCCCTTTTGCTTTTTCTTCCCCCAATATCAAAGATTAGCAAATGTACATGGTATGATAATCGTCAACTTTCATATCACAGTATACCTTAAAACCGGTATATTGCTGCAACCCTCGTGCATACCCTATTATTAGTGTGTTTAAAAAAATCTGTTCATGTGCTAATTATTGTGGGAAGGGGTAAGACTGTCATGACGCCTCGAAGACAGTCTGTCACTCAATTGGCCGCAACCTTCATTATGCGTACCTTTAAGCCTTAATAAAACATCAACGAGTGAGTTCACCTCCCATACAGTCGTCATAAATAGAAAAATTAGCTATAGGGACCAAAACCTTTTTTTGTACCAGGCTGTAAACATGTTTATTTATGCTTTAAAATTGGGCATTTTAACATGGGTTTCTATGGTGACTGACTCGCTTCTGGAGCCAGCCTCATGAGGCCATTAGAGGAACTGCAGTTTTTGACAATTCCATGTTATAGCTTAATTTTTCAGCACTGGAGGTTGCCACTTGTGCATATGCAGTGTATGATGTTAAGTCCGTGTGTTGCCCTCACCCCCTTGCAGCGTCCATTCGGTGACTTTGTGGCTGTAAGTGCCCCGCCCTGCTCCATTATAGGCTGCCACCTCAATCTCATAGTTGGTCCAGATAATTAAGTCCTCCAGGAGCAGACTGGTCTGGTCTGGGTTGGTTATGTTTTTCATCTGACAATCTACTGGCAGCCCTGACAGACAGTACCTGGCAGCAGGGGGAATAATCGATAGACAGAGGGAGGAGGAAGGGACAGACAGACAGATATAAATATAGACATATTAGAACGCAGATTCACCAGAAAGAAAGAGAAGGAGCGAGGAAAGTAATGGAAAAGAAGCCACGCTGAACAGTTTTAAAATGGTAACAAAAAGAGAGAAGACAACAGATGAATGGAGGGGAAGGTATTTAATTGGCACCAATTATTCTATTGCAGCGGTGAGCGCGAATGAAGCGAAATGGAGAGGAAGAAAAAGAGCTGACATAACAGTTATTATCACATCTGAATGGCATTGGCCCAGACACCTATCCCCAGGAAGAAATAATGCATGCTGTCATGGTCTTCTTACCTGATGATGTAGCCCTGGAGTGGCCCATTCTGATGGCTCTCCGGGGGTGGCTGCCATTGGATCATGATGGACTGATTGGTGCGGCCACTTGCAATGACCGTCTGAGGGGGGGCACTGGGAGGCTCCTCAGGAAGAGTTAGTCTGCAGTGGTGAGGGAAGAGAAACGAAAAGAGAGAGGTGAAATAAGAGACAAAGAGCAAATCCATGCATTAATTATCATGAGTTTCTGCATATTTCTATCCCATTTCATCATAGACATCAAATCATAATAAAGCCGGCTTTTTGTATTTTTAAGAACACCATAAAGGAAAGTTGGGATACGTGTGACTGTGTCTTTGTCCAAAGCATATTCTCTACAATACTGTCCGCAGAGGGACATCTTGCTATGGCATGACAAGGATCAAAGAGGCCTTGGTGAAAATGGAGCAACACAATAGAGAGACCGTGCGAGTGAGAGAAAGATATAAAAGAACAAGAAAGAGAGATCCAGGCAGACTTTTCCCTTAAGCCAATTTAAGATGACATCTTGATTTCTTCCCAGTGCAGTGCTCTGGAGGAGATGAAGCAGAGTGTTTAGGATCAAAGAGGTGTGCCCGAGAGATGCCTCAGAAAAGCCCTGCACTCTCACTGACGCTCAGTCACCCTCCTGTGGTGCGCTCTTGTCTGGGCACATTCACACAGGAACTCTGTGAATGAGTGTGCGGTGAAAAAGGTGTGTGATGGGTAGTGATGGCTTTCGAGGGAGTTCCTTGCCGCAGGTATAAAAGCGGTAAATGGGTTGTGTTGATGCAGACAAGGTCGGGCAGTGGCATGTATAAGGTGAATCATGATGAGCTGAGAATGCGTGTGCACAAGCGTGGGGTGTGCCTGTATGACGATGACCGTTTCGTCTTGCTAATCAAGAGAATTCACTTGAGATTTGAGTCTGTGTGAAGCTTTGCCTCTTTCAAGCCTCCCTGTATTTTACTATGCAGTACGGCAAAGACAGTTAATAGGAGGGAGAGAGATGAAGCTGGGTCAGCACACCCATCAAGTCTTCACAAAGCGCAATTTCAGCTCATTCACAGTTTTATCTTGAAAAGGCCCGTCTCGAAGCTGGCTCGTCTCTCACTCACTCCCACAGGAGTGAAGACCAAAAAGTGGACTTACAGGAAATAATCATTTCTATTGAACTGGCAAGGCGAGGGAGGAGAACGTGCTGTTCCAGAGCTGTGAAAGCCCTGGAAAGTGCAACTCTGTTCTCACCAGCATACACATTAAGTTACACAGCAACATCTTTAATATCCTGGTAGATGTACAACAGCTCAGAGCAGTACCCACCGGTCAGTCTCTTTGCTAAACTGGCCTCTGCCCACGTCGTTGACGGCACACAGGCGGAACTGGTAGGAGCGTGCTGGGATGAGGCCACCAACAGTGACCCCTGTAGACTCTGGTTCAATGTTGGCCAGCAGCACCGTCCAAGGGGCATCTGAGACGCACACATAGACAGAGCTGTGAGTGATAGCGAATGAACAGTAAATGACCTTGTGTGAACATCCTCGAGAAAAAATCTCTTTAGCACCCGCAAATTTAAATTCATTGTTATTCCTGACTATTATTGCACACCATTGTTTCATTTTCAGTAATAATATTGCAGCTACTGATAAAAAACAAGTCATTTATTTTGTGTACACTCCCTCTAAATATCAGATTGAAATTCAATTATCCAAAAACCAGATCCCATCTGCATCCTCAGATTCATTCTCCTCTTAATGAGTTGTCATCTTCTCAGTAAGCCTGAGCTTCGATGAGAAATGGCTGAACGATTTACTCTCTCCGGGTGAGAGCATTCCCACTTCTTTGATTCTATCACGTGAGTGGAAGACAAGAGCATCGGGCTTCAACACAATTTGGTTCCCCCTGATCATTCGCAAGGAAGCGAACAGGTGAGACAATTGAGTTATACTGATTGCGGAGGGTAAGAGAGGATGCAACTGCCAATTTTCGGGACACAATGGAAATGAAATACAAGAGGGATAGCAAATGAGTGCTTCCAGGAGGGTAAAGCAACAATATTGCCTTCAAAATGACTTACAAGTTATAAATGCATTAGTTCTTCAACAGGAACCGTTAAAGAGATACTTTGTCGATTTCAACCAACTTTATATCATAACAATGTGGTTAGTATGTGTGAATGAATTGTGGCAATCTTCCCTTAATCTTACCAGTGCCCAGATCTTCTTGCTCACCTCTCAGTCTAAAACTATACAGTGCCGGTTAAATATAAACCAAGATTATTTTACTTTATTGTATCTTTCTCCCCTGTTTCCACACACATTTTAGTGAAGTGCTTAGCTGTAATACAAGAATATGTGAGCAGGAAGTGGATGCCATACTGTTACCTGTATTGTAAAAATGGTGGCTGAAAGACTGAGATCAAACAGTATAAGCAGTGCTGGTCAAATATAAATCAAGATTCTAACAGTGTATTAACTATTAATTTCTTAGAACATCTTTATAAACATATTTAAGTGTACTGTTTGGCCGTACCACAAGAACCAGTGATCAAGAAGTGGGCGCCGTACTGTTTCCTGTATTGTATAAACAAAAGGTGAAAAAACAAACAATAAAACTTCAAATATAATCAATATAAACCAAAATTACTGTGTTGCCTATTTCTTGCTTCCAGTATCTTCACAAATATATTTTGGTGCACAGTTTAACCGTAATTTGAGATTGTTATTAGCCGGCTGCCATATTGTTTCCTGTGTCAAAAGAACAATCTTGCATTATGTCACGTCAACAGGAGCATTTATTAGACTGGTGCTACACAGTGCATACTTGTAGTTATAGGTTTTCTATGTTTTTAGCAAAAGCGAATGCCACAGCCTTTTTCCTCTGTTTTCTCTGGTCATGTAGCACCAATTTCAAAAGTATTAGTGTCTTTCTACTGCATAGACAGCTCAGTTTCACACAAAGATCAGAAAATTTTAAAGATGAAACTGAACCACTCACTGTTTTCAGAAACCTCCAGAATGTAGCGTATCAGGGGGCTGTTGCCGTCGAAGGCCTGGGCCCATGTAAGGTTGATGGCCCTCTTCTCTGTGGAACTCAGAACTGCTATTGGGTTTTCTGGAGCATGGGGCAGTTGCCTGTGTGTGTGTGTGTGTGTGTGTGTGTGTGTGTGTGTGTGTGTGTGTGTGTGTGTGTGTGAGAGAGGGACAAAGTGATAAAGAGAAATAGAATCAGACAAGAGAGGCAGCAAATAATAGCATTAAACAGCCAGACCGAGAGCCTTGCATTGTAAATATTAGAGGGTTTGATGGATTGGAGAGGAGCGCAGCGATAAAGCACAACAGTGAGGAAAACATCCATCCATCATGTCCCGGTCAGACGTAAATAAGAGCAGGGAAAAAAAAAAATACAGACAGCGAGATAAGACAGGGGAGACATGAGGCAAATATTCAGACCTGACTCTGAGGTGGGCACTGCGGGAGTCGTTGCCACCTACTGAGGTCACCCTGCAGGTGTATGTTCCGATGTCACCCGACCACGTTTGGGAGATGTGCAGGGTCCCGTCGGGATCGAGCCTCAGGCGCGGGGACGTGCTCACGTCAATCAAAGAGCCACTCTTCTCCCACACGTACCTGGAGGTATGTACATAAGAGTAGTACACACACAATCATACTCTAACATGCTGCATCTCCAAGTGCTGTGATAGTAAATCTGCTTCTTTTGCACCAGTTCATACAGCAAAACAGAGAAGGCGCTGACACCAATGAAAAGTCTTCAGAGGCTGATGGGAAAGTGATTCCAATCTTAAAACCATCTCTCTCTGTCACACATACAGTAAAGAATATCTCCTCCATGCATTTCTCTCCTTGTCATATACCCAAGCGCACATATGGGCGTCCCCCTCACACACTCACATGCACATGCACACACCAGGAGCTCCTGTGATTAATTGCGACTGTTCGGGCTTTCCAGCTAATCTCCTCTGTGTTGCGTTTAATTAAAGGCGCTGTCTGAAGTTATTACTCTGTTTACATATTCATCTGTTTACCCCGCGATCTGATCAATGCCGCGGGCCCACAGGTGACAGGCACTCTAATCACTGGGCTCCACAGACATCATTTCACTCCCTCTGAGACAGATGCATGTGCACACACTCTATCATGATCAAAACTGTCTGAAGAGTGAGGAGAAGTGATGGACTAATTCCTCAATCAGACTCTAAGAGCTTCAAAATCTTCCCATAGGAGGTCGTATAAGGGTGGATAAACACTACAAGATCTCTCGCAGATTTCATAAACTAATTAGGCACAACACTGATACCAAAGCTTGTTTTCTAGAGTTGAGTTGCATCAAAAAATTGTGACAAAAACTATGAGAATTCTGACATTTATTACAATAACGTGATTAAAAAAGGGTAAGAAGTAACTTAACATACTAGCTTAAACATTGCATTGTAGCATAAGGCCCAGAGTTTTATATTTTACACACTTCACACACTCTGCACATTATACATATCTGTAATTATCAATATTTACATACTGGTGCTAACTGTCTCTTTTCATTACTGTATTTTTATTTTTTATTTTTACATACTTTGTGCTAGCACTTATTTGTACTTTGTATAATTCTATGCTTGGATAAGAACAGCTGTGACAAACCACAATTTCCCCCCCCCGAGGATCAATAAAGTTTTTCCTATCAAGTTTTTCTGATTCTAATTTCTGACTCTGAAATGTGAAAAATTTCCAAGATATCGCAAGGGGATGATGTCATTACCTCACTGTGACACTGGGGTCGTGGGTCACACCGCAGGTCATAACAGCCTTGGTCCCTTTGATGACACTCTGGTCTTGTGGCGGTTTAGTGATGCGGGTACGTGCTGCCAACACACACAGAGGTTGTTATTCAGAGACTGTTTGAACAGCGGATTGAGCAGAGCTTACTGGACTTGGTCTCATCTTTCACTCAATGTCTTTTGGAAACAGGGTGAATCATCAGCATATTTCTGATGGGGCGGAGTATTTCGCAAGGCTTCCGAGGACTGATAATGTGGATTTATGCACAGAAAATGACTATATGCGTGAGTCATTAGACTATATATTTAGAATATCTTGACAATGACCTCCAGCAACCAGGTACTCACTGCACTGCCAAGTAAAAAAATCTGTGGTATAAAAATAAAATATATCATTAAATTTTCCAGCTAGGGCTCTGAGTTTGTTTTCCACATGCATTGGACAAAATGAGGATACAGGGGTCTGCAGACAATGCAGGAAATACTGTTTTGTTCATAGGCCTTTCAAAACAAGCTGTTAGGCAACTTATTCAGAATGCCGCTGCTAGATTCCTGGCAAAAACATGGAAATATGACTACATGACTCCAGTTCTAAAATCTTTACACTGGCTATCTGTCACTCAGAGAATTGGTTTGAAAATCTTGCTGCTTATCTACAAATCACTGTGTGGCTCACAGCCCAAATTTATCTCTGACATGCTTGTAACGTATGAACCTTCTAGGACCCTAAGGACATCTGGGGTTGACCAGTTAGAACAAAACATGGTAAACCAGCATTTTGTTATCAAGCAGCACAAACCTAGAATAACCTCCCAGATGATGCAAGACAAGCCCAGACTGTAGCCACTTTTAAGTGAAAGCTAAAATTGTTCTTTTTCTTACACTTCCTACTCTATCCTGTAATGACTGCAAACACCTTAACACCTGGATCGACATCAGTTTTTCTTTGCTGCATTTAGATGCTTTTAATGAGCATTTAAATCCCCGAAACCTAAGAAAATTGGTTTGATTTCTTTCAAAAACATAGACAAAAACATATTAAGCACCTTGGCAAGATATGTCCTGCACACTGCAAAAGGACAAAAAAAAGTAAAGGATGAAAATGGAATGATCGGAAAATGAGCTGGATGGGATTATTAAATATGATTAAAAAAAGAAAAATATAAATAAAAATATAACTATATTTATAATTCTCTTAATTATTTATTCAAATTTATTTTACAGAAAAAAACATATTTTTTAGCCATTTTTTTGGTTTCTTTTTTTAAGCTTTTATGCACTTGTTTTCAGGTAGGTTTCTTGTAAGTTTTTACAAATTTCTTTTGTTTTTTTTAATATTTTTTTCCACAAATTTCCTGCTCATTTTTGGGCCATTTCTTGTGAAGCTGCTGATTGTCCTCTTCCCATGTTTTGAAAGAAATCAAGACAATTTGCATAGGTTTCAAAGGGCTAAACTTTACGTTTTATATATTTTCTCTTTACTCGTTTGTTGTAAATCTGTATCCATCATTATGTTTTATATTTTTTTGCTCCTTAAAGCACTGTGAATTGCCCTGTTCTCTGAAATTTGCGACACAATTAAAGCTGCCTTGCCTTGCCAGAGAGTCCAGTTTCAGATATGCTTACCCCAGACCACTAGATCAGCTGAAGCTTCATCAATTCCCCTGGAGTTGCTGGCCATGCAGGTGTAGGTACCAGCGTCAGAAAGGTGAGAGGGACTGATTAGCAGGCTGCCCGACTCCAGCAGAGTGAACCTGGGCAGCTGGACCGAGCCACTGGCCAAGACACGTTCACCTGCAGGGAAGGGTGGAAGTGATTGATGATATGGGATGGAGGACATGGGAAGAACAGGGGGGGAACGGGGAGAAACAGAGATTAGGGTATTGGAGAAATGTCAGAGAAAACAAACAAGAGGGAAAGCAGTGCAGCAAAAGTAAAGAAGTGGAGCTTGTTCAGAGAAAATGCATATTTTGAATTCTCTCCACAGTTGTCGTCTACTCTGTCAAGTCCAAATGTGCCATAATGAACCCCCCCCCTCTCCCTCACCACCCCCACCCCCACCTCGGAGCCACATGCTGTTAGCCCACGCACCTTTCTGCCAGGTGATGGCTGGCCGTGGGGCTCCTGAGGTCTCACAATGCAGAATGACTGACATGCTGTCAATCACGGCGCTGTCAGCGGGGCCAGCGGTGATGTTGGGAGCGATACCTGCGAGGGGAGGGGTCGGCCACACACACAGAGACACGCGCAAAAACAAAAATCAGGTGAGACAGAGGTGATAATGAGAGACATAAACAGCTTTCTCCCTAATAAAGCAGACGGCAGCAGCAAGCTTAATAGACTTGACAAAAAGGGCGGCTGTCAGGTCTCATTCTGAGGGACAGCTCTGAGAATCTGACAAGGCGCCGCCATCTCACTGCTTCTCCTGCACGTTCTCTGATTCAAAAATAGCCAATAATTGCCCAAGCATCCAAGGTGACAAATCTGTCAATGTGAAGAGATATATAGATAGATGGGGTGTAGGAGGCAAGACAGAGAGAGGGAGAAAAGAGGATTAGAGAGGAGAACAGAGGAGCGGATTTAAGAATAAAAAAAGGGAGGGAACAGAAAGGGGAAGATGAGCAGAATTAAGCAGACAGCTTTGAAATATTTTCAAGGGACATACTAGTAACAGCTAGGTAGGTGTTTGTCTGGATTTCTCCTGCGAGATTGCGGGCAAAGCACTGAAACATTCCTGTGTCATCTGGCAGGAGACCGTTGATCTGCAGGCTGCCTCCCACCAACACCCTGTACCTGGGGATCTTTACCGGGCTGATGGGCACTGCATCTTTATACCACACTATGTCTGGCTGCGGCGTTCCTGCAGAGGAAGGAGAGGATTAACTTTTTTTCCTTGTCACTGTGACCCTTTTGTTCTTTTATTCTGTTTTTTTTCTTATACTTTCTTGCTCTTTCACACATGCAACAACACACAGAAAAACAAACACCACTGACCTCGTGCCTGACAGGGGATATCCACCACCTTCTCCATCTCTGCACTGATGTGAGTCGGCGGCTCTTTTACAAACAGAGGATATTCTGTTTCAAAGAAGAAAAAGCATAAAACATTGCGGCATTAAAGCCTTTAAGAATGACTCGCAATCATCTGTGCTTTTTATCTTGACCCTTCTCTGGTAAACCAGCATTTGCAACACTTTCGTTAACAACATCAACTCAATTACTGAAGTATAAAATGGCGAAAAAATGTTCTCTCAACATGGGGGTTAGCGTGCTGATGCAATATTTGGATAATTTCGACGCTGTCTGCTTCATGAAATGTTAAAATGAAAGCTGGGGGTGATTTACCTAGAACATGCAGGAAGGCCCCGGCAGTGACTGAGGGGACGCTGCTGCTGCGGAGTGACGCCTCACACTCGTAGTAGCCGCTGTCACTGACCGCAGGCAAGCTGATGACCAACCGCCGGCCAAAATCTCGGATCCCTGTATTGACCACTACCCCGTCTTTCCTCCAAGTGATACTCATTTTGACGAGGGGTCTGGGGGAGAAAAAAAAGATGAAAAGGCGAAAAAGGCGAGCATGAGCTAGGGAGTGTAGTTTGGGTTTTTAATACAGATTTATATTCTGTTTCAAGGTTACAGAGCATTGAGGGAGCAATGGGATACATCTGTCATTCTGATTAAGTCTTTGAATTGGAGATAATAGTCAGAATTGAGGACTGAGATTGCGCAAGATACGGAGAACACAGTGAAGCCTTGAATCAAAGGGAAGAATGGAGAAGAGACGTACAAAACACTTTTCTATCATGTTCAAACAAAAGGTTTCAAGATTCATTTGAATCACAAAATATCAGATGTGGAGGTGAGAGAAGGGGGATGTGTTTTGATAATGTGTGTGTCTGTCGGCGTGTGCTTTTTATTTATCTGTCCCTCCGTGTGTGATAAAATTTACCTGGCATTAGCGACACACTCCATGACAGCCTCGTTTCTCCCCATGGTTACACTGGTGTTCTTGGGGGGGATGATGATGGAGGGGGCGATGGGGTCTGCAGGTCCTCCCACATCTATCACACACACAGAGAAACACAGACGCAGATAGAAGAAAATGAAAAAATCTATAAACTATATGCAGACTTCAGATTAAGCCTGCGAATGTGCCTGATGTAGCCAACTGAGCATGACTAGATCCCTACACAAAGACTGACACACAGTCTGTCACTGCCGCCAGCAGGTAGCCAGCATGCTATCAGCCAACTATTAACACCTCTGTCTTTACTTTAGATCCTTTTTCCAGTGCACACAGCATTTCCTGAGCACGGTGTTAGCCCAGGTGTTAGAAGCCATTATGTAGCATAATTGAGACAAACACAAAAGGCGATTAAATGCAGCACCATCACTCACGGGTTTCACGGAGCCTCCAGCCAACCATCGATTCACTGCCCTCAATCAGTGATCTCTCTCTGAATCTGATCTCATTTTCCCCTACCTCCCCAGAGTACGGGTATGGGCCTGTGCACTCGTATGTGTTTGAGTGATTGCGCGTTTACGGCGTATTTACGATGTGTGTACTGCGTGCGTGTGGTTTTGTCTACGTGTGAATTTTTTTTTTTTTTTTTTTCAGGGCTACCCCAGGTTAATGCGGCCTCTAATCAAGTTTTTATTATCATTATTGTTATTTTGCGCCACCTCATTGTAAATCACAGCCTTTCAAGGCCTGTTTCTGAGGGACCTCAGCAGAGTAATGACAAAGCTTCCTCTACAAACACTGCCTGAATGTAGGCGCAGCCCTCCTGATGGGTTATTACTGTTTGGCTCTGCTCCCCAGTTTGATTGCTTCGTTCAAGTCTCCATCTCCTAAGCTCTGCAGTTTGAAATTGTGATTTCAGTTGCATCATATTTTAAAAAAAACAAACCAATTTAATACAGTGTAGTGAGCAAGTTGTTTTGAAAATACAATTCATTTTTCAAAATTAGATTTAGTTTTTTGCTGGGCTCCCACATTAATATGCAAAATGCTACATACTGTAAAGCTGACATATAAAGGAGCAGCACGCAGGATTCAGTGGCATCTAGTGGTGACAACTGGAAATTGCAACCAGCTGAAACTTGTCCCATGTGCAGAGCGTGAACTCCTGGTTAGGATTCCTTCACTCTTCATTATATCATACTTCATTATATATTTTACTGGGAGCCAAATTATCCCCAGAGATCTACTCCTCGCCCATACAAATGAACCAAATGAAGTGGGTGATTAAACCCACTAAAAATACTTAATAAAGTATTTTTAAGTTACAAACCAGTGTTTCTCCAACAAAATTTGGTTTGTCACAGGCAGGCCAGTAGACCAGCAACTGCTAATATGTGCGCTCCTTTCTTCTCTGATAACTTAAGATCCAGAAGTTCAGGAGGTTTTTAATGGGAGCCGAATTGTTCACAGAGGTCTCTTCCTCTTTTATATAAACTTTATGATTTAAACTGGTAAAACACTGATCAAAACAGTTCAGTGTTAAAAATCTGTGTTTTTCCAATGCCGTTCGATTAGTCACAGAGGTTATGATGGCCGACGTTCCCTATGCAGATATAAACGGCTCATTCTATGGTAACAAAAACAGGACAATTCTTATTTTCAGGTGATTATACACTAAACAAAACATACTTATTATATAATATTCCATTTCAGTCAATACATCCCCCTAAACCCTATGTACCGGACCCTTAAAAGTAGTGCTTTTAGCTGATTCAGATACTATTAACTCTAATTGTACAGCTTCAAGAAGCAGGGAAGGAAAAGAAGAACAAAGTTAGATGTAGCTGCTGCTGACATTTTGCTGGCACATTCAAAGAATGCATTTAACATTTCAAAAATAAGACTCATGAATTAACCTCACAGCATACCTGAGCACAGATTGTAAGGATAATTCCTTACGATAGCACAGAGTGTATAAAGCAGGTAAGTGGGGGACCGTGACCTTTAAATGCATTGCATGTTTGTCAGACAAAAAACTCAAATTGGGTTTGGAAGTGAAAAGTCTAGACAGGGAGGGAGAGGCAAAGAAATGTGAGATGTGATGTGTTTAATTCAAAATAAAATATTTGAAGGCAGATGATTAACACATTGATTGGTTGGTAAATAGATCAATTTTGCAGCTTACTGAAATGTTTTCAAATTCTTCAAGAACTCCTGTTTAATGAGTTTTATCATGGTTGTACAAGAATCTTGAGGGTATTGTTAACATTGTTATGAATTAGCGCAGTGAAGACTGATCAATCTACGTAGAACAGCTAGTTGTAACGTCATAGAAGAAGTCACAAAATTGAAAAAGAAAGAAACTAAACAGGCTGCAAAGATTCACCAAAGTCCAACTGATTTATGAGGAGAAATCTAAACCACTATGGCCAGAAGTTATTGGCTAAAATGTAAGATTCCGGTCATTTGTCTGATGTAATTTTTGCCTCTTAATTAACAGGTGAGATTATGTAGAAAGTTTGATTGGTGTGGGTCTTATAGTCTCTGAGCTTGTGGTACATAGAGTTTTGAAGTGGAGAAGAAGCAGAGAGAGAGGAGGAGGAGAGGAAGTGATTGATGGAAGGGAGGAAAGAGGAAGAATTGTATCAGCACTTCTACCAAGAGAAGCAAGAGATGAGGAATAAGCAAAGTGGTTAGGAAGGTCATGAATTAGTAGTGGTATAAACAGAGCATAATATACAATATAAACTATTCATGATTCATTGATGTGAAATGTTGATGCAGTCGTGTTAAAGCTGTAAAAAAACGTGATGGGTGCTACTCTTGTGTGAAATTGTCCCCTTCAAATAGAGTGCCAATATTACACTTTAATATCTATTTAAAGTTTATCAAATGTGTAACAGATTTGTGTAATTACACACACTACACAAGTTTGTTAAATTAAGTTAAATCCCGTAATATTTGGCTGAGAACGTTGCATCATGTTTGCCAATGACACAATGAAAACTGGGAATCCATTAGATTAGTCAAATAACTCATTTTATTTTCCAGAAGACATGATTGGTTCCTTGGCAGAGAATAATTAATGTATTGCAGTTCATAAACTCTCAGTGTCGAGAATACCTCAAGTGTGTAATCTTCTAATTAAATGGGAAAAGTAAACAACTCGGTGACCTGCATAGCAAATTCTTGCTATAATGTCACCACATTGTTTACATCTGTCTGTGTCCAAAAAACAATTGTTAACCCAAGTCAACTGGAGTGAATTTGGCATTTAAATAAGAAAACGAAACGCAAAATGTCTGCCCACTGTGGGTATTAGCGGATGTCAGCTTGCTTTTTTACTATAACACTCGGCTCTGTCTCATTTGTATGCTCCCTTTGGAACAGCACGCTCCCTTCGCTGCATATTTTTCCGTCTTTTACTCCACAGGATTGCTAAAATGAACAAATGCAGCTGTAAAAAACCTTATTGACTTTCAGATGCAAAATACGGTTGTGTGATCCGCAAGGTCAGATTCGGTGATATTCCGTGATATCTGGTCCCCACAGATTGCTGTGTCATGCGTATTGAGCACTGAATTACAAACACTGTATTAACGATATGATGAGCAGATGCTGGAGTGAGCAAGAAGCTGATATTAAAAATTGTGCGGCTCCGCATGTGAGCAGGTCAAAATCCTCACATGACAGTTGAACCCCCTCCATTAGATAAATAATACAACTCAAGACAGATTCTGTGATATCTTTTATCAAAGGTTGTATTACAGGTGGAATAAAAGATCAGCATAAATATTATCTTCAGAGCCAGATAGAAAATACATTTAGCGGCTCCTAAAGTTGGTCATAGTGAGTGGAGGAAGGCTGATTTTGTCTAGATGAAAGTATGTGGGAGAATCTGTGCGACTTTGTTCAGATGAAAGAAGGTGAAAGTAGGTGGGAGAATAGTGAAGCGTGAGGTTCAGTTACACTCTAATGATTTGACATGTAGCACGCCTGCATGAGCAATGCCGAACTTTATTTGAAGTTGTGAGTGTTTATAAGTGAGGCCATCCTTCTAACCTGATGTGTGTGTTTATGTGTGTGTGTGTGTGTGTGTGTGTGTGTGTGTGTGTGTGTGTGTGTAGGTTTAATCATTCCCTGTTCGCTCAGTGTCATTTTCATAAATCTGCTTTTTGTGAGGAGCGATTAAACTGAAGGTCCGCTTTACGGGGGCCTGTACATCCAGCTAGTCAGCGAGGTGCTGCTGCTGCTGCTGCTGGAGCTCCACCTTAACACACAACTCATGACCGTAATTCACTGCCTGAGCCAGAGGTTAGAGGAGGACTGCAGGACAAGAGGACAACTATTCTGGATAATGGGTATGATTATGTCTGTCAGAGAGAGTAGAGGAAGAAATGGCAGAAAGGTGTGATATGATGAAAGGGCACGCCAGTAGAGGGCGCTATCTCTGTTTCTATTGTCTCGGGCTGAGCCACCTGTTGTGTAGCTGCTGTGTTGTAGGTGATAAATAATAAGAGGAAAATTTTTTTTAAACTTTTTTTTTTTATCTGCAACAACCTGTTAAGGCAATCTGCTGATGACACATCTCTGCGAGTGAGGTGTGTATCTCTGAGTGGGCGAGGAAGCCTGTTGCTTGAATGGATGCATGTGCAGCTGCATGTGTACTTACTCTCCACTGTGAGCGTGATGGGCTGACTGGTTTTGTTCTCTCCATTCTTGTCGTTAACCGCCTGGGCATAGTAACGTCCCGCATCAGGGGCCACAGTGGACAGGATGACAAGTGTGTTGTCCAGGGTGATGGCACTAGCAGTAAACATTCATGCCCACATTAGTTACGCATAGTTTTAAAGGGACACTTCACCTGAAAAAAATACCATTTGTACATCAATTAGTCATGCTACTTTACCTTTAATTCATGAAAAAAACTGAAGACAAACTCCACGGAAAATGGCAAACATTGATTTACTGAATGACTTAAGTCCATGCATATCAAAACATCCATTTACAAACTCTTGCAATACCCCAATTAAAATTCTCTGCCCGAGTCTGACTGGACCCAACCAGGAATACCACATTTGGGCCAGACCAGGCTTTAATTTCTCATTCTTGCACCTCGACTTGAATTGGGTTGGGTTCTTGCCAATTCACCATTTACTTTTATTTTTTAGTGGACTGATTCAAGAGGGAAAGAGTGAAAGTGACAGGAAAGTGATGGAACAACGCAGCAATATAGAGGAGAACCAGGTGAGAGAGAGTGCATACGAGAGAAAGAGGGACAGGAAACAAGAGAAAGAGAGAGAGAAAGGTGACGTGGTTGGCAGTATTTCCGGGGTAGCAGGGCGGTAATCCTCAGGATGCAACATCACCAGGCATGCACACTCAACACATCTAGTGGTGTAAGCTGAACTTCTGAACCTGTTGTGCATTAGACAACAGACTATTGATTTAAGAAAAGAAGAAGTGGCGCTAGGAAACACCAAACATCTTAGCTGGAAATCAATGTTTTAATATTCAAAAAAAAAAAAAAAACATATTTATTTTAGTTTTTAATCGGGACCGGGCCCAAACCAGCCCCCGTGGGTCAGGTTCAAGTAGGGTCAGGCCTGATTTTTTTCCCTGAATCAATGTGTTTGCCATTTTCTGTTGAAGCATGCAGGAAAAACCAAAATTTCTACACAAATTCAAGGTAACACAGCATGACTAACAATACATATGGTCACTTTGCAGGTAAAGTATTCCTTTGAGGACATTGCATTGCCTAACACTCATTCATGACACTCACACAACGTCAACCTTACTCCAATAAACACACAAATGGCTTCAGGCAGCACTGAATGTAGTCAAATCAAATTGAGGTCACCGATTTGGCTCCCAATTAATCGACATCCCCTGTTGACGAGTGTGCATTACAAAATTTGTCCCCAAACACCACTAACACATACACACACATTAACAAGCGCACAGACACACTCGTATCATTAAACAAGTGAGTAGTTGTTTCTCAGAGTCAATAAATCCTGAGGGTAAACTGACACACACACACACACACACACACACACACACACACACACACACAAACTCATAAATTATGTCTGAAAAGAGGCACACAAAAACAATTTTATGAGCACTTCCATCTACAAGGTACCACAGTGCCTTAAAAGAAAAGTTCAGAATGTCTCTCGTTATTTTTATACTCACTGTTTCTGCAGTAGTTGGGTATAAAGTACAAAGTAACTGTAGTTTCAATCGCTGTGTGAACCCAGAGGGTTAAGATAACTGAGGCTGGTCTTATGATATACTTAATATACCCAGACAAATTAATTGGCCCTACAACAGCTTTGAACGACTGATTTACTTAGATGTCTTCATATTTGAAGTATATTTGTAAGATGTAAGCTACAGTCAAAGAAGTCCATATTTGTGCAACCTGCCCCAGCGAATACAGATGAGATAATTGCAACAGACAGAAACTAAAAGAGTAAGTCCCTAATTTAGCAATAAACACTGATCTCTTTCTTTTAATGCTGTAAACTCAATATAATATGTTGTTTTAGCATCATGTTTGCTCAGCTGATCTGCTGAGTGTCTTTTGGGCTTAGAATGGATTTTTGATTTGTCCCACATTAATTGCATTTATAGTAATTAGTGTATGCTTTGCAGGATACAAGAAAATGGATACATAATAGCAACCGGCCTGAAAAATACCAAGCTATTTCTTTAAAATCTTTTTTGTGCCCATAGAATGGCTGAATGTTGTTTAGGCTGATGGGCTCAAACGTTTGAGAGGAGCCCATTAAATGAGAGCTGACGCTAAGCATGCGGCCAGATTAGGCTCTCCGTATCTGCCAGCATCTGCCTGATCGGCGCAGGATAAACAGACACACTCCTGGACAATTAGGAGCCGTGGCTCTCACCGAGTCAACAGACACTCGCACACACACACAAACATATATACACACACGCCTGTGAATATCAATGTGGCCTGACACAAAGCGAGCAAACAAGCGGTAAATGCGGAGTGTCCTGTCAGTGGCTCTCATTGTCACAGAGCAAAAGCTTCACTGCTCCAGTTCTGATAAGAGACAGCCGCATAGTAACCGGCTCCGCAATAGGTCGAAACATTCATGGAAGGGGTTGAGATTTTTCTTGCAGTTTACCCTCTTTGCTTGTGCTGCGATTTTTGGAGCCCCGCAGGCACACGCACCAATCCGTCCTTCGAGCGAGAGCAAGCTCGAGGTAAGAGTCTTCATGTCAGCTACAACATGGTAGAACTTGCTGCTGAATAATACATAAAGGAGGTGGTTTCTGAGGAGTTGCCTTCCTCAATTTGTATAGATGGCAAAATTAATCTCAGGTGATTATCTTCACAGTGTCTCTTCAAGAAAATTGCATATCAGAGCAGGCACAAAAAAAGCCGCCACGCTCCAAGCATAGCCCTTACAGACATACAGTAACCCACAGAACTCCCACTGTGCACACTCGGCCTCACACAGATTCTTACCACAGGCACAAATGCAAACACACACACATGCTCCCACACACAAATCCACCCAGGGGTGAGTGCTGTCAGTCAAACATATCATCAATTGAGGCCTTTTGTCCAATTTTGTCTAATTGGTTCCCCTGCTGCCTGCTCTATCTCTACCCTTCAATCATTCCGCCTGCAAAGTCAATAGGGGCAATATAATAACCCGCTTTATCATTGAGAGGTGATTCAATGATGAACACAGGGCCAACATTCCTTCATCAACTACTCTGCTCAACTTCGCTCATGGTGTGTGTGTGTGGGGGGGGGTGGGAGAAAATCTCTGTGCAGTATTGAACTTTGTGGAGTTCTCTAAAGTGAAAGATATTCTGCCTTATTCTGCCTCAGCAGCTTCACCAACAACTTGCAAACGAGTGCTCAACACACGCAAGAAACCCACAAGTCACACACACTCTCTTACTCAAACCAAATAAACCAAGGTGGGCTTACATGCGGCTGCTGGAGGGAATCTTACGCCCATCTCTGAACCAGGTGATCTGCGGCCTGGGGAAGCTGTGTATCCGCGGTGCGTGGATGAGAGCGCCGTCACCCTGCGATACAGTTTGAGACCTTTCACCTTCCACAAAACCGCCCATATCTGGTGGGCAAAACCAGAAAAGTGTGAGAAGTGGAGACAAAGAAAGTGAGCAAAAGAGGAAAATTGATACTAGAAGAGAAAATGTTGGAAATATATGCCAGCAAGATGAAAAAGAAGAATTGTCATTATTACCACATTATGTACCTTATTCAAAAGCTAAGCTCCTTTGCTCAGAGTGACTCATCCACATACTGTGCCTGACAAGCCTTGAACAAAAACTGTGTCCTTCCCTTACTCTGTCAGATGTATGGAAAGAAGCACTTACAGGCGACCTGCACTTCAGTGCTGCACTGCATTATAGCACCCACTCGATTTCTTACAATGCAGCGGTAGTGGCCAGCGTGCGATCGGTCCAGCGAGGGGATCAGGTACCTAATGGGCACACACAACGCAAAGTGCCATTAGTCATCATCAGGATGACAGACAGAGACATTTGTCATCTTGGCGCTTTTATCCCCCACACTCATGATGCTAAATTAATCGAGATGTTTCATTGGGCACCTGAAACACATCTTAAATGGCATTCCACTTAACCATGAGACACAGATGTTGTAAATCAGGGATATAACAGAGCGGCTTAGAAGTGTGATTAAGTGCTGATGTTCAGATGGGCAGGAGATGGTAAGTTAAAGAAGGCAGAATATACTCTTAAAAGGCTTCTTTGTTGATCAACCAGCTTTATGTCATAACTATGTGGGTGGTATGTATAGATAAACTGTGGTAAACTTTCCTCCATTTTACCAGCACCCAGATCTCCCTGCTTGTCTTTCTTGCTGGCTCTTGGACTGTTGACAACAGATTCTACTTTCACATGTTCATCGGATGGCCAACATTGACACAAAGAGTACAAAAGCATATAGAGAAAGAGCACGCGTCTCTTTCTGTCAAACAATCTGATTAAATACCAGCGACCTGATCTCCCAGGCCGATGCCTACAGATGACACTAGTTCTGGGGCTGATATTCGAAAAACGGCACAGCTCTACCTGCTGAGTGGCTCACTTCTGGCTTAGTGCATTGCTAACATGAATGTGAGTAAAATGATACAATTGTGCAGCTCTTATAGACAGATGACTCTTTCACAATGTAAGTTCATGGAGAGAAGTCTTTTTGGGCCCCATGGCATTGCATCAAAGACTCCAAAGTTGTAATTCCACTTTTGACCACCATGAAAAACAGTTTTCAAAGCCTGGCACTGTTGCTGGGAGCTTGGTTGGAGGACAAACATAAACTTGAATGGGAATAAAATGATTCAACTGGTGGCTCTTCTAGACTTTCCAAATGTTATCCAAACAAGTAGATCAGATTCTAATAGTGGAACCAGTTATTTTGAAGAGGTTTTAACACTCAAAAAAATGTCTCTTTTGACATGAAAGTCAACAAGTCTGTTAAGTTTGGCCACTACAAAAACTGGCTTCAATGTCTGGTGCACTTCCCAAGGGCTTGGCATTATATGTCCCACCAGCGGTAGCAGTTGGTCAGGTGCTGTGCAGTGCATTCTGGTAGTTGCATGATTTCTACATCTTAAGCGAAAGCAAAAGCCTCCTCCTGCATAGACAGCCCAAGTTTTACAAAAAGACCATCTTTTCAGCAGTGAACTACTTCTTTAAGGCCATTAGGGAGCGAACAGCAAAGAGAGTTTCTGACTGGCATGACTCACAAAACCTGCTGTTATCCTGTTGCTTCAGTCAGTTAAATCAAATCATACGTGCACCTCTCACCTGTTCGTCCTGGGCAGCCATAACTCTGTCTCTCCTGTGATGTGCATTCATGTTAAATGATGTGTGCGAAATGCTAGGTAGATAACCCCAGAGCTGAGGCCCCTTTAATTGGTTTGCTACAGCCACTTAGGAGTGTGGAGTCCGCCCCTGCCATGTTTCCCCCTGCACTGCAATTCAGGGTAGGGTTGGTGAGGAGGGGGGGGGGGGTCTGATTAAATGGATTCCAGTTCTCCTTTGATCAGGGCTGGTGAAGAATAACAAGCAGAGGGCTGGCCTGCAAAGCAGACCCAGAGACTAAGCCACGTGAGAGCACAGCCAAATACTGAGGAAAGACAGGGGAAGAAAAAGAAGATGAGCGGAGAGAGGATGTGAGAGAGGGAGTGAGAAAGCGAAGGGAAAGTGTGTGTGTGTGTGTGTGTGTGTGTGTGTGTGTGTGTGTGTGGAGGAGGGGGTGTAGCCAGTGATAGCAATCAGTAAATGCCACCTGAGAGAGTCTGTCCATGTCTCGGGGACTAGACAGACTGGGAGTAGAGAGTGAAGAAAACAAGGCTAGAATTAGATAGAAACTGACTCTAACTGTGGACTGCAACAGTGACTCGTGGACAGACACGCGGGCATGCAAGCAATACAGTACATGGACAAATGGGCACACTGACGCGCACACACACACACATGCAGAGGTCTTGTTAGCACAGGCTGGAGCTTTCTCTGGCCACACTCTGTGCTGTTAGTAGAATTCTTCAGTATTGTGTTTAGAGGCTGAAGTATAAGTGTTATAAAAAAAAAAGAAAATGCCCAGAAGAACTCCACGGTCAGTGAAACAGCATCTTACTGCTGACAGAGCAAAGTAGCCCACCCACACTGCACAATCTGATAAGGAATATGCATTGTTAGATTCTGTTGCAGCGATGATAGTTTGAACAAACAGCAAGAGGGAGAAAAGAAGAGTTATCTGCTCAAACCATCTCTGCATGTTGAATACAGTGTGAGATACAAATCGGGATAAATCTGACAATCCCCTGAACACAAGATGCTATGTCTCAGGGGAGACATGTAGCCAAATCAGGCCTGAATAAATCCATAGAAATGAGTCTGGAATATGAATAAAAATGAGCAATTGAGCTATTAGTTACAATTAAATGCCGCTAAAATGTCCTCGTGTAGTAAGCTAATTATAGTGAATGAATAAGAAAATGATAATTGAGTGAGCTCAGGCAAGGGTGCATCTCTCACCTGTATTCCAAGGAGAAACGTGTGAGCTCGGTGCCGTTATAGATCCATTTGAACTCCAGGGGCCAGCTGCCCTCTGCCATGCAGGTTAGAACCAGGCGGTTCCCCTCCAGGTGCACCTGGGTCTGAGGAGGCTCCATCTTGAAATAAGGTGGGACATCATCTACTGGCAGGAAAAAGAAAAGAAAAGTGAGTGATATATAAAGACATATAGGAAAAGACAGATAAGAGTCAGAGAGTTGGCAAAAAAAAAAAAGCCAGTGATTTGGTGATTCAGTAACCCCTGCAAGCAGACACACAACACAATTTCAGCAATTCACAGGAAATGAGGGCTCAGAACAAGCTATTTCCATTTTTCTTCTGCACTGATTGGGAACTTGAAGGTCAACGGGAAAGCCTGCCAAAAAGCACATGAAATAAGTTGTTACTGCAAAAGCAGCTTACTCTTTTATTTCAAACTGAAATGCGCTGGCAACGAGGTAGAGGAGCAATTTGTGCAGCAGAGGAAGTGTAAATGAACTCTTCCATACCTCTAGATCAGTAAAAAGAGGATGGGGAGAGACGGGGAGGGAGATGGAGAGAGGAGGGATGGGGGAATAGACAGAAAGCAGATGGAGAAAAATACAGCAGAGATTGTACACACACACACACACACACACACACACACACACACGCGCGCACACATAGAATACAAGTAGGAGGAAGAGAGAGTGCAAAACTAGGAAGCCATGGGGGGTGGGGGTGGTAGGAGCTGCTTTAGAAAACACAAAGTTTCCCAGCCTTAAAACCCCTTCTCTGACAGGATGAGTTATGCTCTGTGCCTCCCTTCATTTATCTTTATAGTTCCCTAATGCAGCCAGATTATACAAGCCCCATCCGCAACACTGCACACAGCCAGTGAAGCCACAGAAAGCCTTTAAGGTGATACGCAAGGTCCAGGGCTGAGCTTGGAGACAAAGTGCTTTCATTTGAGCTGATGAAAAAGGCATGATCAGACCTATTGATCTGTCTGCCTCGCCAGCCACGGGCGACACTGAGCCGATTGTGCCAGTGTTTGTGGCGGGCTAATTAAAGTCTGTATTAATAGTTGCAGTAAGCCGCCAAGGCCTCGAGCGCGCCTGTTTCTAGGTCTACCACACTCGCTGACTCACTCGCATGGCAGATCGCTGGAGCCTCTTCTCCCTCTCTCCAGATCCACACACAGGTTCACGCCCAAGATTAATGGCGGTAAAAGCGGAGGATGGTGCGGCAATACTGGGTGAATGTGAGGGCAGCCTCAGCGAGCAGGGAAGGGGATACAGAAAATTGAGCGTGATTGAAACTGTAAATAAAAGAATGACTGTGCACCTCCGTGTTTCACACAGGCGGCCATGTGCGCACTGTACACGCAAACACAGATAACGGGACACACACGCACACACCAGCAAACGCAATATCCCTGTGAAAGCTGCAGCTTACTCCCCTTTCTATTACCCTCAAAGACACCACTCATAAAAGGAGGCAAACAAACAACAGCCACCTTGACGCTTTCTATTTCCAAAACCAGTCTCTACGTTTTGCCTGTTTGGTTACAACAATACCCCACTACCTGGCTAATCTGTTCTTTCTACCACCCTTGCATGAACTTCTCCAAAACAAACACTATCAAACCAAACAGCCCCTTGAAACTGATCCCTGTCTGCACCCAAAAAGAGGAGCCATCCCTATTTTTCCCAGGCAGTTGCCGCTGGAGTGGTGGCTTTGCTGTAGATCCATCCACTAGTAAATGCAGTCGTACTTGACACACACACACACATACGTGCACACACACAATCCCCAAACATTTATAATTATGCCTGAACAAACTCACACAGGCAACACCCAACAGCTTCCAGCTGGTTTAGGGGATTGGTGGCTGCATCCACTTAGCAATGCAGCTCCATCAACAAGCCACCATTAGAGACCTGCACATGCCAAACCCAGACTCGCACATTGATCGTCTGAGGCAAGGAATATGCGGAATACCAAGTTAGTGATGTGAAATTGTTGAACGGCGAAATTGAGTGCACAGTAATCACCACTGTGGCTACCTGTTTTAGCGCCATTCATGTGGTCACATTACTTTCTGCCTAAAATGGCCCATTGAGTGGATTATGAATCCCTGAACACTGGCACTTGTGACCAATTTCCCATTCAGAGCAAAGTGTGTATTTTTAGGTACAAAGCCAGCTGGGGAGAGGAAAAAGCCATTGTTTAAGATCACATAAAGTGCAAAATCGACATCCAAGGAAAGATTGCTCGCTACAAAACTGAAGTGATCTTCTCTTCCAGACTCTGTGAGAACTTAAATGACCGCTGACCGCTAACAGTTCGCACTGCTGAAGGAAGATAGGACCAATTCCTCTGCACACTGAGCTCTGGGATCTAATGAGTTTCCAGCAGAGAACCTCTTGTCTGACCCTCATTCTCTTCTTCGTCTTCATCACTGTGCTTTTGATCTTCGCAGTGGCCCACTGAGGTCAAACACCGCTGATACACGTTTGAGCCTGTAGTGCACACTGCATGAGTCTGAAGTGTAGTTTTTCTGTTTCACCTATTTTCTTTGTGTGATTGTCAGCAACACAAATACTACAAATAGATGCAATGTGTCTGTTTGCACATGCGGGAACATCTGTCTATTTTTGCTCATGCAGATGTGAACCTCCACATGTATGCACATACAGTAGTACAAAGCTCTGATAAAACACTATGTACAGTAGAGACAGCTCACTTTTGATGCTGCTGTCACTAATGTGCCAGGTGGATGTGTTTGTCTGGTGGTATCATCGCTGAGCTCATCCAGAATTTGTCTCAGGTGTCGTCTTGTTTTAGAGCATTGTGACTTCATGGAACCGAAGCGACAGACTATATGTACAGCAGACATATAGTACATGTTTACAGACACATACGTACATGACATATAGACAAGAGGTATTTAAAATCCATCTCCACTCAAAACTGTGTTTTTATTCTCTTTATGTCAACTAAAATGCCCTTGCCTACAGTGACTTGTATCTGTGCAAAGTTTGTCACTGAAGAGGTGTTTTCACACCTCTACATTATTCTTCTATAAAGTAGAGGGGGGGTACTGTCACTTCCTTAAAATATAGGATTCAGAAGAAGGCTAGGAAAAATAGATTAGATCCGTCACTAAACAAATGTTTCGTTTTCAGCTGTGTGTGCCAATCCCTGTGAATGTGATCGAGTGTGCTCGAATATAATCGGGCGGGTGTATGGATGGGAACTTCATACTGTGGTGTTTGCTACTGTGCAGACTCTGGTTCGAAATGACGTCACCAGTGCAAAACAGCAGTATCCGGGATATTTTAGCTTCATTTTTTTTTAGAGTGGGAGTAATAAGAGACATGTTGTCTATTTTAATATACAGTCTACGGGTAAACCTAATGTGAGCAACTGGGAGAGAGCAGAAAACCAAAGCAAAACTAACCACAAGAAAATGTCTCAATGAGGGAAAAACAGTAGCTCTGCCTGATGCTCTTTTTCTGAGTTTTTTCTTTTTTCTTGAACTTTTATGTTAAAACAATGTTAAACCAAATATTTACTTTCAAATGTGTCTGGAGAGACACGTTAAAGACTGAGGGACATGAGTCCATCTGACTGCGGCTGACTGGCTGCACTGTGTCAAGGTAAAGCTGACATCTTTCCTGGAAGAGACAGGGAGGAAGAAAAGGAAGCGCATTGGCCGTGAAAAACTGTCGCCTCCTCCATTCCAGTGATGAACGGAGGGACAGTGGCGGCTTTGGCAGGTGCATGGCAGTGCCTGCTGCAGGCTTCGATTTCCAGATGGAAAGCTAGAGGGCAGTCCTTCTGGACCATGAATTCCTGCAGCACTATGAGGGCAGATAAAAGCCATCCGAAACGGGGTGGCAGATCTAGGGAAGACCAAAAACTGGCATGGGAGGAACAGGGGGGCTTTAATGTGGCTGCTGTGCTGAGCAGCTGCCCCCCAACAGTCAAGCTGCACCACCACAGCCCATTCACCAAAGATATGAAAACACCTTATTCTAACCTGACAGCCGAGGTTGAATGGTGGCATGGCTCCAGCCGGGTCCCCTGCTACATCCACAGAATTTTAATGGCTGTGAGACAAAGACCACAGGCACCAGGGCAGCTTTATAAACCAAGGCCCATTGTGCTCCCCGTTGCGCCATGCTGGCATACAATCACACAGACGGTGTTCAAATTCAGCTTTTGTTTTGCTTATTTTGTGCTTCACCTCCTTACCCCTGCTCCACACCAGCCGCAGGGTGCTCTCCCTGCCCTCTGTTTTAATCCTCAGGCACCCGTGTTTGAGCCGATGTAACCACATCTTAACTGGCACTCGGCACAACTGTATCAGTGAGATGCAGCGATAAAGTGGAGCCCCTGCCTGTTGAAACATTTGGAGGTCTACTGTCTTGTTATCCTCTCGCTCACTCCACCTCGTCACCTCTTCCTCTCCACCTCTCTTTCTCTTCCCAGACATGCATACAGTACATATGCACATTTCCCTGCTCCATCGACCGCCTCCAGTCCACCTCATGGTGCATCATGTCAACCGGGAAAATTTAGAGCTGTCATTTAGCCTCTCCAATTGGACTTTAACATGCGAGATGGGTCATGGTTAGCCTCTCTGATGGGGGTTATGCAACAGTCATGGCAGTGACCTTGGCTTGGTAATGGCTTGGTGAAAGGGTGTGGGGTAGGTGAGGGGGGGGGGGGTGGGGGGGGGGGGGGTTAAAAGCATCGGTTTCCTAGATTTTTAAATTCCTTACACAATGTAGAATCTGATAAAGGAATTTAAAAATCTAGGAAACCAATTGCCTTGAAGAATTTAAGTAAATATAAGTATTAGTCTTAATTTATGTTTGCTTTATATCTAAATATTAAGTTTAGTTAAAAAAATGTGTTATATTTACTTATTTTTGTGGAGTTGTTGCAACTTATAAATGACAAGCTTAATTGAATCAATCTTTTTTAGCGACTTCAGTAAACCAAGTTTAAGAAAATTAATTAATAGTTCTTTTTACTTTCCTTTTTCAAGGCAATCAATTTCAACATTTATTTTAAGTAATATAAACTTGTCAGATTTTACAGTGTAGGTATACACATGCACAACAAACACACACACACACATACACACACACACTGGATTGTCTTTAACATTTGTTGCTTTGCAAGTTGACGTTATAATGTTTGGGCCACAATGTGAAGCTCTTTTAACAAACAGCCACAAAAAGAACCCCTCCCTCCCCTCGCAAAAACACGATCCGTCCTGAAGGTCAGCCTGATCTGTCACTCTGTCACCAGCTGCTGTCACCGTGACAACAGCCACCCCACCGATTTACACTCCATCACTTAGGTGAGTCACAAAACAGGCGGACACGAAGGGAGGGATTAAGAAAGAGAGCGAACACGAAAAGAAAGGGAAGAGAGACTGACGGTCAAACAGATGGTGGGAGAAATGCAGGGCTTAATGACGAAAGAAAGAGAGATCGAGAAGTGATGTAGAGGCAGGATGAGGTGAGGGACTAAGAGCGGGGGGGGGGGTTAGAAATGAAAAGAGAGAGGGGGGTGTCCTCCAACGCGAGGCAGCAAGGTGAAGCGACCCATTACAGCCGAAGCCAAACAAGCAGGCCAGGCCTCAGAGACAGGGAGGGGAGATGGAGAGCCTCCATCTAACCCTACATTCATTTAGAGAAATGGCCCATGGATCAGCATCTGCATGCCGCATGCGAGTGCCAGTCCATCACACCTCGAAGTCTCCCAACCCTCTTTGTATTTATAGCCCCTGGAACATGTTTGCACCCCATTCAGTAGGACTACGCACTGTTTAAGATCCCTTCGCATCGATGTTGTGGCAATATAAGTTTCACCGCACAAGTGGCCTGCTTTTAAAAGCTCATAGTCACTGCTCAGAGGAAAGAGATGAATTAGGAATATGGATTTTCATGTGAAGTTGTCCCAAATGTTTTTCTTTTTGATGATGCGTCTGCTTTGATGTTGCAGAAAAAGTCCTCAGGTCGCCGCAGATGAAATGCCGCCTGCATCCCAGCTGTGTTTAGTGGATCGCCATGGGTTAATTGATGTGTAATTGATGTGATTAATTGAGGTGTAATGTACCGCGGTGACGTGTCTGGGATCCCGCTCGCTGCGGGGCTTGTGTGTGTGTGTGTGTGCATGTGTGTTTTAAGGTGTGTCTATCTGATGCTACAGCAACACAATTAGAAGCACCAGCATCCAGCCAACAAATGGAGATTTAATTAGGAGCGAAGACGGAGCGGGAGGCCAGTCAATGGGCAGCAGATTGAATTATCTGGACACACACTCCAGCGGGCAGCGCAGACAAATTCAGTCATACACACACACACACACACACACACACACACACACACACACGCGCACACACGCGCACACACACACACACACACACACACACACCATTTCTGTTTGGAATTCTTCCCTGTTTGCCTCGCTGCTCCTCTGAGTGCCTCCCTCTACCTCTCTGCTATGCTCTGCCTGTCTCAAACTCCTCTTTTTCTTTTTGATTTGCTCGTCTTTTTTCTCTTCCCATCTTAAGTTTCCCTTTTCTGTTTTCCCCGCCACAATATCAGTACCCTCCCTTTGTGTTGTGGCAGTTTCTCTTTCTTGGTGGCCTTGATCTCTCCCAATACAGTAGTTTTCACACTCTCTCCCCTTGCCCTCTAATCAGTTGTCATCTCTCTCACTTCCTCTCCCTTTCCTTCAGAGCTCTCTGTCAAGATGTCTCTCCATCCTTTTCTCTGCCATCACTCCTTACTCCATCTCTCTCCTTCCCCTCGCCTGACTCTCTCCTTCTCTTTAGCACTTTCTGAGTCACTAGCAGTATATTGTATGGCGTACCAAGGGACGTGTCTGTGATATCCAGGAGCCTAATTAGCAAGTCCAGCTCCTGGCAGAGAACACGGCACGCAGAGGAGCACAGGCACAAGGCCCGGCGTCAATTAATGAGACCTCACACACCCACAGCCACCATTACACGCCCTCTGCAGCATCGGGTCTCTAGTCAGCTCAGCCCTGTCCGATGAACAGCAGGGAAACCACAAATGAACAACTGTAGCGAGATGTAGCAAAGTTATGTCTTTAAACACCAGGGGATACCCCGAGCTCTGAAAAGACAAAGCAGGGATCCTTGTCTGACTTTGTGGCACTCAGATTAGATGTATGTCTCGTAGCAGCGAGCTGTGAACATATTCTAGCAGCCGACAGATCAATGTATCAACTTAGGAATGTAAGCCAGACACTATGGCAAATTCTTACTTTCTAAGGACAAGATGTATGGAATTGTTTTTTCTTACGGAAGTGAGGTTTGGAAAGCTTTTATGGGGAGAACACAACGGGAAATGATCCTGCCACCCGCTGTAGCGCGTGTGTGACTGACATCACAGCATTATTTCCCAGGTGAGACAGACGGCTTCTCCGATTTGGAAGAAGTAAGGTTTTTGTGCGCCAGATCACATACACGTCTCTCTTCGACTTCCCTCTTTACTCTTCTCGCTAGGGAGAAGTGAGATGGTAGCGGGTGGGGGGAGAAAATAGGTACAAATTTTCACTTGATCTTTGTGAGAGCTAATTGACATTGTTTGAAAAAAAAGAGAAAGCAACACAAAACAGATAAACGACAGTAAGTGGAAGAAATAGCAAATAAAAAAAAAACAACAAGAGCAGCATCGGGAATAGGAGGCGGGCAGCTTTTCTCAAGGCATGAGAAGGTTGGAAATAGGCCTAAGTGAATTTAGAAAGTAGGGCAAAGACTAATGGAGGAAAATAAACAAACGCGCTGAAATGTGAATTCCACAGGGCCCCGGGTCATTAGAGTTAATACTGCGCGCTATGCCATCTGCCGCGATTGTTTACACTAGCCTGGATAATTAGATCCTAATTAGTAGATGGTATGGTGGGGGAAACATTATTTCACACGCATTGAGATGGAGATGATCAGATGCACCTGCAATGCTGTGTTGCCCGTCCATCCTGGGACCTCCGTGGGTAGCTCCATGAAGATATCAGACCGGTCTTGATTTAATTGCTTGATGCAGACAGAATCTGTATCTCCCACCATTAACATATAGATAGAGTTGTACTTTTTTGGAGGAGAGAGTCATCCTCGCTCTTGACATTATGTAAACCTGCCTGCTCCTTGTTCTCATGTATCCCTCACACTGTATGTGTGCCTCTGCATGAATATGTATGTTCTGTGTTTGTGACTGTGTGTCTTTAAGATACCGACACTGGAATATTATCAGGCAAAAATGCATGGACTCAAACTGCCATGTCCCATCCGTGCTTTTCTCCCCCAGCCGATCCCTTTGAATCTCTGAATTGGAGCGATACCACTGGCATGCTAATAGTGTTTTGCTAGGTGCGAGGTATCAGGGCGCCTGCCATTGTAATATATGCGTGTGGAATGGCTGGTGATTGTGATTCTTATCAGTGTGGCAGAGTGCATGGGCGCCAAGCAGTGAGTGGCAGGGGCTGGCAGTAAATGCTAATGGCAGAGAGCAGCTGACAGAGAAAAGAATTATTATCTCCCTTCATTACATTTACACGGCCTGCCTGTCTGTCCCACTTCCTTCCGCCGAGCCCAGACGTGAACAGCAATCAGCGTTGGCAATGCTTTATTTACATGTTTTGCAGGAGACAAACAGCTTCTTTTTTTGTGTCAATGCATCATTCGCTCGGGGATCGGGATCTCAGGAGTTTCCCAAATATAAAATGCATTACACAGATTTGATTACACATGAGCAACACTGAATCTTAAGGCCCAGACACACCAAGCAAACATCATATAACTCAGGATTCCCACACGTTCTGCTTTAATTAAAACATCTGCCGCAACATATTGGATTGTATAGGCCATTCAGCTATTCATTTGCATCACACTCTTGTTGCGCATAGCGCACTGTGGGCTCAAATGGAGCAGCAGAACGCCAGGTGCAGCGAGCTTGCAGCAGCAGCTCCTTTCATCCATTGATCTGATCAGCTCTGACTGGACCGACTGTTCAGTTATCATCCCTGCAACTCAAACTCCACAAACTGCTGCTGAGAAAAAAAAAAACTCATTAAGGGTTCTGCCCCTGCTGCCTTCACTGACAAGCAAAAACATCCAAATTTAAAGAGGGGTCACAGAATGATAAAAAATGTAAATATAAACATAAACACACACACAAAAATGGGATTTTTCACATTCTGTGAGAGAAACGATTCGTAATGAAGGCCAGCTGATGGGTTACACTGCAAAGGTTGCAGTCAATGGCCAACCAGCATGTACATTCTACACCTGCGTAACAAGAAATAACTCTCCATACCAGCAGGCAGCAGTAGTCTGCATTCATTGTTCAAGAAGGAACAAAGAATATTTACCATGCACTAACAAAAAAGTAACCAAAACAATTATTAAACATTTCTGCAAAAGAGCTCAATGACCAAATAAAAACAATTGTACCTCATATAACGAGTTAGTCTCAATTTTATGCCTTTTTGACTTTAGCTGTTTGTTTGCTTTCCTCACTTCTGTTTCTTTTATTGAGCATAGAGCTGAACTGTTAATCAAGTGATTACAGGCTGTGTCAAACTATGCAGACGGTTCGCCTACGTTCTGCCGCTGGTGAGCACCCTCAGACCTTGTTACTGCGTTGTGTCCCGCGCCATTGACCTTTGTCAACCCTCTCAACCCTTGACTGCTTTTTTCACCAATTTAGCATGGAGAATCAGCAGCAGTGAAGCCGATTGGTCAATGAAATCACTCTGATTGGCTGTTCACCTTAGTGCATGAGAAGAGAAAGAGAGGAGAGAAAGTAAACAAATAGCTAAAGTTAACAGGAACTGAGATTCCAACAAACTTGTTTAATGAGGTGAAACTGATTTTCTTTGACCATTGAGCTCGAAAAAGAAATGTTTCCTGATAGTTTGTGTTGTTGTTCACTTGCGCACAGTAAATATAGTTTGTACTTTGTACTAATGGGTTGTGTTGATAATGTGCTAACTAGCATTACGGCGGTCTTAGGGTTTCCTGTTTTGAATTATGCATACAGATGACCGCCGTGTGCTGGTATGGAGAGGTATCCGCAGGTGCAGAACGTACATGCTCGTTGGCTGTCAATTTGGTGTTTTCCTGTGCAACTTTTTGGCCAAGACATGGCGACATGAGGGCGATGCAGGGCTTTCGTCGCTGCAAGTTCTTGGACATCAGCATAGTTTCACCATCTCAATATGCTGAAGCTGCTGAAAAAAGCCAACAAGGTCCAACAAGGTCCAACAAGGGCCAACAAGGGCCAACTAGTGCCAACGGTGTAGGACACACAGCAAAACCTAGCATTCACCAACACTGACTAACAGGCTATCATCAACTTTATGTGTCAGGGCTTTTAGGCAGGAGTTAGAGTCAGAGATGAATAGAGTTGAAGAGTGTATGGTTGTTTTTTGTCTTTTCTAATTTTGTTGGAGGTCTGGGGTGATGTGTAGCAGGAACATCACCTTTGTGTGCAGCCCAGCCTGTGGGACGCCAGAGTCCCTGCTCCTAATTGAGACCTCTGGAGTGTGAGAGCTGACAGAATGGAGCTTGTCACATCACTGCCTCTCTCCACCGCATTACAGAGGCCCTCTGACCACTATTTTCTCCCATCATCCATGCTACAGAACCAAGTCCTGCTCTGTGATAGTGTGAAAGCTACCCCATCACCTCCAAAATCACTTCCTTCAGATGGAACCTCAAAGCTGCAAGCCTCCATATCCGAAATCCCCACCAGACCACATCTCTGACCTCTGAGGCATCCAAGCCTTCTTTACTGGTTCACGCAGCTCTCCCATCAAGCAGGAGGAAAGACAGAGCAGAAACACAGTTCTGTGGCATTGTGTGAAGACAGGCAGCCAGCACTACGCCAGCAGGCAGACAGCAGATCTGAACGCCCTGACATTATGCTAATGGAGGCGTTTGGCTGGTTCTTACATGACTTCACACCACATTGCTCATCTCAATTATCAGATACAGTAACAGGCGCTGAGTGAGAGGCATGCAACTTGAACAAAGCGGAAGAAAATTCTGAGGCAGAGATACTAATTGTTGTGCTCACTCCACACGATCCTCTAGGATGGTTTAGCGCGAGAAACACGACTTGTTAAAATCGGGTGCACTTAATAGCACCCTATGTGAATATGTTGAAATTATGCATGCATGAGGATGAAATTAATGAATAATGATTAGACGTGAATTCTGACAGGCCACACTAGAACATCAAAGATGTGTACATTTCTCTTGATAATGAAAGTACACAACTTAAGATAACAAAATAGAACATCAGCCCCCTAAATCTGACTACATAGTTGTTGTTTTCATACAGTCAAAGTGTACATATTCACTCTTCCTCATCTGAAACACCTGCTCACCTTATGATAAACGCAACAAGCCTGCATTTCCACTTGTAAAGATTCTGTCAGATTGATCTCAAAATTGCAAGCTGTCTTACAAGAAAAGCATACCCCTTGATAGTTATCAGATTACTGGCACAAACTACAGCTAAGAGCCCTGTGCCAACAATGCTATCTAATATGTGAGGTTGATGATGTTTTTCTAATTATATTCTTAAGTTTGCACTCAAGCTCACATTGCTTCCAGTACTGCTGCGGTGATCTTGGCAGGGCTGTTTTCTCCAAATTCGGGTTGAGGGTAAAGATTAAGGAACCTTGCTAAGGGGAAAGTCCACATTCTGGATTCAAACCTTCAACACCGTGCACTCCAACATCTGATATGAAATATAGATAGGTGTAAAGAAGTTTTGAATTTGTGAAAGTAAAAACCAAGGTTAGCTCTGTTTTTCTGACACCATCTTATACATATGCAAGAGTTCTTTTTATAAAAAAAAAAAAAAGAGGAATTACAACCACAGCAATTTTAGTCTTCACACAATGTCACATATATCCTGGAGGTTATCGTTAGAAATTACATAAATTTAAATAGGAAAGCCATCTTCCATCAGGTTAATATATTCAGAGAGCTTTTTTTTTCCCTCCCCGCCGTGTTCTTGAAATGTTCCCACCAATGCTCTTAACACACCAGTGTGAAAAAAAAAACAACCTATGTTGGTTATTCTCTGAACTTTCTCCGCCTGTAAGGACCTACAAAGCGGAGGCATTAACTGTTGTTGGCTGCAATCACACATTGAAATATGCGAACGATCAAGCGGATATGGCATAATGTTACCAGCGCCCAAGCAACAGGATGAGTGATTTGAAGGCTTAATGCGGCCCTCCACACCACACAGAGTTATAGCCTGTGATTTGCATCATAAACGTCTGCTAAATTTCCACTTTTGGAAAACGAATATCACTAAATGACAACCTGACGGGGTGCCAGCTGGGGTGGAGGGGGAGGTAAGAGTGACACTTTTTTCACGTTTGTATTTTCCACCCATGATGGGACCTAATTCCATATTACTACATCTATAAGCCGTGCATAAATACACATCAAATAGCATTTTTTTTCAAGCCTCATAATCCCTGGATAATCTTCATCTACAATGTGAGCAGCACTAAATTGGAGGGAAGATTCACAAATGAACATATTTACATCAGTCCCATTAGTGAGACACTGAGGAGATACTGCTCAGAGATCTGCTGCTGCTTTGAAATGCCTGTAGGCACTTAGGAATTTTATTAGAAGCACTTTAACGCTCACCATGCCATGGTAAGTAATGTGCTTTAATACACATATAATACAGTGGATTACAACTGTGGATATTAATAAATCATCTGTTTTATTTATTACTTCTCTTTTACCATAGCGAGTAAATGACATGTTTAATCTCTGTCATGGATTCAAGGGCTTTTGTGCGCTTTAAAGTGTGTGTGTGTGTGTGTGTGTGTGTGTGTGTGTGTGTAGAAAGCAAGCAAACCTGACCTCTACATGCAGTAAATGCAGATGTTTTTGAGTGTACAGTAGGTGTTTGCTCGTGTCTTCACATGTGAGCGTTCATGCATAATTATTCATGAGGATATGCTTGTAAATGTGTGCGTGTCTCCCCAGTTGATCCATGTATATTTGAATTCTTCATCAGATTAAAGAGACGTGCATGTACTCCACAGTCCCTTAATGACAGACAGATCAAAGCCCATCATGTTCCTGCCTGAGTTGAGGGGGATCATTAGCGATGGGTCAACAGGGCATCATTAGCCAGCAAGGGTACCCTTGCAGCATGTTTACTCTTTTCTGGGCCCTGATTGTATGTGTGCGTGCACCTGTGCATGCGTGTGGGCGCACATGCGTGTGGGCGCACATGCCTGCGCGCGATCATCAAATGCATCCGTATTGCTCTCTGATCTCTTGCACAGTGTGTGGGAGGAACACAGGTCTCTCCTGTGGCCCATTTCCCCACAGACAAATGCCGCTCCAGTGGTGAGAGCTAGCCTCATCTATTGTACCTCCTGCCTCCATCAACTCACTTTCCATCTATTACGACCCAACGGGCTGATCTTCATGGCTGAAGCTCATTGTAAAACCCTAGCCTTGCTGATTCAATAGGCTCTGGAGGGTTCTGACAATGACCAATTCACTCATGACTATTATTCATCACAAAACCTTTCCAGCTCTCCAATAAAATCCACCACCCACCTTTCCTACTCTGTTTGGTATGCTGTAACAATCCATCACTTCCAAATGCTGTGTTGCCCCTACCATGCACACACAAACGCATACACACACATCACTTTTCTCTTACAACTCCACTGAACAAACTCTTTCTCACCTCAGAAATTGCTATTTCGGTGCAGGGGCTATTCCTTCTCTCAGCAGTTTCACATAAATTCTTTCTCCCTTTACAAACATTCCCTCCTGGCTGCCTTCTACCATCCACCCTTCTCAACCGAAAACTGCTCTTTTCCACTGCCAACTCCGTCTCTCTCCCTCTCTCTCTCACCTTCAGATGCCACCCATCCGCTGCCTCCATGCCTGACTGCTTTGACAGGCCCGAGATTCAAGCGGGGGGGATTTGATCCCTCCGTGGAGTGGAGCACCAGCGGTGGGGTCCACTCTCCAACCGCCGGACGCAGAGCCCTGAGCCACCGATTAAAAAGTCATGAAGGCTTTTAGGGGCATGCAGGGCTGCAGTTCCCCACTCCTCTGTGGATTGGCTGCCTGAAAATAGTCTTTGTGTTCCTGAGACAACAGTAGAATATGCAGGAGGTGGGGGAGTGTTTGAGGAGATGCGGGTTAACGGAGCAGCAGTGCGTGGGCCACCTCGTGCTCCCCTGTGCTCTTAAGCAGCACTCTCCGGGCCCCTCGCTTCCTCAGATTAGATGAAACACCCACAGCCTATATACACTGTACATCACGGGGCCCCTATATGAGCACTGTGTCCAAGCTTTATGAGCGTGGGACTACAGCTCTTTTAAAGTAGCGGCCTCCTCTCTCCCTCTCCATCATGCCGAAATCAGCTCGGGCTAGCGTGGGCCACATCCAAGGTCAGGCTCTTTACACCTAGCGACAAAATACTGTCATCCCCTGTGTATGGCTTTATATAAAGAAACATCTGGCAGCAAATAGAGTATTGATGCCTTCTTTGAAGATGAACAAGTGGACTAATGAGAACAGCCATGAGCTAGTGTATCATTCACCTGAATAGCTCGCTTTGAAAAAGTGCCCCACAAATCACACAGGTGACCATTTGCCTCATAATGGCTGCAAGGACAGGTCGTATACAACAATACACGAGTGAAACAAGACCTTAATGTGCTGTGAAAAAAGGACTGGCCTCCCAGCATTGGTTTACGCTTACCAACAGCAACCATCCATACCATTGTCACAAATAGCAGCCAGCCACTAATGGAATCAATAAAGTCTTGCAAATATTTACAGGACAAGAGAGCCTCAAGGCAATCAATTCCAATCTATAGGACGATGGAAGGTTCTACTGTGGCTGTGTTTCAGGTTAGAGAAATCAATAAAGTCAGCTTTGGAAGGAGAAGGGGAAAAAAATAAATAACAACCTTAGTGCAGCGGCACCCCTCAGTCTTTCACTCATACCCTCTCCTTCCTTCCATCACTCTGACCCTTGTGTTGGTTCCTTTTTTTCCCTCCACAGTCGTCCAACTTTGACATCGCCGGCTGCGCCTCCCAGCAGGTACCACCAACCGCAGGGAGTGCATCCAGCGAGGTAACTGGAGACAGCTTTTGAAGAAAGCAGAAGCTAGTGGATGTGACAGGCTGTTGAAAGCCTGGGAGATAACAGCATCTGCTTCTGGAAAGTCTTAACAGGTAGAAAGGTAAAGTAGGGGGGAAAATGGAGGGGTGAGAGGGCCAGGCAAATTCTCTGGATAATAGGATATAAAAACAAAGTTGCTCAGCTCCTGCATACATTCGCAGGTAACAAGGACGGCGGGCTGAGTGACGGAAGGCGAAGCGTGGAGGCAGTGCGCAGAATAAGAAGTAGGGTATATTAAAAACAGATTGCTTCCATTTCTCTCTTGGGGCAGATTTTTTTTATGCACAAGGTTGTAATCCCTAGTTTATGTTCTGTAGTAACTAGCTCGATAAAATACATCAACCCAGCACATAAAAAGTGAATAAAACGGAGTATATAAAAGTGTGTCAGGGCAGCAGGAAGCTATAGAAGTCAAGACCGCCCAGAGTGATTGCTGATTTATTGATGCATTGATGCCTAGTAGTGCATTGACGAGTTCAGCAACTTCTGATAAATAGGCGATAATGTCAGGCTTTTCTCGGGTAGGCACGCAGTTAGCAGGCCTCACGCAGCTCCCAAGTCTCCAGCCTAATGAGCAGGTAGTTGGAGGGAGAGGATGAACGGAGCAGAAAGAGTCTCTCTCTCTCTCTCTCTCTCTCTCTCTGATGCCACTTGCTGTGTTTTCGCTCTCTCATGCACAGCGCTCCTAGAGAGAACGATCAGACAGAGCTACAGCTTCTGCCAGCGGCTATCAGTGTCTCTTTAACAACTCCACCTTCCCTCTGTGGGAACATGCATGTGGGGAAAAAAAACTGTTAAATAGCCACACAAAAACCCTCTGGTGGCTGGCTTTAGCATACACAGGCCATTCTAAACAGCTTGAAGGCTATACAAACAGTGGCCTCACAAGGGCATACAAGTGTACGGTTAATAGTGGAGCCACATGTCACCGTACAGCGCATTCCACTGCCCCGGGGCTTGAAAACCTAAGTACCTGGTCGACTGCTTCATCACCTAAAGTGCCTGCCTCAGTGTGTGTGTGTAACAGTACAGATAAATCAGGCAGATATGTTCATAAATCAGCTGTTCCACCATGGTTTATGTTTCACACTCTGTGCATCATATAGATATGAATACAGCATGGTCTACAAGCTGAAAAACGACTGTATCCTGATCCGATAGATATTTCACTGCATGGCTCAATTAATTGAATTTTTCAACTGAGCTGTGAGAGAAATCCATAAAGCAGATCAAACTGAAAATACAGCAGACAGAAAGTGTGTGTGTGTGTGTGTGTGTGTGTGTGAGAAAGAGAGAGAGAAAATAAGGGAGGGAGAGAGAGAACGCGAGCGGCTGACCGCACAAACTTGAGGGCCCACTTGGCAAAGCATATGTGGTTCTGACTGCCAACTTGCGAAAAATGTCAATTACTCTCTCTACATCTAAAACTTTTATGAAGGCTTCTGGGCTGTATCAAAGCCTTCCACCTCACCAGCTCCCTCGAAAATATTTTCTCTCAGAGAAAATCAGCTTTAATTATTGAGAGCATGGCTTCAAGTTTATTAGTGTTTTTCAGGACTTCCTTCAAATAGCTGTCCAAGGCGCCGTTGTGCATATCAAAAAATGATCTCATTGATTCTAACCTGCTTTCCTTGTTGAATACAGACAGACTGTCAAAAAAAACTCAGATCTGTTGCCTTCGATGGAGAGCTTGTGATGCATTACAAAGACAACTGTTTGCAGACACAGAGGAAACATGTACAGTAATAGCAGCAAACACAGATATCATTCTGGAGGAAAATGAGAAACAAACAGAGAAACAAGAGATAGAGGCACAACCCATATCCTGCAAAATCCTCAGAAGGGAGAAAACAGAGGTTGAAAGTAAATAAAGATGAGCCAGTGATGATGGATGTGATTAAAGCATCGCCTGGCAGGTGGTCTTGCTAGTTGTCCATGTAGTGAATTAGACTTCCTAGCCCCATCGTCAACTGACCCAGCCTCGGACTACTCAGCAGAGGGCTGTATATCTTTCCCAGGAGTACTTCAGACAGACAGAGAAACAGGCAGCCCTGATCTTTCTACTTCCATAAGCAACACTGTTTTAATCCCTTCTGGATCAAAGGAGGCAGTAAGCTTTGCCTCCCTTTCATTAGGGAGGGATAGAAGACTGCATGGAAACCCTCCCTGTTCTCCAGGACTGAACGGCCAGGTTTGATCAATCAATAGCAGTCCACTAGCTCCGGCCTGAGTGCTCCCGCTGTAATCACTCTCCTTAGAAAAATGGAGGATGATGTGGTAGGACCAGAAACACACCCGCACAAACTTTCATCAAAACAGTCTTTGGTCTGGGAATGAGTCAAATTATGCTGTGCTTTGTTATGTTCTGTTCCAGCAGAAAATCTGCTGCCTGACAAGCACTGCCTCAGAACTTAAGTCCCATCGCTCAAAACATGAAAGTCTGAATGCTGGTGAAAGGACAGAATAGGGATCAGCCAGGCTGACGGAGTGGCTAAGTACAACTGGGCTGCTGTCTGACTTTACCATTGTTGTTCACTGGTGGAATGTAATCTTCTTAATCACAAGCTAAACCTGCAGAACAATTGACCCATTTTCATATGCGGCTTCTTATCTCTGAATGCGTGCCCATATCTCATTTAGAAGTGTTAGAAATCCCTCTTCAATCTAGGTGATCTGTTCTCACCAACCTGCCTCCACATTCCTCTAATCCACTCTGATCTAATCCAATGCATATCAGCCACAGAATGCCATGTTTATATATCAAGCACTGGGGCTCTGTAGTGCCGTGGTGTCCTTAACAACATTGAGATTTCTTCCATAAATAGTACTCATTACCAGCTACTCTTTCATGTACTCTAAGTTTCATTCCTATTTATTATATCAATCCTTTCCTTGCTTACTCCTTTGTTCTTTTTGTAAATCATGACAAAATTACTACTTGCATGAGTGCTTCTTCTCTTGAAGCGGCACTTACTGATTTTCAACCAGATTTATAACAATGTGGGTAGTCTGTGTAAAATGAACCATGTAAACTTCTCTTTATCTTCCAGTGCCCAGATCTCCCTGCTCATCTCCTAAAGGGCTGTTACTTGAACTACAGACTGTACTTATGCATTTTCATATGCCACAAACACAAAGAGTAGAGAAGTAGATAGAGAGAAAGACTCACCCTTCTAGCTTTCTTTCAAACTCAGACCAAACTCAGATTAAGGCAATGTCAATTAAATATAAACCAAGATTATGTGACTGCATTGCCTATTTCTCAACTAGAAAGTCCTCAGAAATGTACTGTAGTGCCCTGATTGGTTGTAATATAACAATTTCTGAACAGGAAGTGGGAACCATACCTTTTCCTGTATTGCAAAAACAGGCTGAAAAAAAGCTGAGATCAAACAATAAAAGTAAGCAGTGCTAATGAAATTTAAACCAAGATTTTGGTAACTGCACTGCCCCTTTCTCATCCAAAACATCCCCAGAGTCACATTTGAATGTACTGCTTAACTGTAATATGAGAATTTGTGAACAGGAAGTGGTTTCCTGTGTTTTAAAATTGGAAGGTGGAAAACTGAAACAGGCTGGAAAAAACCTGAGATCAAACGGTAAAACTAAACATTGCTGACCAAATCTGACCCGAGATTTTATCACTGCATTGCCTATTTTTTCACCTAAAATATCTTCAGAAGCATATTTTAGTGCACTGTTTAACTGTAATTGGAGATCGTTTGTTACCATCCAGCTGCCAAATTGTTTCCTGTGTCAAAACAGACAAGCTTGAATTACTCTCCCACCAGTGGGAACACTAATTTTTCTGATGTGGTGCAATGCATTCTGGTATGTTTTCTATATCTATGACAAAAGTAACACCACAGCCCTTTTCATCTGTTTTCTCTGGTCATGTAGCACCAATTTCATTTGTGTTTTTCTACAGCCCAGTTTTATGAAAAGGCCATCTTTGAAGCAGTGAAAAACTTTTTTATGAGGATAACTATTACATCCGAGCAGTGTGATGCAGGGTGGACAGGTTGTTGGTCGATCAAAGGATAAAATCCTTTTTTCTTTCCTTTCATATATTCACAGTTCTGATGTCCAACTTGAGCAACAGTAAAAATTATTTTCAAAACTATCTATAGCATTTTAATTATGCTCGGGCGGAAAGTAATCATAGTTATTGGTGTCGAAATCACAGATGTAAGCTCACATTTAAAATTGGATTAACAGGTGCAACCCCTAATAAGACAAGTCAAGTTGAACTTATTTTGTGCAGCACTTAATCACATTAGTCTCAAAGAGCCACACACCCACATTTTAAAACAACTAATGACTGGTTGCTTTTCAGTGTAGGAAGAAATCACTCATGTTTTTGGCAGGTTGTGTTTGACATATTTTCTGCACACATTGTGCCGGGGATGAAAGCATATGTCTTACTGCTTTAGAACGTGGGTGATAACGAGCAACTGTGCCGAGATGCTCAACACTGACCAGTGTTGATACTTTCGAAGATTGCTATGGTTGTGTTGCTGACTGTGGCATCATTACTGTGCATATATACAAGTGCAAATGAGATGCGCGGGGCTCATTTTAAACACGAGGTCAGAGTCGAGACAAAACAAAAATCTCATACTTGAATTTGCTGTTGTAAATTGCTTCTGATAGTAATAGATATTATCTGATGTGGAAAAAGTTTGCAGAGGGGATTAAATATATAAAAATACTGCAGTTTTAAAGAAAACATAGTCAACTTTTAGCTTTTAGCCTCTCAGTTGATCAGTGTTAACATGTCTGTATTAACATTTTACTTGCACTTATTAGAGGTGAGACAAGATAAGTTACATTGCTGAAAGTGAGACCGTGATTTCCACCTCAATTTCCTGGGTTACCATAAGTTGCTTACATATAGGCCAGGTTTATATAATCCATGTTTATGTGTGTGCATGTGTTCATCAGTTTGACAGTCTACCTACACAGCAGAAGAAGGGTGTTACTGAAGGATTACCATCGCAGTGGCAGACTGTCTAGAGCTCAAAAATTGGTCTTTTTTCCTTGACTGGATGCCAGTCAACCTCCCTCTTTTTTCCCACCTCTCCACTCTCCCTTCCTCCTCTCTCTCTCTCTCTCTCTCTCTCTCTCTCTCTCTCTCCCTCTCTGCTTCCCTTCTCAATGAAATGAGAAGGGATGGGCCCTTGTCAGCATGAGCAACGGTGGCATTATTGTCAGCGTGAGCTGTCTATCGTTGCAGTGTGTCGGGCCGGACCCCTCCTGTCGCGCTGTCACCGTGTTGCCGGGATGAGATGAGAAAACTTTGGCGGATTTGTCGAGGGGGAAATAAAGCATGGCACCCGACTGATCTGACACCCTTATCTTCATGGTATCAGGCCCCTCACACATAGACAAGTCAGCCAACTGGATCAAATATAAGTAACACACAAAAAATCAATATAAAGTACATCAGAGGCTGCCCATCTACTAGTCCATATGAAATTAATATGACATAAGCAGCAGATGCCAGGCCTGGGGAGTATCAGAGTGAGAGAAAGCCTGCGTCAAGAGCTCTGACCTCCAAGAAACTGCTTCAGTGAAGTTAAACAGCAGACTGGGCAATGCCAGAATGAACACCTTTCCTTTTCTGTATCTCTCCTGCTCGCTTTCATACACACTGCCAACTGAAATCCTCCCTGCCAGAGAAAAAGTGACACCTGGAAGCCATACTCTTATCTAAAAAAGAGGAGGTGTTAAGTTGAAAATTGCACATCCTTTTTTGTGACTTTTTTAATGGTATACTATGCAGGATTTTTCTTAAAAACTATGTATAGACTCCCTCTCAATTCTGACCCATTAAAAGTGTGTGGGCGTAGAATTGTCTGCAAAGAACCTGCCCTCTGCTTGTGCTTTTGCTTTTTTCTTCTTATTTTGTTGTGTTTGACTGCTTGATTGGTATTAATTTCGAACATGTAGAACAAAAACAAAACAAAAAAGATAAAAATAAATCAAAATAACAATAACTAAACAGATGATATTCTAAACACAACTCAATAAATAGATTCTAATAACCAACACAGAATAGATCTTACGTGTTCGAAAAGGAATAGTAGTAAATCTAAACTCATTATTTCCTACCCCTTCTCAGTTACTCTAATAATAACAACAATTTTGTATATATATATATAAATATATATATATATGCACACACACACACAATATATATATATATATATATATATATATATATATATGCACACACACCACACACACACACACACACACACACACACACACACATTTATAGAATGCTTTGTTTAGAAACATCAACCAACAATAATTCCTGATAGTATACCATTAAAGGTGTCAGGCTACAATTGTGTATGTCTATGGCCTCCACATGATGCCAGCTAGTGAATACAAGCTTTTTCGGTTTTTTCTCCTCGCTCCCAGGGTGTCTGAGCTCCACTCAGGGAGTAAGTGTGGTGTAGACGGGAGCGAAGCCACCAGCTGCTGACCTTTACGAGCATCACACAACAGCAGGGAGTGCCTCGGTTTACCTGACTCACATCTTGAAAACAGCTAATCAAAAAGGTCTCTAATGGGCTACCACCTGTGAGGAGATATGTGTGTTTGTCTGTTTACTGATGTGTGTATTTACGTACTGGCTTGGTATGTGTGGATGTATGTGTGTGTGTGTTTGGTGTACATATGCTTATGTAATGTTTTGATTATATCATTACAAGTCAACAAGGGAAAGAAAATTACCTCTTTGACCCACTACAAAGTGGATGTGGGCTGTGCTGCCAAGGCCCTCAAAGTGGGAGTGAGTCAGTGGATTTTAATAAATCAAATCTGAGTTTTATGCTCATCCTTTAATTTGTAGTAACCACACGGCCCTTCCAACCAAGCCGTTCCAACCACACTTTAAGAAGTCGCAACGGTCAAATGAGGTCATGGTCTGGCCACCACTGACTAAATTTCTCTGTTGTAGTACAAATGCATCATAAGGCAGATGCTATTCATGCTGTTCTTTAATTATGGGTAGCCAACTCAATATTTATGGACATAAAGCAATAATTGGCATTAAACTGGCTGTAAAAAATTGCCCCTACCACTTGGCCCTTACCCCTCAGTTTTGCGTGCTCACTACTAGGGGTAAGGTATCCTTATTCTTGTTGGTAAAGAGAAGTAGCTTTAGGGCTACATGGCCCTTAGCATTAAAGTTTTTCAAAGGCACACTTTGAAATGAGTGTTAGGAGAAATATTAGCAAGATGGCTGCACAAGCAACACATGAAACACATCACTATGTTTTCTTTGTTATAAAGATTTTAAACATTACAATAATAATTATATTATTATGGTAGTGTAATGTTGTTTTAATACATTGTTGTCCTTTTCATTATAAGCAATTACTAGTGTGTTGATGTCTCGGCAGCTTACTAGCTAGCTTGCTAATGTTAAATAAAATTTCAGATACGTTACATTTTGGGCATGACAGTCATGCATTTTGACGTATTTCTATGCCAAAATCCCCCAACTTTGATGGCATATGGTGCCCAAAATTTAACTAAAGTCCAGCAGCAAAGTTACTGCACTGATAACTGCTCCTCTTATATCAGTGTACATTGGCAGGGCAGGAGCAAAATATGCTAACATTAGCCTATAGATCATGATCTGGATCTAGTGGCCTGGTAATGAAACTTGTTTGATCGATTGATAGCATGAAACTTAGGTTTGAACACATCACAAGTGTCCTGACAACCACAAAAGGATGCATGTAGTCCAGGGTAAAGAAATCACCACTGCAGAAGACGGCATATTCACAATGTCTGTTATGTCTGTGTATATAAACACCAGCATACCTATAACATTCAGGGTCCTGAAGGGTTGTCCCCCTTTCATAGAGGAGGTTTTTAACCACTTCCTATTGTAACTCTGTTCTAAAGGGGGAAGGCGGCACTAGAAAACATTGTGTAGGGTAAAGATATGAAATGAGCTTTTGAATACTTGTATAAGTTTCATTGTTTTGTGAACTGATAAATAATTACTGTTACTACTTTGGTGTTTCTACTTTGGGGTGAATTCTCCTCTAAGGTGTTTTTATTCTTGCGGCCAAAGTACTGCTAGAGAAGAAAGTGCAATTACACCAAATAAATCCCCTTTCCCACAAGCTAACCCACTTCTGAGAACTACCTTGCCCTTTTCCCCAGCAAAGGAATCCAACCCACCTCGTGACTCTTTCAGCAAACCTCCTCGAAATCCCTCATAATCAGCACTGCTCCTTGACAGACTTTGTCTGCAGGGCTACTAAGGCCGTCCCGATAAAGGTGTGCCTCAAATAAGTAAGATGAGGTAACATTCTAAAAAGTATCCACCCATCGATCAGATCGATATCAGGTATCTCTCGCTCTTTCCTCAGTGTGAGAGGAAATGTAGCAAGGGTGGGAAGAAAAAGGGGGTAAATAATGAAAGAAAGGTAGATAGAGAAAGACAAGAAAAAGGGAGTAAGAATATTGGGTGAATAGACTTCACTATGTGACAAAAAAATTCAAGCCCAAGCAAGGGAAGGAGCTGGACGAGGGCTGATGAAGGCAGAGGAGGGAAGCAGGGTAAAATGGGTTAAGGTGGTGGAAGGGAGGGGCTTGGCTGCTATTATAGCTCCCGGAGAGTAGGAACTCAATCAGCGGCCAGGCGAGAGGCCCATTGTGCCGGGGTGTAATGGGAACTGTGAGATTTTATTAAGAGAGAGCAATTGCATGTGCTCCTCATCAGGGTTTCCATTGTGGCGCTGGTGGTCACAATGACGTCTGGGGAAGATAGAAACAAGGTATTTACTGTCTCACATGCAGAAGAATAGACAGCTCCCAGAAATAGGGTTCCACTTTGACGTTAGGGGCTCTGTTGCCTATAATTGTCATGGCATCCTCTTGTTCGATCAGTTTCCTTCCCCGTTCCTCTCAGTCTATTATTCCTTCAGCTCTTTCTTACTTTCTCTCCTCTTTCTCTCTCTTTTTCTAGCCATTTCATTTCTTCTATCTTTCATTTTTCAATCACTTTTCCAACTCCCTCTGTGTGGCATTATGGCGTAACTACACTAGCAGAAAGTCAACCTCGGCGTTTTGTTTTTTTTCCCCTCGATTGCATGCATAGCAGGCCCGTGCTGTGGCTATTTAGGGGAGACAAGTGGAGGGAGTGGAGAGAAAGGTGTGGGAGGACAGCACTGTGAGAAGGTGTGTCGGCTTGACTAGTGATGGATCCAGCCTTGTCTGTTTGATGTTGTCAGAGTTGGGTTCCCAACAATGCAGACCGTAAATACGGCAGAGAACTGTGTATTCAGTTCCCCCTTCTTCAGAACAGATAACTATAGGTAAAGGGCATGTTGTTGATTGCTCTCTGTTTGCGTACGGCTTCATGGGTGGAAAAGAATAGATTTTCTGTCTGTATAGGTTAAATTACAATTGCCTTACTGCTGAGATTCGAGAGGCTCCCATTAACTATGTGGTCAACATCACTGCAGAAAAATACCTATCTTGTGGTTTAAAAGACCATACTGCTTGTTTTGTGAACTTTCAGGTTATTAAGTAGAAGTTAACTGTGTTTTACTGGTGTTTTTAAATGGCTTATAGCAAGCAAGGTGTTTTCAATATGAGACTATCAATAGAGCGCATTATTGTGTCATATTCAGCTAACTGACAAAAACTAAAATGACATCGAAACATGTTGTCTGTAACTATCTTTCAGACCAGCACATATAAACATTACAGGATCTTTGTCAATGAATCGTCACATCAAAGTAAACTGACTTTACTGAATCACCATTGTCACTGACCGAATCAGTCGCTTTTAGCCATGATGCATTCACTTACTGAAGTGCATTTAGACAGTGATAGGACTGCTTAGGAAAAAAGTGGACTACATAGTCAGTGACTACTAATCTTTGAACTGAACTCAACAAAGCACTATGTTGAATTAGCAAAGTGATTTGTGATTTCCAGCCTGAATAAGTGTTTTCTGACCTGATACTCCAATCGACAGGATGGCATAATTTATAAGTGCCTTTTAAAAGAAGCTATAAAATGCTGGAAAAATAAGGGTGCTTTACTACCTGACATTTCTATGGCTAAGGTTTGGTAATATTTAGGCACAAAACACGACTTGGTTAGGGTTAGGGCCCTGCCACAACAAGCCAATGGTCGGCCATTGGTCAATGATGTTGACCGTTTTCCAACCAATACAGTACGTTGAATTGGCGTCAAATCAAATCACCCTGACTGGCAGTTCAGTTCAGCTATTGAGCGGAGAAATTTCAATGGCGAAAGCAGACAAACAGCTGAAGTCAAGAGGGAGTGAGATTTGAATAAACTTGGTCTATGAAGTAAGATTATTTTCCTTGCCATTGAACTTTTTAGCAGAAACTGTTTGCTTGTGTTATTGTTCATTAATGCACAGATAACATCTTTTGTTCTTTTAATTTTGGGTTGTATCGTTAATGTGCTAACTGGCTAGCTAGTGTCTTAGCTTCGTCCTGTCGGTCTTTAGGTTTCTCTTTTTGAATGACAAATACAGACTGCCGCCGCCTGCTGCTATGGAGAGTGATTTCCTCTCACATAGATGCAGAACGTACATGCAAGTTGGCCATTTGCTGCAGTCTTTATGGTGTGTTCAAGTTTAACTTGTTGGCTTAGACACAGTAAAGTAAAGTAAGGCGACACTACAGTCGACCTTCATTGGCACTAGTTCTCTGATTTCAGTTTGGTGTGTCTGGACCATTATGAATAGATTATGGTTTGAGAAGTAATTCGAGTTTAAAAAAAACATTTAAGTTTGGGTTACAATTACTACTTCATTAGGGTTAGGCAACCTTTAAGTCCTAGATACTACAGCCACTAGAAGACAGTATCGAAATATGGCCTAAACCTGACAAAAAAAACATTATGATACTATTTTAAATCTTGTTCTTTATAACATATTTTCCGTGGGCTGTTTTCTCTTGGTTAAGGAACAAGTGTCATTGTCTGTGCAATAACTGCACTCGGTCTAAAATACAGTGATGTGACTTAATTATAGAAATCCATGAATCAAAACAAGTTGAACAGTAGATTGCTGCAATTATCCAATCCAACTGGCAAATGTATTCTCCCGCTTTAGGAGAAAGCTGATTCTAACATTAGCTACTTGCTCAAATGGACTTTGCAGGCAGGCACGTCATCTAACTGTGAGATGATTTTCTATTGAATTATGTGCCGCTATCATCACTCTCTGTCCTGATCTGGCTCTGTCCTAATGAATCCAAACCTACTCCTCCTGGTCCCAGCCACCACTGCCTCTCCATCACGGCCAATCTGATAAAAGGATGAGAGAGGATATCATGTGTTCCTCACACAAATCCTGCCTGTAATCCGTACATTGTTGTTGTTCTACTTCCCTCACTGTAATCTCCTTGCAAGTCCATTCTGTCCCCCCCAATCCACTAAATATAGCATATCAAACATCTCGGTCAGCCACAATTTGGGGGAGACAAAAGAAAAGAGACTGAAAAAACTTTTGGAAGTACTCAGTTATATCTGTGAGAGATAGTGCTGGTATGTGGCATAATGCTGCTGCACATGCTGGTCATCTGATAATGAGGCAGGGCAGAAGGCAGCAGGGGGCAGGATTACATCCCCCAACAGGGATGGGGACCAATACAGGCCATATGTGGTCCGGTGTCCCATAATCCCATTTGACCACAACACACTTAAAGTGGAAGACATCTGAAGAGTCGAGGGCAGATTGAGCGTTAGAGAGATGTGTTTGAAATAAACGGATGACATGGTGTTAAGGACAAATGTTACTTCAATCAACAGATTAATCCTCCACCTTAAGTCCATCAATGCAGTGGGCAGCCCTGAACAAAGCCCTGCCAAATGTTGTTTTCTCCAGGATTTTTTTCCCCGTCCTCCCCCCAACCTTCCAGAGCTGGCTTGATTCAACCAGTGCTACGATCACCAGTGTGTTTATTTCACTGTATAACACGCTCCATCTGCTCAGTTTTGGGAATGTAAAGTGATTGCTGTCGCACATAATTTCTCTGATGCGACTGGATATTTGTCGCGAGCGCCTCCAGAACGAACCACCCGAAGCGTAGGTAAAGTTGCATGCACACGTACGCACAGGTAACAGTTTGTCCCAAAATACACACACACACTTGAAAAACACATACTACATCTTCAACTGGCCTTTATTTTTATCCAGATGCTGACAGTTCCAATCATAAATGGCATCTAAGCCCATTAGCGTGAATAATGCGCTTTGACAAAGGGAACAAAAACTTGCAAATGGATGCAGACACGGTGAGAGGCACAGTGAATTAGACTAACCCTGAAATAGGCGCAATGCAGCATGGCTGACATAAACTATAAACCTGCAGACATGAAAGAAAAGCATTGTTTTTGAAGTATAAAAATACCTAGATGTATAAGCATGGTTCACATCTGACATGGATTACAAAAGCTACACGGGCACTTTTGTTTAGATTGGATGCTTGCCTGTGATTAACAAGGGAAGAGCCAGGTGTTGTTGAGCCTCAGGGTCAGTTTGGGGCTCTGCTGGCTGGTTGATAGTGGCAAAGCTCCACTGAACACTGTAAACTTGACTGTATGCCACAGGATTCAATTTACAAGCTGTTGGTTTAAGCTGGCACAGCACACCACCCTGTTGTTTGCACCAGGACACTCTGTCTGTTTTGGAGGCTTTTTGTCCTGCAGTTAACGAGCACTCTGATGAGAGAGAAACCGTAATGGTCGATTACGGCTGTGATAATGGTAGACTCTTTTGTGTACTCCTCACAATGGTAGAAAAACCTGTCCTCACCGAGAGGAAGGAAAACAAATGAGGAAAAAATAAACTCTCAGTTTGCAATCCTGCAAAGCCTGGTGCTTTTATGTGATGTGCTGACGGAGGGCTCAGTGTGCTCCGCCTGTGGATCTGGATCCCAGTCAGGGGGATCACGCAAGCCCACCACCCCACCAAAACCTCTCTCATCCACTCCCTCTTTCCTCCGCACACACACATTTAGTCACTTACAAAGGTGTTCTTAGAGGTACACCAGGGCATTACTCTGTATTCTTGCTGTATTCTATGATTTTAGGGGTTATTCAAATTCATAAACAATGCTGCGGGCGCTTCTCTGTATTTCAGAAAATGGCGACTGAATATATTAAATGAATACTCCGACTTGAGTTTCTAATTTTGAAGCTTTGGATGAGAAACTAGCTTCAAAACTAACATATGGTAGGTAAGCGGCTGAGAAAACAGGTTACAGACTGAGAAGAGCTTAGGAGCAGGTTGCAGGAATGAACATGAATAACTGCTTATTAGGGATTCCAGGGAAATCATCGCTTGTTTGTTGTAACACACATTTCAGTATCTATTTTACGAAGTATGCATTTGGCATAAGGCCTCAGAGGGCTGCACTAAAGGCAACAAATTTAATCTTGATCACTCAGGGAAGGCAGAACAAACGCTGCCTTCAATTGCTCAATATGAAAAAGAAGACAGAGCATGAAAAAAAACACACACAACAAACATAGAAATTCAGTCAACTGAGCCCAGAGTGCAGACAATCAATCCGAAATCCATTTCACTAAGAGATCAAAACTCTCAGAGATAAAGGGTTTGAAGAGGACTAGAGAGATTTTTCCTCAATCATGTGGGGTCCACAGGTGTTCGGGGTGAAGAACCGCTGCTTTCGTTGGCAGCGCTGAGATGACAGCGTCAGTTAGCGGGTGAACCGCACTGAGAGTCAATACAATTAATCTCTGACTAGAGGCCCCTTCAGCCACAGCTACAGTGTCAGCCTAGTGATGAGGTCGTGCTGAGTGACCAGGCTCTGTCTTCAGCTGATTAGTCAAGAGAGTTTACAAAGCCGCCGAAACTGTGGGCAGCCATTTGTCAGACGCCCTGTAATTAATCCATTTCCATGGGAGCCTGCTGGGAGTCTGTGGGGATCACTGAGGAGGCCCTTGAAAGGCAATCATTAGACACACAAAAACTGAACTGTGTGACACACATAAGACAAAGACACGGAGGGCTGTTTTGAGTGACACAGAGGTATTTGATGTGTTCCCAGCCCTTTTACCTCCCGGTAAGAGGGTTGATTAGAGAAAGGTCATAGATCAGAGCCTGAAGCAGGCGCCACCGTTGGAGAGACAGGTGGAAAGGAAATAAAAGAGGAGCAAAAAAATGATCATTCTCTAACTGCACTCATTTATCCCGGCTCTTTAAGGTCAACACTTGTCTTTTTTGCCATGACAGGCATTATTTGAGCGTCGTAAATGGTTGACATTTCCAGAAGGGTGTCTCTCAGATGCCTTGCACAGCTCAGCAATGATGGGAAAGGTAATTCACATACAGTATCCACGGGAGAGGAAGAGACCTATTGACTAGAGACAGCAGAATAGCCGACTGTTATTTGACCCTCAGAATTGAGGTGAAGCCGTGCTATGCTAATAGCTACATTCACTGTTGATATCATTCTGCATGTCACAAGAGGCGATTTATGCTCAGTAACGGAGAAAATGTTTCTTCAATCACACAGGTGTTTGACACCACGGCTGAGCGCACAATGTTATCTCCAGCGCGACCAGAAAAAACAGATGTCCACTTGCTCCCCTTTAGTGCGGCATTCCTCTCCCACCGGGCGTGCACAAAGTCACCCAGTCACCCACGCATTAAAGAGAGGCAGCTGCCAGAGCATTAGTGTCCAAAAATTCAGTCGAGAGACAGACATAAACAAGCATGACAGTTGGTTTTGGGGATGCGAGGAACGCTGATTGACAGTGCTCTGTCGGCCGGATTAGAGACGTTCATTTCGTCCTGAACTCAATTATATTTTACAAAGGCTGACATCCCCAGTTAATTGCTGCCTTTCCACATGAGGGAATTATTTGCAGTTCTCAATTCCCTGGCCATGTGTACTCTGTTCCGCATGTACAGGCTTCATCTAATATGTGGAAATATTGCAAATTAGATCAGTAAAAAAAGAAAAAAAAAAAAATCTGGGAAAAGGAAAAAAAAAAACTTAGGGAAGTGTCGAGAGGCAGAAAGGAGTGAAATACTGGGACAACTTCAAGAGAGAAGCGTCTGGGTGAGTAGTCTGCCTCTGTCTCTCAAGTGTGTCTGGATCTTAGCTCAGAGACAGCTTAGTTCAGAGACAGATCCAGAGTGACAGCATTGTGATGATTGACACAGTGATGAAGAGGAGAAGAGGAGAGGAAGAGAGGAGAGAAAGGTTGTGCAGCGCCACTGGCTCCACCGTAATGAAAATGTGAGTCTTGCCCATGGAAGGATGTGACAGGAATCCCAGGCTGGGCTTGTGCTGAGGAGGTAATGTCAGGGAGGTAATGTCAAGGAAGCCCACAGGCCCCATGTACAGGAATGACTGCAATAAGTGTCTACACACTCGAGTGTGTGCGTACATGTATGTGTTTCTGCCTGACCGTGGGTTGGTGTGCAAGTGAAAGACTCTGGGGTTGTATAGCCTGGATTACCTCGCCATTTCTAATTCACCCCGACTCCTCTCTCTAGACATCCCGTGGTTGACATGTGTCACCGCACACAGTCAGATTACCAGGCCTCTAATCCACCTCTAAGGCTGACTGGGTGGGTGAGAGGGCTGCGGATGATCTGCCACACCACGAATAATCCCGCACCTAGCATTTCCACGGTAAGAGGGAGCAGAGGGGGGCGCATGTTGTTGCTCTCCTTACTGTCACTGCTGCTGTATGTTGGAGGCGCCACGCAGCCTTGGATTAGGTTTGTTGCACTGGCTGACATGTGGACAGACAGCTGTCAGCAAGATGTGCTACACATAAGCACCATGCAGCAGGCCCCGTATCTCTCTGCTACCCTTGGGCTGTCCCCGATCAGCGGGCAGCTAATCCCGTATCATTGTTTCCTGGTTTTGTTTGCTACAATGGGTATCCGTGACATCACTGGTGTTGACATCGGCTCACCGGCAAACAACACCAGTGTTTATCATTGTCTGTGAGATACTGGGTGAAAAACACTCCCAGATGGGAGCCGGCCGCTGCCAATGAGATACCAGAGCAAACAGGTAGACAAGGAATATTTACTGATAATAATCTCATCAAACAGATGAATGGAGGTTCTATTTTCTCAACAATAAACATCCTCTCTGTGGTGTTAGTAGGAATACTATGTGCTATAACGTATTCTGCATCAATCCTGGTAAATGCAACGTGATAAACATGCGTGAAAAAAAAATGTTGCTGAAATGTACACATAGTCCAAGAGGGAATGATTCACATAGATAAAACAGTGATTCATTGTATATTTGATGGTGGTTGTGCTATGACTCACTTGCTGAGTGTGCTTGGCTTGTGTTGCTCCTCTCAGGGACACTTGACACTGATCTCTCGTTTGGTCATTGTGACCTCACTGAGAAGCATGTCCTGATAAGACTGTGGTTTTTCAGATTTCCAGAGGGCTTTTAAACTGACATCAGCATATAAATAAGTTATTTTGGGAAAATAAACAATTCTGTCTCTAGTGTTTAAAGGTCCCGTGTAGGATTTAGGCTGTAAGTTGCACAGGCGTTTCTAGGATTTAAGGACATTGGGGCTTAGTCTGGACCTCTCTTTTTTGATGAACAAGCTCTGTTTTGATGCTTTTTTATGCACTCAGGCACATTATTTAGCCTTAAAACCTTTTTTTAATTTTTTTTTTTTTATTTCCGGAATAAATATACACTTTGATGTTAAAAATATTATTAATTAGTACTGAGTAAAATCAGAATGCTTTACAACTGCTATCATTAAATTGTATTGACTTAAGTTGAAAAAAATTGTTAAATGCATTACTTCATGCTAATAGTAGTGGAATGTAAGTATATTTATTCATGTATAAACACGAACAAAATGACAGATTATTGGATCTGAGGTTTTTAAATAATATTAGGCCAGTTCTTTTTTTGAGTCATTGGCTATATATAGCCTAAATTTAGAACCGTGGCTATTTTTAAAACATTCAAGGCTGAAGCCTGGGACACCAAGGCCTAACAACACCACTGGTATGTCTTGTGTTCATAAAGGAATATATTATAACACAGGTATGTACAATATTGGATTTTTTATTGATTATGCCAACATAAAAACAACCCAGTTGGCTGATAACCAATACTGGTATTGATATATCCACTTTTTTCCCCACCTAACGTTAGTGATCATCAAGTCTCTTGTCTGTGGTGAAATTAACATATTATGCATACTATTATCGTGATGGCCCTGCAGCAGATGGAGACATAAAATACAATGCCTTTTAATGTATATAATATTCATTAATTGTGCAAAATTTAAAAAAAAAAAAAAACAAACAAAGTGACAAAGTTTGATGTTCTGTACATGTTCACTTTGTCGATGAAAAAAGAAAAAAAATCAGTCTGTCATATTGGCAGGAACCAGCATGTAAGCTGATACCAAGCCAATATCTTCTGATCCTGATGACATGCCGATATGATCGTGCATCCCTAATATAGTAATAATGTTTTCTTCATTTATACTTCAAATTAAGACTCGCTGTTTTTTTTTTGTTTTGTTTTGTTTTTTTATCTTAGAATGAACCATTTCTATCTAAATACAGAGCACGTCCTTGTCCACAGAGTCCGCTATGTTGCACTGCCATATTTCTATGGTAGTCCAAAATAGACAAACCAAACACTGGCTTTAGATAGGGCCAGTCATGTTTTTGCATTAGCCACCACAGTTTCAGCGACAAGCAGCACTGGAACAACACTGATTTTTTTTTTTTGCATGAAACTGCTTTATTCAGTGTTTTCACTCGTTAAAATTAGCAGATCTGTTTGTATTGGAGAGGAGAAGACGTCTGACGATAATTTCTTTCCCGGTAAAAACCTCTTAAACATATTGATCTTAAGTTACAAGAGGCAACCTGTTGACAACAAGCCAAACAGCTTATCCTTATCCATGTTTTGGAGAGGAGCAGACCTCTTTGGATAATTTGGCTGCTGGTAAAAAAACTACTGATCAATGCTGAAGGAATGCCAAAGGAATATTATGTAGAAGTTTCAGCTGGTTGCAATTTGCAATCCTCACCACTAGATGCCGCTAAATACTACAAACTGCTCTGTTAAGTGCAGAGCATTTGCCTCTTTATCATGTTTTATTTGATTATCTGTTTAGGTTTTTCTTATAGTAAAAAGTTTATTGAAAAGAGAAAGAGAGCTGGAGAGCAGGGCAGTAGGACAGGTCAGGTCTGCAGAGTGACTCCCCACTTCTGCAAGGCAATCCACTGATTAGGACAGGCCAACCGCTCTTAGTGTCAATGTCAGGTCTGCTAAGGACATACAGTGCAGCGTCTCTCTTACCTCAGAGGAGGAGAGTAGCTGGCCAGAGGGGCAAAGGGTCAGCACCGGTTCAACCAACCCCCCATTAGCAGGAGTGAACCGGTGAAACCCAACCTCAAGAGACCCCTGACTCACAGCACAGTATAACCGGCTGCTTATTAAGCTCGAGCCGCTTCAGGTTGGTCTGGAGAGCTGTTGCCGTAATGATGTAAACAATTCAAACTGGTATAATTTTTCCGAGACAGAATTATTTTGCAAGTCATTGTTCTGTCATTGTTTTGAGTGTGGGTGTTGCTCTCCATCTGGGAGATAGGGAAGTCATTAACTGAGCGAAGCCAGTTTCCAATCACTGTAAAAGTAATGGTGGAATTGCTGGAAATTACATAAAACTAGTGTCTATAAAATCCATGCAGCAGCACTTACAACCTCCCACTCCAGATGTTGGTTAAGGTCAGAGCACCCACAGTTGTCAGATATTGAACAGTGACATGTATAAGATTGTTCACAGCAGCGAGAGAGAGAGAAAAAAAAAGTAAAAAAACAACTTGATAACTACTCAGGCAGGCCCTTACACCATACTGTGGCCTCTGGTTATCACAATATATGAATGATGTAGAGACAATCATTATGATGGAGTGGCTGTGCTAGGCGCGTAGGGAATATGTAATGTATTCTCTATGTGTCCAGGCCGAGCTGTTCAAACACTATCTTTATGGTTGGATGTGTCCCGGGAGACAGCGATGCAGAGGTTAGACACAGAGACACAGATTGAAGACTGGCCACCTCTCGGCTACAGGGCCCGGCCACCAACCTCACGGACTTTTTAATGGCACACTAAAATGCTGCGTAAAGACTAAATTGCTGCCCTCAATGGGCAACAGATGATGGAATTAAAGAGATTTAGAGCTGTGGGGGGAAATGGGCTGCGCATGTTTGATGTGGGCCTGGGAACGAGGGAAGAGAGGAAAGAGGGCAGCAGAGCAAACCAAGGCAGCATCTGGCCCTTGTAGGGACAACACAGCTCTCTGGGAAGTCTCTGCGGAGCGAGAAAGGGGCTGACTGATAGCTCTTTCTAACACCCACTCTGCACACAGACTGGCACTCAGTTACTAGTAACACCTGCTGCATCCATATGGCACTACAATATCACCCATCACCTAAACAAAACTAGAACATGTGAGGCGTAAAAAAAGTTCTAACTGAGACTGCGAGGCTACCACACACACGCACACACACAGACACACACAAAAAAAAACACTCATTCCAACCCTACCCCTACTCCAGGTAACCATGGCAACCCCTCACCTGTCGTCTCCTCGACAAGAATAGGCAGACAGCCAGGTCAGAGTGACACATTTTCTCTAACTCGCAAACACGCAGGATGATTTTTCATGTGCCGCGCAGGCCCTACCATACTCTTTCATATTCCCTACAGAGCACACATAGCCCACTCCATACCCTCCCTCTATTCTCTGCTCTCTCCTCTCTGTTTGTCTCCCATTCAGCAACACTCGTCACAGATGCACACACAGACACGTACGCACAATAACACATTTTAGCTTCACTACTCTGGCCACAGGATGCTGGCAAAATGCCTTCCGCCGCCCACCAAAATGGCAACAGTTATCCTGACCTGGCATATTCTGGGCCCAAGTGAAAACGTGGCCCAGTATAAAGGGCCGGTGGGCTGCAGCAGCCTCTCTATTCACTGGAGACAAAACCTGGATCTGTGGTATGATCTGGCCGGCTGGACTTGTGAATAGAGCCAGCAATCCAGCCACGACAGACCCTGTTAACCCTTATAGTGTCTGGCTATGCAACATAGACGGAGAGGGAGGCTCTGGTGCGTAGTATTAGAGAGGGGGTAGTAAATACTAAAAAACACTGGCACTGATGATGACAGCTCTGCGCTGCGTGTGCGCTCACGATAGAGCCATGCGGCGCACAAAGAGACCGGGGATTCCAGACGCACGGCTGCAATATACAAGGCGACAAGCAGTCAGTGAAAAACTCCAGCGAAAAAAATGTACTAACCACAGCCTCATCCCTCACTACTCTCCCACACAAACTTCTGCTTTTATCTCATCCCAAGTGTGGAGGGAAGTTAAAAATAATTCAGAGAAGAAAGAGGGGCTAGCAGACTGACACATTCAAACAAGCTCTGGTGTAAAGGATGAAGCTAAAGCACGGAGGCTGTTGATAAGTTAGGAGGGGACAGGCTTTATCCCGGGTGATGGGGGGAGGGGGGGCTCACCACCTTGGCTCTTATTTTCCCGCCGCTTTCATCTCACTGCACACCGCAGACCCAGTGACTCACCCAGCGAGCAAAACACAACCAAAACCAATAGCCGGCAGATAGCATCTCTTACGCTAACAAGCTTTTCACTTGGGGATACCATCAGCTCCCTGGTTTTCTCATACAGCTAATTAGGGATGGACTGAGAAGCAGACCTGCAGCTATCTATCCACCCTGTTTTTATCCTTCTTCCCTCTCACTCTTTTTGCTGCTTGTCTGTCTCTGTCACTCTGTCTGTCTCCCTCAAACACACGCACACACCTCTGCCTCGATTCAATCCACACTCCATTCGCTTTATGCTTCTATCTACCTCTCCATCTTCCAATCCACTACCACTGCTGCTGCCATCACTGTGTCCAGCCCATAGCCACTACTGCCTCTTAATCCCATTAGACCAAACTCAATCAATTATCCAGCCAGCCATAAGGATCTGAGAGCATTAAAAGGTTAGCTCAGGAGATTTAAAGCCATTGATGTCTATGACAGGAACGTACCCCCCCCACCCTCCCTCCCTTGAGCACTCCTTGCTTACCAGCGCGTTAGAGTCTGTGAACGTGTGTTTGTGTGTCAGCGCGTGTTCATCAACATGACACTCCGGCACCAACTTGAGCCACCATGCATTGCTTGCGGATCTTTAATCATGTCCCTGCAAGTCCCGGCAAATTACTGCCTTGTGATGGTAATCGATAAAGCGATAAACTCAGCCAGGGACTGCAGCTGCTGGAGCGAAGAAATACCGCTGTGGCCACTGGTTGAGTTTTTTTTTTCTCCTTTTCTCATAATCTTATCCCCTCTTGCCAAGAGAAAAAAGTAAAAAAAAGAACGACTTCTTCCAAGCAGGCGAGGCACAACGTGGGGGAGAACAATGCACCTCCGTACACTGTACTGGCATTGAGAGATGGAGGAGTTGTGGAGACACAGGTGCAGGTCAATCAATGCTATCACACAAGATAGACTGATATAATCATATTGTAATCTGGACACTCGCCCACACCTCCCTTACCCGTGTCCTCCCACCCCTGCTGGTCCATAAACTCCATACCCCTCCGCCGCTCCATTCATCGCTTGATCTAATTCTCTCACTCCCTCCCCTTTATCTTTCCCGGTCGCTCGTCTCTCCTCCACCCTCTCTTCACTGACTTGTTCCTTCTCAGGCGAGAAAATTAAATATGATCATTCCTCTTCAAAGGCACCACTATTAGCCACATAATGAATATTCAGTTAATGTAGCACAGAGAAGAGACTGTGTGAGTAACCGAAATAAGTGACAGCTCGAAATGAAAGGTGAAACTCTCAAACTGATTTCCGAAAAGGCCTTACAGCGCAACCCCGGGAAAGCAAATGAATGTGCACAGCCATATCATTTTCCCTACACTTCATATCCAAATAACACGAAACATTAATTATTACAAATACCTTATTACCATGAACGAGCAGCCGTGTGACATTTAACGATGTGATTGTAGATCTACCTCATCAGAGTCCAATACATCATTTATGGCTCGTTAATATTTCCAGTGATGAATCATTGATTATAGGGCTATTATGAAATACTTCCTCAAATCTCGTGTCCCTGATGCGACCTCCGCTGGAAAATCATTTGGCTAAGGCTTGAAAGGCGCCGGAGCACTTGTGGCTCTAACTTTAACTCCACTCCTAAGGACTTGTCAGTCTGCGTTCCAGATGCAGCTGCCAAGCACCTTCTCCACTGGGATTCAAATGTGTTTCCTCATGCAGACACGATAGCCACTTTCCAATTTCAACTTCATCTTAAACCACCAATTTCTGCCGCCGTGGCGGTGATTGAAATATGAAACCCTGCATATATACAGGCCATTACAGGGAATACAAGGCCCCAGCTGCTGTCTGTCTGCCCAGGGAAGTGAGAGGAGAAGAAACAACAGGGATCAGCTACAGTCGGAACACATTTCTATTTATTTATTATTCAATAACGTTGAATTGGCCCCTGACCCCCTGCAGCAACTCAAGCCAAACTACCCTCAGAAGAAAATGGCAGCCTTGCTGAATCAGGAGGAAATCAAACAGAATCCCTGGGGCTCAGTGGTATGAGAGTTCAAATCTGACAGAATTTGATGAGTCTCCCCTTTGAGTAAATCCTTTTTGCCGTTTTTGATTCATGCGAACATAAGTCAAAAGCACCGACATTTACTTTCTAGGGCAACACCATGAACAGACATGCCAACATAGAAATAACAAGTAAATAAATGAGTCATCCCATTAAGCAGAGTCTTTATGAGCATCCTAGAAAGTGATGAGCATTTTTTTCTGAGCGTGCATCTGCTCTCTCTCTCTTTCTCTCTCGCTCGCTCTCTCTGTCTCCAACCCCACAAACCGACACGTTTTTTTCAGGGGCAACATGTAGTGCTTTTATCTGTCTTTTTATGCCTCTCCAATTTTCAACAGAACGGTTTGATGGGTAGGTACTTCTAACCTAATTTCAGCTGGAGAGAAAAGATTATAAAGTAACAGTTGTTCAAGTGCAAAATAAATGAATTGAGTAGCATAGCGCGTAGAACAGACACCAGAAAAAGAGTGGGGGAATGAGAGTGGTGTGTAGGGGTGGGGTGGGGCAAATGCTGCTAACACACTGTTGTCTGCAGCTTTCAAGGTTGTTTCAGCTGTTAATTAGTTCAGTTTGATGGCTTGCATCCATGGGTGCAGTCTAACCCAGTTAAGTCAGATGCTCAATGAGTTTTTCTCTGGGCCTTAAATACTGAGCTGCTGCTCTACAGGAACCTGGCTCAAGGTTAGCACCATGGTGTCAGTCATGCCCAATGTCCGGCGCTCACAGTCTGCCGCGCTCCTCAAGTGGCTGCCAGAGAACACTCACCAAGGTTACGTCTGTCAGAGGCAATGAGTATCCCACTTATCTCAATCAAAGTCCTTCACAAATCTTTGAGGGATTGGTGCTGTCTGTGCTTCAAATCAAGAAAAAAAAAAAAAAGAATATTACGTTTTGGGGGGAAAATGGAAAGGAAACAGTCACGCTGTTGCACCTAAACTGAACAGCTTGACGAATAACATCTTGGATTATTAAGCTGCAACCAATCAAATAAACATCCTCAATTAATCAATTAAAATCGTCGCCTACCGAGGGAAACAGATGAACGCATTTGCATATTCTTGTCTGCCATAACTCTCATCTGGGTTAAAGAGAGAACACTTAGTGATACTAAATTTCTCTGATGGCTGTGGGGTGGGATGACTGTGGGGTTGCTTTTTTTTTAGGTCAGGGCTTTTGATGTTGATAAATAGAAAAATGAAACACATCTTTAGAAAATAAAGCCTGCGTGTGATAGAGTACACACGATAGAATACGCACTGACTTTATTTCCCCCCACTCAAGAAGAAGAACAGTTTCATTCTGCATTATTATCTCTGTCTGCCGTAAACCAGGAAGGGATCATCTGTATGGCTGCATGTGTGCGTGTGTGATTGTGAGCATATGTATCTGTCTCACAAACTACTGGACTAATCAGCATGCTATTTTGGGGGCACATTTATGACTATACTCAAGGACCTCTCGTGATTCATAATTTTTGAAAAACATTTTCACTGACTACTCTTTACTTTCATTGAATGTTGAATCCTCACTCTTAACTAGCCAGAAAATGTGTCTTTTTTGGTCTGTTTTAATTGTTCTTATGGTTGTTAATCCCATCTTTGGCCTGCTGTCGTCAACAAACTTAATACCGCTCAAAGTCCAATCATGAATGACATGTATCAAAAAATTGTGGCCCTGCACTAGTAATTAAAAATACTTTCATCCTCATAATTATATTTTATCTACATTTTACATACAGTGCCTGTTAACAGGCAAACTCAATCTGCTCTTTGCAACATGCCATGGCTTGGTCAAAAATAGACGTGTCTTTTTATTAGCTTCTGAAACATGCTGTGGCACGTCTGCTGAAATTATAAGAATTGTCTATAGGGTGATTACCCGCAAGCAGCTCGGGCGTACGCCTGGTGAAAATCTGTACTCTGCTGGGTGCTCTCGTTTAGTTTCTGATTTCAAACAGCAACTGTGGAACTAAAAGCGTCTGTGTTTGTATATTGGATGAAATTTGAACAAATGCCTTTCAGTTAACATTGGCTTGCTTTTTAATGGCCATGTAAGGTAATGGCGGTGTTTAAATGCCAAACTACAAACACAGAGAGATAAATTGACATATCCTCATGTCTCCAAAATGAGTCTCAAAGTAATGAATTGTTGCTTAATGACAATAAATTACAGCACTTTCTTTCCACAGGAAACGGTCCATAAATTGGTTGACAGGCAATGTAAATGTGTTGTTTGTGCGGCATAAATCACCAGCAAACAATATGACACCTGTGGATTTTCAAAAGTAAGAGAAATCCTCTTTCAAGCCTCCCACCTGCTCAATATTTCACACATCGTAATAAGTGATCTATTCGCTGTGACATCATGCACAAATGGAGCAATTATTTAAGATGGATACTCTGATGAATGATGGGGTAATTATTATTTCAGGGACAAAGAGTGAGGTAGACGCAGATACATCAGATTATTTGTGTCCAGTGAGTAAACAGTACCACAAGATGACAAGATTGTCATTCTTAAATGCTGGAGCCTTTTTGATCATGCTGTGGCATTCGTTTGGATGTGTGGAACTGTGTGTGTGGGTTGTTTGTCTGATCCCTCCATCTCCAGGGGCAGCGGTTCCCTCTCTCATCAACCATGCCCAGCCAATGTGACTGTCACTCCCAATCTGCACTGAGAGGGGAGCCCGTGCCTATTTTTATAAATGTATTCATATTCATTAGCCCTGAGTGTCATTCATAGCAGCAGTTCTTTAATGCGGCGCATAACCATCAGAGGCTGGAGGAGCCTGCCTCCTCTCATCCCACAAATTAATAACACAGGCAATCACTGCAAAGGTGCCTACTGTCAAACAACAATGGCTCCTGATTTGAATCAACTGCGTGCACCTCCTCATTTCCACGACACACAAAAAAAAAACACTCATCTGTGTTCTCCCCTTGGGGAATCTCGACAGAAAATGCCATTGTACCAGCCTTTGAAATATGAAATCATTAATTTAAGTGAGAATTAATTACAACCTTCCCTTTTTTTCCCTTGACCCACTGCAATATTCTGCCTCGTAGCATCTTGGTGGCAGCCGGTTAATTGTGCAGAATAACTGGTGTGAACGTCGGCTGCTAATGAGAGCAATTAGGCATCAGACTCGCACGAGATTTCACTTCACCCGCTCACTCAAAGACAGCACACTTTGCCTTGATTGGCTTGTATGTGTCACATAAAGCACAAGATGAAGTCATTTCATAAAGTCAACCAGAGTCCTCCTCTACAACGGGCATTCAGGAAAAATCCACTCGTCTAAGGCTGTGTGTTCTCACATATAAATATAGTTTTTATAGAATCATTAAGCCCAATCACGTGTGAGTGTTTCTCTCTGTACTGTACATCCACTTTCCCATGCACCATTTTGGGCATCGTGCCTTCTAAAGTAATGGAAGTGGGCTGCTTCTCACAGCCTTGCCATGTTTTTTTCATGGCCATTGTTTCTGCTCCACCCCACTTTAAATCAAGAGCACAATGCATCCTTCCCCCAGCCCCGCTACCCCACCGTACTTCACTCTGGACAACATTAATAAAACAAGCTTTCAATGATGCAGAGTGCAACGCCACATTGGGCTCTGAGCAGTGGTGTGATTAAAGCTTTTAAACACCGCCACCCTTTGAGTTTGCATATGTCAGCTCTGCAGTCTGTGTTTGTAACCAGGGCTGGTGGGGTACGTGTTCGCTCTGTCGTTTACCTTGTCTCTTTTCCTCTTCTTCACTATTCCTCACTAATGCAGTGGGGGCAAAGAAAGTGCTAGGCCTGCTTTAACATATATAGCAACAACGGGAGCTTCAACAATAAAATCAGAGCAGGGTCCACAGAGGAAGATAAAAGTGGAAAGGTATCTGCTGTGCTACAGTGATTGCGTCTATTGTCCAGCTGTACTTCTTCCTATCTTCACTCACCAGTCAACCCACTCATTCCACTCTGTTCCTACGAGCAAATTGCAATGTTTATCTTCTTATGGAGTCACATGTTTCACTGTGAAGCATGTGAAAGACACAAGCGGATCACCGCAACATGTACTCAAAGAACACATTTTTGGTTGCTAATTTCTTCTCACAATTCCTTCTCTATAATCTAATGACGCCGACCCCTTGAGTTATTACAGAAATGGAAATAAAGCTTTTTTAATTGAATTTCATGAAATTAAACATCGGCCGGAGCAACTTCATTAAACTGATATAATCCCACTGACGCTCCCATTTCTGCTGTCCCCACAGGCGGAGAACATGTCCAGCATTGCTACAAGAAGATATATGCTCAAACATTCCCTTTCAGACACAAGGAAATTATTCTTTGCAAGCCCCCCAACTTGCACATGAAAATAGCTTGACCAGCAATTTGAGAAAGCTTTGAGGACAACGACACAGAAATTTACCTAAAGGCCTCTGCACAAGTCAGAGCAGCTGCAGCCATCATACGTCCACATGTGGAATCTGCTCGCAAACAACGGCCTGCTTTTGTTGCTCCCATAATGCTCTTGCTTTAGTCAGGCATCGCAAAATCAGTTTTGAGCCATATGTACGTCACATGTGATGTAGATCTGATTTGGCTTCACTCTCTTGGGTATAGCTGTTTGTCAGCCTAGAGTGTGTTCACATGTCCACTGCTTCTCCAGTGTGGAGACAGGGGGCCAACATTGTCAGAAGTCTTCCTGGTGCGGTACAGTGCACGTCCCCAACAGGGGACGCTTGGGCTCGTTTGTCGAGGTACATCTCCCCAGCTTGGAGACGAGAGGAGAGAGTGACCGAAGCATTGGGGACATGGCAGTCCCCTGCAGAATTAAGCAGGCTGCGTCTCGAGCCCCAGTGACAGGAAATCTCACTCAGATCACAAAAGGCAGCACTGATTGTGTCTGACATGTGCATCCTCTTCCCTGAGATGCAGTGTCTTTGTTTTGTCTGGATTACTTGTGTGTAGGCATTTGTATTTTTGTGTACTCTTGTGTGTGTTTGTGTGTCAGAGCGGGGGTGTTTTTGCTCCACTCAGCCTACTTCTCTTCTAAAATTGAAACAGTGACCTTTTTTCTATATATCGCCTGTCTACGAGAGTATGTAAGAGCTAAAGAGTGTGTAAAAAGGCTGATTCCAAATTAAACAATTAGACTCAGGGGAGGATAACCAGAGATGGGTTTGTGTCTAACAGGCTGAGCACAGCACTGAAATGCAGGGGTGAATGTATAAAAAGGCTGGCAGTGGGAGAAGTGGAAGGGTTACTGTTTGGGCTCAAACTGGGCACACTAATCCCTTTGATCCCCCCATTTTACTGTCAGCTGTTTCCTAGCTACCGTCGGATCTGCACAGAATTTAGGATTTGTGCTACTGTACACCACAGCAATCTCTACCCCACTGATGCAGCGCTCTCTTTTCTTTCCACCATCAATACCCCGCCCGGCCCCCACCCTGCCTCCCCCACCTATTGCCTCCTCACAACGTCCATAGCAATATTCATTTCTCTCTCTGTTTCTCTTCCTCTGACACTTCACTGCAGTTGGCAGTTGACTGCGACATGGCATGGAGACAGGTTAAATTGGAAAGTATTTTGCACAGAGGACCATCGGAGCATGACGCTTCACACTGAAAAAAGCTGATTCTGATTTTGTCTATTCACACGAGACACCATGGCTGTGCCCCACTTTCATTAGTTGTTTCAAAAACAAGATTCAAATACTGGTTTGGTCTTCTGAGAAAGCCCCGTTTAGCTGTAATGAAACAATCCGTGTGTGCAGATGCATGTGTTAGAGGGGGAAAATGTGTTTGAGTATTAGTGTACGCGCGCACCCTTGCTGTGTGCATGTTTGTGCATCTGCTAACATGCATTAGAGCAATAATGCCACTTTTATTGGATTCCTCTTTCGAGCCGCCTTTAAAATTAAAATAAATATCCATCTGTATCTGAGCAGGATCTCTTTTGTCCTTGTCAGTATTGCTTGCTTTTCAAAGGTGCAATGTCCCACAGACTTCCCGCTTAACCTCTGAGGAGCTCTCCTGAACAGATCCTAAATCATCCTAGGCGGAAACACATGACGGACTCGATTTGCGTATTGGCAGATTCATGCTTCATTGTCAAACACTGGCTCTCCATGGCCCTGCATCTATTAATCCTGTGAGCATGCAGAGGGAAAGTGAATACAACAACTTTCTCAATTTGCTGATTTCAATAGGAGCTACTGTGTTGTATTGATTTTTGTATGTGCACAGCACACCTACATAATTTGTATCATTCAAGCGGTCAAGCTCTCAGACCATACTTATTTTTCTGGAGCCTTTGTTCATTTTGTATGTCTCGATTAAATACTTTAAACCTTCCTAGTCAAATCTCAGCACACAAATGGAAATGCAATGATTGGTGGAGAAAATTAAAAAAATTATGTTGTCATCCGTTGTGTTTTCAAGAAAGTTTGTTGCATAAATACCCCAAAACAGGGTTCCCACATATTATCACAGGCAAAACCTAAAAACTTCATACTGACTTTTCAAGCAGCCATAATAACATTTTTGTTTGTTTGTTTGCTCAACTTTCCAGTAATTTTTCAAACATATCAGCTTCAAACTCTGTTCCAACATCACTTCAGCGAGCTGGCATACATGAAAGTAGAAAACAAAATATGAAGAGAAAATGAAGGAATGTACATGATTGCAAGGAAAACTCAAACATCAACACGCATTGTAGAGGTATGTTACAGTAACAGCTACAGAAAATAAAATGCTCTTTTACAAACTTGTTAAGAATTTTTGTACCAATTCCATGACTTTTTCAGGCCTGGAAACTGGAAACAAGGCAGATGTTTGTTTTCTAAGTGTATAAATATCTCTCTATAAGCAATGTGCCTAAAAGAAGAAAGAAGTCTTCCATACAGATTTGGACAAAGACTTTGTCTGGGCCTTGACTCGAGGTTGAATCCCGCCATATGGTTTCAGTCTAGCACCTGAAGCACTTTCATGGTTTGCGCTAAGAGGCCAAGGAAAGGGACTCCAGATGTGACACGAGCCATCGAGCAAGAAGCCCGCAGTACCGCTGTCAACTGCCATCACCATCACACTTCTTAACTGACACTGTACTGATGTTAGAGGCAAGGACAGTGATCAAAGATACGTGTACATTAAAGTGCCACCATACTACAATGACAACCAGCTCTGCTCCATGCCATGCATGCCAGACAGGAATTCCTTATCAGCAAACAAAAAAGCGCTGCTGGATGAGATTGTAGGTTGGAATTTCTTTAAGATTTATCTCACTAGATGCTTTTACATGTTCGGTGCTTTAGCATCCACACTGATATCCCTGGTGTCTCCGTCGCAAGCCATTTGTTTACAGTGAAGGTGGAGTACTGTCAGAATGGAAGAGGATAGGGGGCGGGGGCGGGGAGGAATTGATGTTGAGCTCTGCCTATCTTGGGGAGGAGGAAGACGCCAGGTGTTGGGTAACAAAAGTGATAGCAAACATGATAAGACATCCCATGTGGCCCGGAACAGGACAATAGGGAATGAAAGTCAGCTCTGGTCCTAATCGATAGTGAGCACAAGGCATTGAGATGCAGCTTGAGGCATTTCGCCAGGCCCCCTAGTGGGACTGGTAGGCCTGCTGCCAAGCACAACCCGAGCAGCAAAGTCAGCCCTGCAGATCGAGAGCACGGAGACTCCGTCTTTTCAAATGAGACCCTGCTGTGGACAAAAAGTATCCATGAACTGAAATAGTTTCACCCAGCTATGCCCAAACTTCTGACCCCAGACAAGGCCTTCAATATAAATAGTTTATGATGGCCACTGCGACATCACCTACACAATAAACACATTTCGAACAGTGGCATCCCAAAAATCTTTTCATAGCAGAGGCCAGATGGAACCATTGAAACTCTTGGGGTGGCACACCAAAAACAAAGCCATGACTGAATTTCAGGAATTCAGTTCAAGTGCTCAAGTATTTAGCCTGGTGAAAAACTACCTCAATATGGAGAGCTAAGGAATTGCACACTGATATACTTGGATCACTCATTTTGCAATTAATGTTACTGATAATTAGATTTAGTTTATCAGATTAGCCCCACGATGTCAACGGTTTCACATTAATACACATAAATACAAAAATACAAAGAACATTTAACCAAATAACCAAATAATACAATAAATATTATTGCCACGGGGAGCTGCAATTGTATTAGCACAGGGCTGGGCAATATACATGATACATGCCGTTACTGTGACATGAGACCACATACCATCTGAGATTTTGGATATCGTCATATCATGATATGAAACAAGTGTTGTCTTTCCCTGATTTTAAAGGTTGCAGTAAAGTGATGTAATTTTCTAAACTTATCAGACTGTTCTACATACTTGCGTTCACCCACTTAAGTCATTAAATCCACATTACTGATGATAATCAAAAATCTCATTGTGTTAATATTTTATCAAAGTACACACTGTTATCCCTAAACTATTGTCACAGTATCCATATCTATGTATTTCATCATATCGTGACATTTAATTTTGTGCCCAGTCCAACATTTATGAAGCTTTGCAGAGATTAAAATTGTGTGATATATAATGTGTATTTTGATATGGCCCAAAAATATCGTGATATTATTTCTTTTTTGTATTGTTATTTATTTTATTTATTTTAAGATTATTTTACTCTATTATTAAGCATGAAAAGGAGAGAGAGAGGGGACGACATGCAGCATAGGGCTGAGGCTGGAATCGAACCCACGGCCCCTGCCATGTGGACTTAGCCTCTGTATATGGGGCGCCAGCTCTACAAACTGAGCTACTGGGCGCCCTGTGATATTAATTCAAGGACATACCACCCAGCCATATATTAGCGTAGCCATGGAAACCCCCAGCCTCACTTTTGGGGTGCCACTTGTAATGAAAGACTGTGATATTGCTCTCAGTGATTTCTTTTTTATTTAGCTGAAAGAGAATATTACCAGAAAACGTTAAAATATAACCATTTTCTTAATTGGTGCCTTTTGTGTTCAATTTGTTCAATAAAAGAATGTTGGAAATAATTTTCTTTCCTTTTTTCAAATTCAATAAGCAATTTGTTGTATTTTAGCTCTATAAAAGCAGCAGAAAGGCAGAGCAGAGTACACTTAAATATCTGGTTTTTTTATTGCAACTTATATTGTTACTGCAGTATTCAACAACTTTATCATATACCACATATTTTCCTTATATAGTGCAGCCCCGCCTCTCTTACACACTTCCATGCACGGGCAAGGCACATTTAAAAAAAAGCTCTTTTCGAACAAGATAGAAGTTGTCAGTGACGGCTGGAAGATGCAGCTTTGATAGTCGAAAAAGCCGCCAGCAAATTAGAACTGGAAGCAAAAGCAAAACATTCTTTTCCTATCTTCCCCAGTTCCACATGTTAAGGGGCTTTTTTGTTCATCTGACTCTTTTCTATTTCTTTTTCTATGTTTTTGTATTGACTTCAAACAGCAGTATTGGCATGTCTATCCACGTCATCGCTTACTGCAGGGACCTGCTGCTGGTGGTAGGGCAACATAACCAAGTGTTGTGACTTGCCAGGTTTGAGGTCAGCAGAAGAATGGGGCAGAATGTCAAGATGTGAATTCATTCATGTGAATGTACAAAGAAAAATGGATTGGTACCACCAGTTGTTTTTCTAGGAGAAGGAGACAAAACGCGGGCCCCACACCCCCACCACAGCTTCTCCTTCATTTCTCTATTTCTTTGCCTCTTTTGCCATTTTATTCACAACACAAGAATACACTTACCAGTCCCCAGGAGGGGCAGGCTGAATGAGAGAAGAGATTCAGTGTGCACATTATGCTGTAAAAAGCATTGTTTCACACCACAGTTTTCCTTGAGTTGCCTTTGTGTTGTTTAAATGTTTACATGGAACAGCTTGGGGACTTCAAGACAGATGTATGGTCCAAGAATACTGCCTCAGTACAATCCCTCTTTTCCCTGGATGAAAGTAATGACACCATTTTGAGGGCTTTTCAAATCACTCCTTAGAATGACGCTTTGACGAAGCAGCATGCACAACATCTCTGTTCCCCTGTCAGAATGATATTAGACAAATTAAACGAATAGGGCCACTTTGAATCCCCCTCCCTACCCAAGGTCGTTTCCTTTCAATGTCTGTCCCAGCTCAGGGTCCGTTCTGAGACATTTCTTTTTGTTCTTGATAGTTGAAGAGGTGCCTCCTGGTCCTGTGTCAGATTGATTAGACTTTTAGCCAGGAGAATTAATATGGGAAGAATTTGTCTCTTCCCCCCTCGCAGCGCTTCTCCCCTCAGTCTCATCAGTAAACAAGGAGACATGGAAACAAAACCACTCTCAGCTATGTGATTAAAACTGGCCCCAGAAGAAGGACTTGCCTCCTCAGTCAATGCTGCCATTATTGAAAAATCTAATTTAGGATGCCTATACCTTTTCTTAACTGTATTTTTCACCCAGTGGAACAAAGAAGGGCTCTCCGTGAGTAATGAAAATCAGTCTGCATGACGTGATTTTGCAAGATTTTGCCGTACCCCATCAGGTTGCATCATCGTGTATTCACAACCTTCTTTTACCAATAAAATTCTAAACACAAACTCACATCACACTGATAAGAACTTAACACAGCAACACTAAACTCCAGCATAGTGAGTAATCATCTCAGCCAGCTACCCTAATATGGCAGCAAGACAGACGCATGGTGGGAGATAGGACTCTTTGCCCCATGCAAATAGCCATTACCATATCCCTTTGGGCAAATGGCAATTACTGGGCAAGGGGTGAATGCCAAAACCCTGCGGTACAAGTTAATTTGATTACATTTCCATTATGAACTATAAACACAGTTTTGCTGCTCGACTGAGCCAATTAAAGGCCTCCTGAAGCTAAAAAGTGTTGACAGCGCAGCGGCCCTATTGTTCTTCAACAATAAAGCAGATCCTAATCATTTGTCACCCTTAAACCGGTTTGAGGCACATGTATTTCCTCTCTCTCTTCTGAAATATCACATTAAAAAAAAAGGGAAAAAAGGTATCAAGCTTTTTCATTAATTTGTTTCTAATGTTTCTGCCAGTGAGTACAGCTTTTTTTTCTAATTCAGCTGTGATATGTTCCATCTCTGAATAAAGCATCCTGTGGCAACATGAATAAACATGTGTAGAGAGCATTTGGCAGCCAGAGAAAAAGCAGCCAACCGACCAGATATGGGAAGCAAGCGCTGAAGACACACAAGAAGCCCGATTTGGAAAAAGCCAGGCTGCCACCACGTTTCACCTGAGGCTGTGCAAGCCACTAGCTGGTCTTTCTGGGCATGAGCCATGTTGCGAAGAAAACAAGCATTTAGTCCAAATTTCAGCAGACATCTGTTAGCTCTCTGGAGCCGTAAACATGTTTAATTAACTACATTTCGCCAAACGGGGAGATACATATGTCATGAATATGCAGTATGTGTAATTACGGTACGGCGACTGAGAAGTTATAGCACTCCCACTTCACTGTGGCCCCATATGGGACCTATGATGTCATCAAAGTGCTTTAACCTTAGGGAAAAGCAATGATTTCATCACGTATGGCTTTGGATTTGGTATCATGGCTAAAATCAGACGCCTGAGGCCGATGTGGCATCAACGTGACTATGTAGGTCTACTTTCGTGGAGCTACATGCAAAACAGATTAGGCTTTCTGTTATTTGTGAGAGAGTGTTGTACGTGTGGGCGCAGACGATTGGGTTTGTCATCAGTCTTTGTTGGAACTAGGAGATGCCTTTGATTCTATTAAAACTGTATTATATTTCTCTTGATGGAGTTGTGTAATCTTGTACACATTGATTTTTCTATCTTTCAGTGGATGTGTTTGCGTGTGCGTGTGTACTGGTGTGTCACTGATGTAGATGAATTATGATCTGGTGCCCGCATTAGAGCAGGGAGTTTTAATCACACAAGGATTCAGAGTGTTTTAAACAAATGCTTTTTTTGTAAGCACGGTGGATTATCATAAGATTTAAAGATTTGGAAATGCCTGACAGCTGTCAAGCTGCATAATAACGTACGTCCAGAAAATTATAGCAGCTGCCGGTTGGCAGAATGTCAATGCTGCTATCTAGATTAAAGCTCAATAGACAGGAACATACAGTAAGCGCCAGCAAAGCTCATGCACACTTCTAAAAACACACACAACAAGATGCACATAGAAACACAGTCACTCGCAAGACACACGGGTAGATTTCAGCAGTGGAGGCTTTGCAAAGAGGTGAGGAGATACAGAGACCGCTAAGAGGCGAAGAAAGACAAAACCTCACATCTATTTACTAGCTATTTCGATGAGAGGGTCTAAATGAGTCTTAAAATGGCATGCTGAGAGCAGCCTGTGGCAGGAGAAAGGTCCCCCCGTGGACTCTATCAGGTATCCTCTTGTGCACTGTAGCAGCCAGCAGTATTAAACGCAGCAGGAGCCTCAGTAGGAACCTGTTGAAAAACAAGTACATGCTACCTCCGGTTCCCTGGGGCCTCGTGTATGTTGCCTAATTTATGACATCCTCAGAGGTCCTCCCTCCTCACAGAATGACTACAACATCTGTAACTTTATGCACAGGCACAGCCACACTGCCAGTCATTCGCAAACGTGGATGCCCCACGAGGATGAGATCTGCTTCCTACTTCAGAACAACAAGACCTCTCTGACTTTAGAGAGAACCCCCTGCAAAGTCTGCAACTGCGTCTTCACGAAAGAACCTAAAGCAGCGATTGTGCGCCATAGAGGAGGTCCTTCTCAATTGAAAGAGAAGGCAGACAGAGGAGTGAATCTCTCACCAATGCTAATGCGCAGCCGGGAACATTCAAGGGGCCTGAATACCAACTGCAAGGATGAGAAAGAGGTCTGTTTGGGGAGGAAAGGTAAAACCCTGTGAAGTAGCCTTGAAGCGCTCAACAGATCCTCACAGACTCCAGGCATGTTAGCTCGAGAAAAGGATGGTAATAACAGCTAGAGGAACTGTGCCCTGCATAATAAGAGACGCCTGAGACTCTTTTCAGATAACGCTGGGAGCACTTTAGAGCAATGCGACCTGTTCAAAGACAAACAAGCAAAGGGATTATGTTGCTTTTAGCACTTTGGTGCACTGAGCATTGTGATTATAAGATGGGGAGTGCATAGAGAAGCCACTTCTAGTATGAGTCAACTTTTAATACGAGACTTTTTTTCTCCTTTGGGACCTTCCGAGGTAAATACCTCAAGGATTTATGTGTCAAGCATGTGTCTGTCTTTTGTGGTTCCACCTGACCTTCTGTAATAAAAGCCATGACCCTGTGGTTGGAACTTGAAACATATGGTTAAGCACCATGCAATCCGCATATACATCAAGACCGTTGATTCAAATTCATAACCCAGTGAGCCCACACAATGTACTTTGTCCTTCATCAACTTACCTTCACTTCTTGTGACAACTGGCAGTTATGCTTTTCCAGTTATGAAATATGGAGGCAGGAAGGATTTGCTCTTGCTGGCTTATTCCTGCAATCTACTATCTAGTGTATATCTCATTACCTTCTCCACACATGGTCAAGAAGCACATTCCCTGACAGATAGCAAGTGACAAGTCACAACCATCTCAGAGTAATTGTCTGATTACTGTAGATCATGTTCACGGCTTTATCCGCATATCTGTGAATATACTGGATGTGCATGACCCTTGCATGTTTTGATTTATTCATTCTGCTCTATTACTTTCACGCGGCCTGTGAGTAAGAGTGCAAAAATGGACATTAGGCAAATGTGACACAGCCTTCAAATAATGGCCCTGCTTCATTGTTCCATAGTCATATTCATACAAGTTAATGACTGGCTCTGCTGGGCTATTTAGATGGGCCTATAGGCAGGGGGGGTACAGAGATTTTTAAAAATGTAGTAAAACTAAATTACATTAATATTAAAATATGATATCTAAATGATTTAAAAGGTATGTACAGATCATTTTAAAGCAATATACTGTATTGTAATTAGTATTGTGATATTTTCGGGATATATTGTATCAATGCAAGGGTGCCAAGTATCACAGTCTATTTTAATATATGAATGATTAATATTACCAAAACAAATTAAAATTTTGGTTGTCTATTACAGCAACAAAATCCTTTTTTTCAGTCCACCACATACAATTTGCTGCAATAAAAAATGACTGAAGTGAGATGAACAGACGGTATCTTATTAGATAAAACAGATGTTGACAAAGTTTTCCTTTGGGGACGTAATTAGTGCTTTAAAAAAGGTAATAAAATGCAACATATTGCAATACATGTTATGGCAACATAGCATATCTCACCACATTTAAAAGTGCAATAATGTTGTATCGTGATTTAAGTATTGTTTTAATATCGTATGGTGGCGGCTATTTATAATGACTGTGATGTTCACAATGACAAATAACAGGCTCATTTAAACCTACAAACATTTGACACTATAGTGTCCGGTTCTACACAGGCAGGCTGAGCTCCTTGAGCTTTTGTTGCATGTGGCCTTGTGGTTACACTGGGGAATGTGGTGGAGATTAAACAGTTTACACGTTGTTGTTTAAGGAAACGAATTTAAAAAAATGATCCTCTTTAGTGTGTCAGGCACAGGGGTATAACTGGTCGAAGTTTGGGTATGTCACCAGATCTGTAAAAGCACGCATTTATCATTTTTGTTTGCCTTAATATATATACATTTTGCCACTACATCTCTCCACAGACTTTCTCGTGCGCTTTTCTGGTTGCTGCCAGCGACAACAGTGAACCCCAAAAAATTCTGAGTGCATCTTACCTTGAGCCCGAGCGCTGAGGATACAAGTCGCCGACAGCAGAATCCAACAGGAGACCCACACCTGTCCGACCTGTCCAGCTGTAACCATGGTCCGCGCCGGCGCCACCACCACCTTCGTCGAGCCACCGGTGCGCCTTCCCCGTCTCCACACTGGGGACATGTTGCTCGGTGGCCACACACTCCCGGGGAAAGAGTCCTCTCCTGGCTGCTGCTGCTGCTGCTGCTGGTTCCCGCGCGTCAGACTGTGTGCTCCTCACTGGTGATGAGGGTGAGTGACTGGAGGAAAGAAGAGGAGGAGGTGGGGGGAGAGCGGGATTGTGGAGAGAGCTCACTCCCCGTCAGAGAGCACCAGGCACGCAGACAGGCACGCGGTAGTATGAAAAGCCTGTGGACAAGTCCCGCATGAGCAAGGCGGAGTCAGTCCAATTGAATTTGCTCGGCTGTCAAGTGTGCGAGACGGAATATTGACATCATCTTCTTACTGCTCCGAATAACCTCTGAATGTATCACAGAGAGATTAGTGAACTAAAAAATAAAAGGGAGATGGTGGCTGCGCGCAAGTTCGTGTGATGTCAAGAGGACAGCTTAAATCGATATGTCAGTCGCCTGAAATGAAAAAAAAAATCATCTATTTGTGCATTTGTTCTCTAAATTACCTTCAAATTGCAACTGTCCTTGAGCAAGGCACTTCAGCAAGGCTCAATTTCACCAGGCTGTACTGTAGCTCCCAGGTGTGTGTGTGGGTTTCAAAGTGTAAATAAACTCTCCCTACAGAGGTTAAAAAGGTTACCTTGTGCTTAAAAACGACCCCTATACTGCAATTCTGTCATTATTGGTGGCAACTCACTATATATAGTTTTGTTTTTAATGAATTGACCATCACATTTAGCAGTGCGCACAACCTCAACCGAGCAATGCCATGCCAAGTGCTCTGTACGCTATTGCCACCACGCGGCAGAAAGCGGTAGGAAACGTCTATTTGGACAGCTGTGATTGATTGTTGACACGTTCAAACTAAAAAAAGCCTCGCTTTGGAAACTACCTGATGACAACTAAATCTTTCCAAATAGCTGTTTTTGGATGTTTCTACTGCCAAGGATAAACTGGCTGAGAGATTTAAAGTAAATGGTATGAGCCCCATTCTGTAAATCTATTTATTCTGCATTGGCCTCAGTTAACCCTCGCCCTGTGATGTGGGTTGAAAGCAGAGCAGCCGAGCCATTACACAGACAAATAGCATAGGAAATAGCTTACACCTGAGCAATTTAATGTGATTCTGAAATTAGTCTGAGATCAAGCAGGATGGCAGACTGTTACCGTCTGTGAATGCTCACCCCATCAAAGTGCTTCCTCTATCAGCACACAAAGGATAAAAGGCGAGTTGGAGTGCATTGAAATGGTGGGCACTTCTGAAAACACAGGAGGGTACATATGGGCTGTGATATCTGCTTTGTTGTCCTTGCTCCTTTTGAGCTCACTGAAAAATGCAAACAGGGCAAGGTGAACTTAAAAGAGCTGTCACAATATTTCTGCTGTATGTGTGCCATTAGATTTTGTGAGTAATATCGACTAACGGGGGAACATCCAAGCTGGGTAAAGCCTGCTGCTGCTTTTCAAAAAGCCTGGTTAAAGTGTAAACAGAGGTGGTACTCTGTGCCTGTGGGTTGTTGCTTCACCTCAGTCCCTTTTATGCTGCGCTTTGTGTCGTCCCACAGCGAATCTGCTCCACAAAATAACCAACTTCCCCTTCTCCCTGCGTCTCACAAAGTCTCATTCCCACCAGGAGCTCATTTGGTGTCATCCATCGCTCCCTCTCTTTATTTCCTCTCCCCTCACCCCGCTGCCACCCCATGCACCAATCCCCTCCTGATAATGATGTGCTGATTATGAGGCTCTTAGGCCGGCAGATTGCTCTCCAGTCTCATTCGCATGCAGTGGAAAATTGCCGCTGTCTTGGAGCCCCCACCCCGCTGTGCGTATCAGGCAGGTTGACATTAGCAAGCTGCTGGGAACAGTGCTCAGGCACCAGGGCAGGTGCTCCGTCTCCATCTCTATAACTGTTCTGCAGCAAAGGAAACAGACACTGCCTGATACTACAAGCCACACTGTGGTGGTGGTGGTGTTGGGGGGGGGGGGCACAGTGTGGTGTCAAACAATATGGTATTGTGTAGCTGACATTTATACATACACTTGCTGTGAAAAGCTTCTTTTACTTGCCAAAGGAGACCCACTGCATCACAGAGTTGCACATAATATAATAAAACAAAGTCATTTACTCATCTTCTAACGTCGAAACTGCACCATTAGCTGACAGAGGTCTTTCATTTCCAAAGGAAATGTGTTTAATCAAAGTGCTTGTTCTTCATATCACACGTAAACAGACTAGTGAAAGAGTTGAGAGGAATAACATGATATCAAGTAATGGTAATGGTATTTTTAAAAAGGTACTGCAGGAGTCCTTGATGAACGAAATGATCAGACATCCATAGACTGCACTGCTTTAGTCACACTGACAAACAAACAAAAAAGGTTAACTAATTCTTACAAATAGAAATCTTCCATTTCATTATGAAACATTAAACAACCTTGGACTTGTGTGCCTTTGACTACTCAAGTCCCCCTTTGAACAGATGGCTTCTTCTAAATTTCTTGTAAAAAGCACAAAAGAAGTCATCATGTTTCATTTTTTCTACATTTAAATGTAATTTTCTTGATAGAACTGGAAGCTGAATGTGAGTTAAAAAAGACTCTTCAGACAGATGCTTGCTGCAGTGTAACATTCATTTTTACTGTATAGTATTGAACTTGTATCTATGAGGCATCACTCACCTGTAATTATTTGAGTCATCACATACGATATTATATTCTTGTCACATTAGCAGTGACAAACAAAGCATATTCAGCGCCCTGTGCAAGCTTCCCCAATGTACCCCCCCAACCGCATTGTCAGGACTAGAGGTGGTACCACTGCTACAGACCAACTAACAGAATTACGTCTTTGGATCTTTTTTTTCCCCTTTTCATTTAATAATGATTTAAATTTCTTTTCATATTCATATTTTCATTTTTAAATATTTTTTTAAAAACACAATTCATCACAGAATTTCAATAGTTAATCAAATTTTTAATTGAATGTTTTATTTTTTCAAATCAGTGCTTCAATGCAACAAGTGTGGTCTTGACACCATGACTTTGAGGTGTGTGTGTGTGTGTGCGTGTGTGTGTATGCATGGGATTCTGGTACCTATGTCCTTTGCCTATAGAAAGATCTGCCCCTGCACATCAAGATCTTTTCATGTATCAACATGTTCAGACTACCTGGCTGTTTCTCTGGGTCAATGATAGTCGCTTGGCAGGTAACTGTAGTTCAGCTTCAGCAGGACTGTGATGATAATGCACTCTCATGTAGCAGCACAGCTAAATAAGTACTCTTGTTGGTCTGGGAGATGGGGAATGCACCGTGGCCTTTCAAAAGCTGTTCTCTTTCCATCAGCTCGCCTGATTTGAAATGGCTTGATTGAAATGAGCTTTATTTGAGATTGGCCCCGCACTCGCTCACTTATGCATGCAGACATGATAGTGCAAAGGCAAACAAAGTTGCCGTGAAATACCAGTCTCTGCCTATCACATTTGTGGCTACAAACAGTAAAGTTACTATAGTCTATCTGTTTTAAACGCGCAAACAGTCCAGCCATTCGCTTTGGCTTTGTTCTTCATTCTGTGCGCTCCTCTGTAGATGCTGCTGCCCATTTGTCACACATGCTTTTGTTGTTGATTTTCCAATATGGATGTGAATTCCTCAGAAGGAAAAAAAAAATGTGTTCCCTAACAAGTGCCAGCACACACACATAGACTACATACACTGCACAATGTTGTTATATCCGTCTTGACACCTCATCTATAGTATCTCACAGAGAAAATCTGATTTCTCTGCGGTAACAGATCATCTCACGGCTCTTTCCTTGAGATGCTGGTAAACTCCAACTGCAAATTGAAACATGAAAAATACAACCAAACTGCTGCTCCTGAGATGCATAGCTGCGTCTCAGCAAAGACATCAGAGGATAATATCCCATTCTATGTCGCACCCTTAGATCTGATTTCTCCACACAACAAAACCTCATTTGCATGTCTTTGTGCCTCTGCTGGACTTTGCAGCTGAGGTACTTTTAGGATTTTGCAATAACAGAGTATGTTTCAAAATAAATGATTTTAAACCATAGCATGTACAGCATATCAAATAACCGCAGTCAAGTTATCTGAGTTTATGTGTTGTTACAGAAAAAAAACAATGCTGGGTAAGTCTCAGAATATTAATAATATCAGAATGTTGTACGGTTATTACCCAAGGGACAACTCACTTAGGAATATTGCCTTGAATCACTGGCATAATTGGTCTCCTCCAGTCTCACTTTGATGTAAATAACATTAGCAATTTTCCAGTCATTTTGCATTGATCTTCCACTGCAGAATTCTGCCCCAAGAAGCAGCTGGAAATTGAATGTCTCAAACTGGAGATGTGAAGGGTGCATTTCATTCAACTTGTCGGAGAAACTGCACTACCTGAAAGATGCAGCATTATTGGGATTGATTCTGCGCCCTGCCAAAGGCAATTTCCGTCCACCATACTACCCGACAGAAATGAGCACCCTGGAATAGTATACATATACACATGCGCACACATTACATTTGATGGCCAATGCAGAGTCAGTTACAGTATGACTTCACATTATGCTGTAAACTGCCACTCCAGGGCCAAGTCTTTATCAGACTGTTTGCTTTCGAAACACTTCTTTTCATAAATCCGCCGTGCTGCTTGACAATTTGACATTTGTTTAGTGATTGTTGTGTCCTATTTTATGTTTGGAACTATTCCATCTTCCTGTGTCACTCCCTGTGACCTTCAGCGCGCTGATTTGGCAATTTATTGTTTCTTCTTCCTTTCGATGTCCTTGTTGAGAATGAATCAGAGAAAGCACGGCTGGTAGAAATTGTGTTTTTGTTTCTCTGTCCTTTCTCTCACTTAGCTGGCTCCATCTGAGCAGCTGATAGGGTGACAGCTGCAGCACTCCACAGCATATAAAGAACTTACTTTCATTGCATATGGTCATTTTGAGCTGTAAAAGGGAGAGCAGAAATGTACTTTACAGCGTCACGTAGATGGCGACATAATCAATGTTTACCGCATTGTGCTGCAGAGTTATGAGTTTTCTCACAAAATGAATGGACTAATCAATAATTATCACTGCTTGTTTTTCCCATGCATATGAAAAGCAGTTCATAAATCACAAGATAGTTTGGATCAGTGTAAACAAAAGCGAGCTAAAAATGTGCAAAGGAGGAAGAATCATTAGAGAGCATTTCCCTGGTAATTTTTAGATCACTGGCTGATAAAGGTCATCTTTGTCATCTTCATATTCGGCTGTTGGAAGGTAATTAAAGCAGCTATTTACATGCAGAGCAAAATAATTTTTCCCAAATAGTTCTCCACTCTGCCTTTTGGCTGATCACATCACACTGCTAAATCCTTGAGCCCATAAACCCCGCCATGGTATATCATGGCATTATAAAATACCCTGGGCACACTAAAGATTAGGTGGGATGAATAGAGATATAGAAGCCAGAGGTCTCTTACGATTTCACACTGGTTTTAGCATGTGAAATTCTTCCCTGTAGCCATCACTCTGCCATAAGACTCCTGTGTGCTGTTGCAGCATACCTATTCAACCCAGCATCTACACAGCGAAGAATCCATATCTTGGCTTTAATAACATTATGTTAAGGGTCTCTGTGGACTTGGTGCCTTTTTCCAGGTGTTCGTTACAGCCTGGCATTGCAGTATGTCCTTTAGCAATGCAGGAGTCGAGGTGACAACAGCTCCTGGAGTTTAACAAAGTGTGAAGATTCTGAAGTCTAATGATTTCCAAAAAAAACAACTCCTGTTTATTCACAGCTTGCATGGGCAGAATTTTAAAATGTAAACAGCATGTTTGACCCAGCTGTGTCGATCCCACAGAGATGAAACTATTGTCTGCTTGGTCTGCATACATTAGCTGCATTTCCAGCACAGTGAATTATGGAGCAGAATGCTTGTAATCAGATCAATGGGTTTGAATTATCGCACTGTACGGATGGCATTATACCATATTAGCTGGCTAAACTTAAGCCAATTGAATTGCCCATGTAGCTTAGCAGTGACAGAGTGATTTATGTAGTTTTCAGGTTTGGCCTGTACTGTAATGTAAATGAATGTGGTGGAGCTGGAGTGCTCCCATGTGGGTCGGACATTGTTTGGGCTGTCTAGAAAGCACAAGACAAGGTGTATACAGAAAAATTAGCATTCAGTCCAAATGCTCTGTGCCCTCTCCGTCTTATTGTCAACACAATCACAGTGTAAATGAGATGACTATAAAATCAGGAGTGAGTCATCCCTCTCAAGCTGAATGGCAAATCAGAGCATATGTCATTATGTTAAGTTGCATCAACTGTACAGTGTCAGTTAGAGAAATTTGCTCTCAAAGTGACTGGCATCAATCACTATTTAGACATCAACAAAAAGATAATGTAGCATACGGCTTTGACACACTAACAATTGGTTAGACTGAGTAATGGCAGTGATGATTCTCGCAGATGTCTTGCAAGAGCATTTGCCGACTGTCATTAAGAAATTATTCCCAATAGAGGGAGATTAAAACATTAGCAACATGATGCTGTCCTGTAAATGAGGCTTGAAAGACTGCTCCTTCCCTCTTTCCTAATGTAATTGGCCGCAGGAGATTAGATGACCCGTTAACAGTTTATTGGAAGTATTTGTAAGATTTGCCATAAAATGACATATTGATTTTCATAAAGCAACAATAAAGTGGGCCGTAAAGTACATCAAACCATAACCCAGGAAAGTTATAACAGCATCAAAGCTGATGAGATTTGATGGAGCTGTTCAGGCTAGGGGTTTATATTCTTGATGTTAATTTTTTTTTCTTTTTTTTTTTTAGTATGTGGCCCACGTTCTCCTCAGTTTAACACCTCAGTGTTAAAGCCACACAAGGTTAACAAAGCAAGACATCATTTTCATTAGAGAAGCCACTTGAGCTAATCATAGAGAGCTCTTGTCAAGTGATTACATCAAAAACATAATTAGTGTCCTTGTGACGTCAACGCATCACATTTGAAATTGGACAGCTGCAGTAACTAAGCACACATACACTTATCATGGAGGTCTTTTTTGTCATTAGGCGTATGGAGCCACACATTTATATCCTGCCACTAAATATGGCTGCTTCATAAATTTGATACAGTGCCAAAAGGCAATCGTGTCCTTTAAGTCCATTAAACATTAACCACTGAGCAGGCCTCTGGTTGTCTTTTTGACGTCAGTCTTGGATTGAATAGACTGAGCGCATTTCAGGTTCACATATTTTTTTCCCCCTCAGGCAGTAAGTGTGGGGAGTCAGATATTATCTCCTGTTGATGCAACAGCCTGCATCAGTCCATATAGCCAGCCTGCAAACCTCCAGGAAGAATGCCTGCGGGCTCCAGCAGCCTCAATAGCCTGCAATTGAGGCCTTATCTATTCCCAAATGCAAAGTCTTTATGTTTCAGCTTGGGGTTTACTATACTGTCAGGGGATCACAGTCAAATACATCAGAAACAGCTTTATCATTATCATTTCATGTTTGCCTTTCCTGTATTTTATACTCAATACAGCAATCCATAATAAAAACTTCCTCAGTTGTTAAGAGAGACCAGTATGCCTCAGCTGAAGTCATTCCCCAAGTAATTATGCTAAGATCGAGTTATGATTAATAAGAATCAAGTGTGGTTCATTTATGTAAGACTATCAAAAGAAAAGAATGAAGACTCAATAGAAAAACTTGAGCAATCTATTGAATTTATGCAGTCTGATTGATGTTTTCTGGATAAATTCTGGTCCTGACCTGCTGCCCTGCCCTCGCAGGTCTTTATTGACTTATCTCTGTTGTTCCTGACTCAATAATGGCTGCCTCATGAGACTTCAGAGTGACTGAGCTCCCAAACCTCAGATTTTTTTTTTCACTCCTTCTTACTCAGGGTAAGAATAAATAAATTATGAATGTCAGCTCATAAATCTATGAAATATATGAATATACTGCATAAAGAAACTGATACATTGAGGACACCCAGGGAGCTCCTTTTCAAATTAGATAAACGTTCTCAGGTGGAAAATATATCAACAAGTCATTCAGCCCATACAACCACATTGGTTGTTAATTCCTACCCTAAAATAAGACCCACAGGAACATTTCCTAAAGTAGCGCCCCTAAAGAGATCAACACATCCTAATAGTGCTGTAAAAAGAAACAGTTTCTCCGTGAGTAAAACTATTTCTCAGTGAGTGTAAAAAAGTTTGTTTTTGAGCTGCCTTAAAATTTTGAGACGACTGAATTTGAGAAGATAAAGTTATTCGTAAGTAATTTCGTAATGATTCAACTTGTCTCCTAAAATGCAGTCTACTTAAAAATGAAGGAAGCCAGAACTGTTTTAGTTAAAACACACTGTCTCTTTTTACAGTGTACCTAAACAACAGAATAGGCCACTTGCCGGTGACTCTTAAAATGACATAACTATATACAGTTGCAGTTTTAAACAGCTTGTATAGGGCTAGGCAACAAAACTACTTGGTTATATTTATGAACAGATGATAGTTTGAGTAACATAAGTACGACTGTTATGTAGCTTAAGTAATTTAGGTTAGGTAAATATATGTTGCATTGCTTAAGTGATGTAAGCTAAGCACATTACTTGAGTTAACTCACATACATAATTTAAAACTCAAACTTAAAATAACTCAATGTTGACTTTAGGCCTCACATGGGACACAAACAGCAGTCTCCTGGGTCACAGTCCTGTGTTTTTTGACTCAGCCATCCACGCTGACCATGTCCCTATGCTGACTTTGTTGCTCTTCATACTACGTCTCCTGACTTGCTCCTTTGCTCCTGTCATGATTACTGTGATACCACCAGAGAGTGCTGCCTGACAATAAACATAAATAGGGGTTGTAATAAGCTGCATTTGTAAATTACCATTGTTGTCATTTTTTTGGGGTGTGAACAGTTCCAAAAGTTCTGTAGTCTCGGAACTGGAAGGTCATAAAGTAATCTGTGCGCCTCCTTATGACTGAACGCTGTCCTTTGTCATAACACGACGATGGATATACTTGCACACTTGCCATGGCCAAAAAGGATGCTGATCTTCCAGCTTAGGAGAGCATCACACAGCAAGAGCTGATCTGCTACAATGGAGAGACTTTACTGGCTTCCAGCCTGTTCAGCTCTAGCTCTGTCAGACCCAACAACCCAGCTTGGCTGCGACAACTCTCAACTCTCCAGCAGTAAAGAACCATGGACTAATGCCAGCGAGCCTGCTCCTGGGGCTCTTTCCATCCAGCCAAGACAAGTCTGACCAGCGTTGGCAGGGACAGTCCCCAACTAAGGGTTGCCTCCAATGTTTTCATGCTCACAGATGGCTAACAGGATGTAGGGGGATCATGATGAAGTCAGAAGGTAGAGTGCAGGCCACCAGCAGACTAATGGAACCTGAAAACCGACGTTGTGAGTCAGATTTGGACGAAGCTGGGATGTGGATGTTTGCCGCGAGGCCGAGCATCCACTGTCCTCTGTGGTTTTCTGTGTCACCTCATGACAATTTCCCCTGAGTGGATGTGACTGCATATATGCCACGGCCAAAAAAGCCTTCTCTATACTTTTTCTCACCTCTGTGTGATCTTCCAGCCATCCCAGCATGGTTTTCTAAGGCCAGGTGAGAAGGTCAGCCTCCTTCTGCGGTGCAGACCGTGCGAGGCATTCATGCTCACTATTTCCTCCTACAAGGCAAAATGACTGCATTGTATGTACAGAGACCCAATGAGTTGCCCCACTGACTCAGGTTGTGTAATATTCTACTAGAACGGTATATCCATCATCTCTTATCATGTAAAGACTGAAGAAAAGGAACATTTTTGTCACCACCTCTTCTGTTTCTTGCAGGTAGTGTGATGACAGAACACTCCTCTTTCCACTGATATTACTGGTTTTCAGAACCAGATCCATTCAGAGACACTGTATATTCTCTTGAAGCCACCCATTGCCAGTGGTGGAAAGTAACTACAGTAAATCATAGTCAAGTACTCTGGAAACAGACATGTTTTTTGCTTTAACTTATTACTACATAGACATTATTGACAGCTCAGTGTAATGGCTATAGAATGATGACTGGCATTTTGATTAGTTTCCTATAAGCCTTGCTTTCACATTCTGTTGGCCACCAAGTACGATCTACCAGGAAAACAGATTGGCGATTTATGGCACACAGGGAGTGCATCAACCATTGTGCATCAACCATTGTGCAACCAGAACAAGAGGAGGATTAAGCTTTTGTTGTCCTCAGGTAGCTACTGCTAGTTACCAAAGAATATCATTGTAAGTTCTTTTCAGTTAATATCCCCAGTACAATAATATAATAATACTACCTAAAAATGCTGTTGAAAGTTATCTGTTTCCATCTTCTACTTATGACACTTAAGTGCTTCTATTGACTATAATTCAGTGACTGATACCGTACTTTCTTTCTCCACTTTATTTATTTGATAGCTTTAGTTACTTGTTCATTCATTTATTATTTTTTATTTTTGTGTCACACCCAATCATTTAGCTCTATCTATGTGGGATTACAAGACACCATTACTTTACACACATCTGGGGAGGCTGTGGATCAAGAGTTAGAGTGGGTCGTCTAATAATCGGAAGATCAGTGGTTTGATCCCCAGCTCCTCCAGTCTGCATGTTGAAGTATCCTTGGGCAACATACTGTTGCTGTTATGTTCAACTGGCACCGTTTACTGTAGCCTTGGCCACCAGTATATGAATGTGTGTGAGTGTGTGTGAGTGTGTGTGTGAATGGGTGTAAAAGCGCTGAGTGGCTGGAATACTAGAAAGGTGCTGTATAAGTGCAGTCCATTAACCACCTTCCGGCCTTGCATGTTCAAAGCATGCGGAAAAAATAAAGAAAGGAAACAAACAAATTTCACAAAAAATATTCCATAAGAACTGGTTAATAGTTACGCAGATTCAGATTAATGATACAAAATATGATCAACAAATAAATATGCTACTGTAGGTCAACAAACAGCTACGCTATGTATGCCAGCAAGGATTATGCTATAAGATATACTCATAGAGAATAGCTTATTAAAATAATAATAATTCTGCTAAGAATTGCTTGGTAAAAATATTGTTCTGTGTTTTCTTTTCCTCGAATATAGACCCACTAACAAGCTTCACAGTGCTTTCTTTTGCTCTCTGCACAAACACCATTTTTCCTTTGCCCTGTTGTGTAGCCAAAGTTGGACTTGATATTTTCCACACCTATTAGAACTACCACTGCTGCTACAACAGTGAGAAGTGAACACTGATGTGTAGTGTGCCAGGAGTCCCAGGGAGTCTACTTATAGGCTGCAGCCTCTTACCTGCTAAAGGAATGGGGCCATGTTATCAACAGCAATATGACAGTGGGTGGCAGAGAGTTGGAAGGACAGTGAACTGGGGCTTTAAAACCTGCATTTCAGTCCACCAATCAAGTTCTTTCAGCACAATGTTGGTTCACCTCATTGGCTTTGGATCTTAGCATCACATATTAATTCTTAGTCTGATCTAAATTATTAACCTTCTCAGAGATCATTATAGGCCATATTATGTATTCAGTGCCAAATATAATGCTTAACACTAATATCCCATTCACCAGGAGTACCTCTGTTGAGGAGATTTTGAAAAATCATCTGCTTACACCTTTCAAAAATAAAGGGCCTCATGTTTAGAAGTTAATAGACAGCTGTGATTGAATATGTTTCCTCTTTAGCCTTATTCACTACAAATTAGCTTTCCCAATTGCATACCTTTTTTTTAATCCTGGACCTGCTCATGTCTCATTCATTCATTTCTCAATCCCTCTCCACCTCTCTGTTGTTCCAATTTCCTGTTTCCCCTGTCTTCAATTTTCTTTCACATTCTCCATTTCAAATGTCAAGTAGCAGCTGCCAGTGCCTCGCCATTGCGGTCTGTGCTCATAAATCTGGGCTAATTCTCCACCTCTCTTCCATGGTGTATAAATCTTCTCACTCACAAGAGCACTGGTCATTTTGATGAATGAGTGAGAGCAAGCACTGGATGCCAAGCGAGCTCCAATAATGTGCGGTCCATACAAACAAGACAGCAAATTGTTAAAGTTTGCAGTAGCATCTCTGTCGCTCAATTTGTTCGGCAACTCTAAATACTGTTAATGTAGAAAATAATGCGGAGGTACTCCTCCTGGAAAAGCTTTATTCGATGTCTTTTTGATTTGCCCTTTTATAAGATTTTTTTGCAATGTATCCCCTAACACCTGCATTTCAACCTAATCATCAGAATAAATGTTGGCATTGAATCTGGCTAGCTTTTACTTTTACTTTCGCTAGCAATTCTGTTTACAAACATTAACTCAAGCGTAGTATACCTTTAACCAAGCGTTTTTTTGTTTGTTTGTTTTAGTTACTTCCACCATGACGAGGAAGGTCTTCTAACCTTATTTTAACGCAAACCAGGATGTTTTCTCCAACCTTAATGAGTGCTTTTTTTAAAGCAAACCATACCTTTCCCTAGGCCAAACTAATTTGTCGCCTCCCTGAAAGCACCGTCAGATCAGAAAACATTCTGAAAGGCAGTTACCGACAATGCAATTTAAATTTTTAATTTGTTAAAATTATTCGACTCAGTGAAGCTTTGACCTAATGGTTCTAGTGGAAAAGCTAACAGATCACCAAAAGCTATTACAATTAATCCTCCAGGGGGGAATTAATGTCTGTGCCAAATGTCATGACAATTTATCCCAAAATTGTTGATCAATTTCGCTAAAAAGCAAAAATGTCAACTTCATCATTGCTCTTTAAAAATTGTTTTTGCAATTCATCCCGACACCTGCAACAGTCAACACCAATCATAATCTGATTAAATTTTGACATTGAATGATTCTGCAAACCACAGATATGTAACCTTTGTACACTATATGTGGCAGATTTGTTGTAATTTTACACTCCAACAATGCATGTGGTTATGTTTAGACACTAAAATTGCTTGGTTATGTCTATAAGAGGATCATATTTTGGCTTAAAATACCTGGCTTTGGTGGCACAACTATAGCTTAAAATGACACCAATGTATAAAAAACAACCGTTTTGTTGTTTATGGGTCTCGAACAGTGGTCTACAGGATGGCAGCCTTATCCTCTAGCGTCATGCCATCAACATTTGCCCCCACTTCCCAATGACAAAGTCAGCTCATATCCACATAATTAGAACAGTCACTTTAGAAATGTTCATATGATACAAATGAAGCATTATCATGTCCACGGTCTGCAGAAAGGTACAATGCCAGCATTTCCTTCATTATAAAGGTTTAAAAATTGATAGCATGTTATATGAAATAGGACCATAAAAGCTAGCTGCAAAAAATTCAGTCGCTAAAAGAAGAATATAAATGTTCTGAAGATTCAATTCCTCAGTGAAATGTTGAGAGAATGTGAAGCAAAGTTTGATGCTTGACTAAGCATGACACTGGATCATCTAATTGCCATAACAACACGTGAGTCTGGGCTAGTTTAGTACAGAAAACTAGTTTGCTGCCACACAAGTGCAGCCCTGAGTGGGTGTTCTGCTTAATGAGAGGGAATGAGGATTTGCGTAGCCACTAGCTAACAAACAGTTGTTATTTTGTGCTTCATTAATACCAGCTGCTCGAGTAGGCTCAGTTGATCTCCATGTCAACACATATTACCAAGTCAATCTTGCAGCTTGACTACTTGCTGAGAAACCAATCATAATCGATCTCCTTGCCTCACCGCGGGCAAGAAAGAGACAGAAACGCCCTGCAAGCTTGTCAAGTGCCAGAAACACTTCTTCAAAAAGACATCTTGATGACACGGTCCCTTGGCACTCTCTGGGCATTTGTCCATCACTTTGAACAGTAAATGAAAGTGCAACAGATGACATCAGTCATTATGAAAAGCCTGTCATGGCACCTCTCCACTGCAGCTCAGTATCAGCTCCACCTGATACTTCACAGGTGATGATGGAAATGCTGTAGTCGGTCTCCAGCTGGCAAACATGAGGAGAAGTTGTCGCCTGAGCTGAACTGATAAATGACACATTAATGCACTGTATGCTTAAAAAGATACATCACTGTCTTTAACATTTGAAGTGAAAATCCCTCCTTGGTCAACAGTCACTAAATCATCTTATCAACAACTGCAGGATGAGTTCTGAAAAAGATCCAAAGCCTTGATTTGACGTGTTGCAACAGGGGGATCTGAAAAACCTTCCTAGACATATAGGAATCTTAGGAAATAATATTTGTATCTTACATGCAGTGTGATATTTCAATTAAAAACCACAACATTAACATCCAAATTCTCTATGAAGAGAACAATGTGCCAAGGTAACAGTGACAGAAAGGAAAGGTTCGACTCTAGAGATGGTATAACTTGATGACCTCTGGATGCAGGCACCTCTGTGGACCCAGTGGCTCAGTCTAAATCAGGATAGCCAAACAGAATGGGCAGTTACATTTTTTCATATTAGTAGTGCTAGAGTCACCACTGGCCCAGAGGTCCTCCACAACTCCAGATGGCCAGTCTGTCCTTGAGTGGCAGAAGCATAAAAGTCAAAGAAGCAGCCCTCTGGAAAGGCTGCTCATTCAAATCTCTAGACAGGCTGAAGGTCTATGTGAGTGTGAATGAGAACACTAATTCAATTACCTCCTTAACGTATCATTTAGTAAGGTGCTATATACTCTCACCTGGTCTTGTATATCTGAACAGTGGTTAAAAAATGCCCAAGAGGCCCATCTGTGTAAAAGTCAACAGTGTTTAAAATTGTGCTGATGTTTAAAAAATAAAGGTTAACCCCCAGATTCCACTGGGCATGGTTGTGTTTCATTCAACAATATTAGGCTGCCAGAGCTGATCATTCTACAATGTTTACAATTCCATCAGATGCGCTGCAGTAGATGTCAGTTGCATCCCAGATGCAGCTCTCAGCGTTGGTCCACTGAACAAGGGCAAAGAATTTGGCTGAGACAGTGGGGACATGTCCCTACCAATATTAAAGTGCCTTTGTTCAAGTCGTCTGACCACTCAAAGTGCTTTCACAGTGCCTGTGGCATTCACCCATTCACACTTAAATTCACACACTGGTGGCCAAGGCTACCGAACCTGCCACCACAACACAAACTGATGGAACAGCAATCGGGAGCAATTTGGGATACAGTATCTTGCCAAAGGATATTTTGACATGCAGACTGGAAGAGTCAGGGACTGAACTGCTGACCTTCCATTTTGTGGATGACTTGATCTATCTCCTCAGCCAATCGCACAACAATTTTGATCAAAAACTAGCATAACCTCCCTTCTCAGTCATTGGCTAGTCATGAAGTAACAGATTTTTCAATGATAGGATTGGTTTTGCTGTTGCTAGACTGTAGCTAGTACTTCCAGCTCTGTAAATTAGATGTGAGAAGTGAGATCTGCAGCGTTAACAGTTAGTTTTAGTTTTCCACCTTAAGGATGTACTTTTTTTAACCTTAATTATTATATTCTTCCTTAAACAAGTGCCTATTTTAGCACAACCCATTCCTTTCCTAACCCAAACCAAGTCATCCAAGTCTTCCCGCTCATCAGACAGTCAAATCAGAAAGATTTCTGAAGGTCACTTACCAACAACACATTTTATCTTTTAATATATCTAAAATATTGGACCAAGTTAAGTTTTGACCTGATGGTTCTAGTGGAAGCTAAAGAATCATCAAAGTTATCGCAATTCATCTTTAGGGGGCAATTAATGTCGCTAAAAAGCAAATATGTCAACTTCATAAAAGTCATTATGAAACAATTGAACCATGAATGTCTATACAAATAGAATAACTTTGTGAAAACCTACCTACTAGTGACAGTAAAAAAAGGAAAAATGGATATCATGGATATCTTTGCAAAACTGAATGGCAGTACACCCATTACAGTAGTTCTTATAATAACTAGAATAAATTCAGACATTGTTTTAATGATACCTACCAGGGCTCCTTCCTGCTAACCTTTTTTTCCCTGCTTCCTTTTTTTTCTTTTCTCTGTCACCCCTGAATGTGACATGCTACCTGCCAATTAGATCTTGCTTCCCATCCAGTTGATAGGAGTGATGTAGAGATGCCGTGTGCTGGAGCAGAGCCCTTGGGCGATGGCTAGGGTAAAATATGAGTGTCTTGCCAATCCTGATGAAATGCTGGAGTCGCCCGTTACGCAGTGTGCCCTCTTCACGTCATATATCACCTAGCGCTGCCATATCTTCTCCGACAGGTTCAGTAAATCTCTCACTGTTTTTACTGTTTAAACTGTTACTCATTGCTTATCTTGAGTCATCCTCCTAAGGCAGGTTGTGGGAGAACATTGTGGACATCATGCTTGGCGCTGTTGGGCGCAGTGCTGAAGTGATGGAACTTAAATGACAGTATCAAATGTGTGATTTCACATGCCACCTTTTATTATTTCAAAATATGTAGATTTAAATGATGAAGCATTCCAAAGGTTGATTCAGAATGACTACTCATACACATCTCAAATGTATATGTTATTTTGTGCTGTCAACTCAGTCAGCTGTCTTTGTGTGAATAGCATGAAAATGAAGCTCTAGCCAAAGTTCAGTCTGGAGGATGATACTTTTGCATGTTTAGGTCTGTAATTAATTTCTCATACTATCCTGGTGTTTACCTTTTGCATGCATGCTTACTCATTTTTTGCTGTAATTGCTGGGAACTGTCAGTTGACATGACCTGTTTAAGCCAGTTCTCCTTCGGAACTCATCAAATACCTCCGCTTTATCAGTGCTTTTGGCGTAAAGTGCGTGATGCCAAAAAGCACCTTGCATATCCACATGAAAGTCGCTGGACGGTAGCAGCTGAGAATGCAGGCGGACAGAACCGCTGGAATTGTTATTATACACGGATGGCACCTGTCGCATGCCCATGAAATGGGCAAGGACGATGTCAGGTTGAAATGTTGCCATGTGCTCATGTTTCTAAACATAAGCATGTGCTGCATCATCCCACCATGTGCATTTGTTGACATCACAGTAGTGGCATCATGCGACGAGTTGGAATGAGAATGTGTTGGCTTTTTTGTCAGCTGATCACAATTGACCAATAGCACAATGACATACCTTATTTCTTACTGCTTCTTAGTTTGAAAATGGTTCTCATTCTGCCTGTAGTTTGTCATGTTGCACCCTCCACCTCCCCATCACTGCCTGTCTTCGTAGATTCATCAGTCTCATAAGCCATTAGTCTTAGAGTCATCAGCCAACACCACCACCAGTGCCTGGACTTCATGGGGAGATTTATTGTGCTGCTGCTCAGATACCCCTCGATTACTAAATCTCCCTCTGGAGTCTAACCAACAAACTCGTTTATCAAATCTTAATCATTACAACATCAAGTCATCAGACCCTCCTACAATAGAGAAGGCATGACTTCCCCTACTCTGCCTCCAATTGGCTTACACGGATAATCTTACCATAAGCCTAACCTACCTCTCTCCTCTGCTTAAATCTAAGCAACCCAACCAACAATGTCAATAAATGCTGGCCAATCAAAGATATAGCAGGGTGGGTTATACCTTTACTACAGAGACATAGTCCAATGTGTCATACTCTAAAAACCCCACTGCTGGAGAGGAATACTATCAGAACCACAATAGGAAACTGAAAGGATAAAAATCTAACAACATGCCTGTAGCTAGCTAAAAAAAAAAAAAAAAAACAAAAAAAGATTTCAGAATGTCGAATCATTATTTTAGCTCATTATGTCTACCAGAGAGGAAAAGTAAATATCAATAAACTTAATTTTGTCGGTCTGTCTTAGTGTCCCTTCTCCTTACCTTGATTATCTTGGAGAAATGATCCAACTCAATGGCCAGTAATGATATACTTGATATTTACAGCTATTTGACTGAGTCATCAGGTAAGATAATCATTTGACCTGACAAAGATCATAACCAGGCATTACATTGCTTAATTTGTTTGCTGCAGTTTGTTTGGCCAAATTTTAAAAAAAAGCTTGCTGCACATAAGGACTCTAAGTGTCAGGATCCTACAGTTTTTTCCATATCTTCCTGTGGATGCCTCACAACTTATTGCTTAAAACTGCTGTTTTTTGGTTCAGCAGATTGTAAAAACTAAATGACAAGAAAGCACCTTCATGCAATACAAACTCAATGGAAAGCAATGAATTGTTTTCCCCCTCTGGTGGAGGCGGGACTTAAATATGCTCTGTCTGTATAGTGGAAGATCCGATGACATTATTCTGTATAACAAAATAGCCATGACATTCTTTTTGGGAAAATGCTGTCGTAAAAACAGCCCTTTGCAGCAATGGTCATTTGTTTTTGGAATAATGGGCTGTTGTAAAAATGAGCTTTTGGTCCAATGGGATATTTTTCAGACAATGGGGGCTTCAGAATTAAGGGCCATTGGAGCAATGGGCAGTCCCCCAAATCATGACCAACTCACAAAGACCTGCTCCACCACACTGCTAGTGTTTAAAAACTTCGCTCCAAAACTCCAAGTCAATGAAAAATTACAACTTACATCTTTAACGAATCACAGTTGTTTACTACAGTATGTTGATGCAAATTTATACATGTCCGTTATATATACACAGACACAGTGTATGTTTAAGTGTGTATGTTGTCATGAGTGTGTATGTACAAGCTGGTGTCTGCGAGAAAAGAAAGTATCAGCAGGAGTAATCTAATTATCATGACACTAAGTGAAGGGCACAAAGGGATTATGGAGGTTAAGTACTGCATTCCATTAGTGGTCTGACATTTATCACCCCTATCAATTCATTATCTAATATTATCCCTGATATCAGATGAAAAGACCAACAAAATCTGCTGGAGTGTAAGATCCCAAAACTGTGCTGTGTTTTCAGTGTGTTGAATATAAGATGCTCGAATCCCCGAAATAGCCTCATTTTCGCACTCGCAACAATTCACTAACAGGATGCACTGCAGCAGGAGAAGCTGGGGATTAAGCTGAATTGTCACCAGGGTTTGTATCAGTGCATGATCCGGGTATGAGAGTCAGAGTGAGTGGGTGGAGAAAAAAAATGTAAGTCGCCCTCAGGTGCAGAGGGGTCTACTTAGCACATGAATAATGAAATGAAATAGCTGGTGATTTATTCTACAGTACACACAAGGTTTTGACAGAATGTCTTCAGACGTTGAATGTTTGTAAGTTGTGTGTTTTGACACCTCTGTACATTACTCACATGTTTGTGTGCACATCGTTGTCTGGATTCACCCGTCTGAGTGCATGCAACCGAATGTATGTTTAAGTGTGAACCCTGTGCGAGTTCCTGGTTGAGCTCATCATGGGGTGAGGGCTCTGTGTGGGCTGCTGTCACCTGTCCTCCATCATTCCTCCTCCCCTACCTGTCCCCGAATCTCACCGCTGTTTCATGTCATTCATTAATAGATGCCCCAGGGCCAACAATAGCTCACTACCGCCTTTTATTACTGTCACTTCACTCTCAGAGCCGTCAAGGTCAAATCTGCCTCACTGTCGTTCACCTGTCACACTCAGCGTGCTGACATTTGTGTTATGGGGAGCAAGGAGTGCGTGTGTCTTAAAAAGAGTAAGAGTATGAAAGAGAGAAAGAGACAGAATGACGGAGAGGAGAGGGAAGGGAAATAATAAAACGTCAGGAGGGCTGCCATGTGAACAGATGTAGTCTGTTCTCTGTCCTTGATTAACCGTGATGAGTATAGCTCCTGTGAGAATACAATATGTAAGTAAAAATATAAAGGCAATCTGTTTCCTGGGGAGATTTTTTAATCACAGGATCATTGGTTTTTGGAAAGAAGTGATTAGTTTTCCAAGACAGTTGAAGACTTAATAAAATTAAATGCTGCATCTGCCACACACTGAAGGAGAGGTATTCTATCTTTGATCAATCAGTTTCAATTTAATTCACTGCAGAATGCATTCTATGTACTAAAGAAAGAACTATACAATATGAAACATGGACAGGTTTTTTTTTTATAAAGCAATAAATAAAGGATAGCCTTTACTTACTTTACCTGTTTATTTGTGACATATATAAGGTGTATGAGTTGTAAAAAAAATGGCATGTGGCATGCTTCTGAGGCTTTGCTAAAACACTAGTGTGAAAAATAACATTAGAAAAAAGAAATATAAAAGAAAATGCAATATAAAAAGATATAAGAACAAAGTATATAAAAATAGTGTGCATATGCCACAAATATAAATGTCCAGTGTGTAGACATCTGTCAGCAGAGAAATGCTGTGTAATAGTCATAACTATGTTTCCATTAGTTTATAATCATCTGAAAATATTTTTTTGTGTGTTTTTGTTAGAGTGAGTTGCTAATATGTACATACATAGTCCACCATGTTATTCCACAGTAGCCCAGGATGGACATCTCAAACGCTGACTCTTGAAAGGGCCATTTGTGTTTTTGTTTACGTTCTGCAACCTCAGATGCCACTAAATCCTAAAAACTGTGCCTTTTAAGAACCCTGACACACCAAGCCAAGTTGGCCGACAGTCACTGTCGGGCTGTCGCTATCATCGTCCTGGTTTTTATGGTGTATCCTCCGCCATTAGCAATAGCCAGCCCTTGTCGGCTATTTCTTGGCCAATTTAGCATGCTGAATTTGCGTTGGAGACAGTGAAGCCCTAAATTACTCTGAGTGAAATTACTCTGATTGGCATTTCTCTGAGAAACTGAAGTGAGGAAGGCAAATAAAATGACTAAAGTCAAAAGGGCGTGAGATTGAAAAAAGTTTGTCTTTAGCAGAAAAAGGATGACAGCCGTTCTACCCAGCTTGGTTTCAGCAAGATGCTGGAAACATCAATAAGTCCAAACTTGTAGAACTAGTGTGGTATCATAATAAGGTGCTTCCTGATTGTGCCCGTTTGTCTGCATTTACTTAGTTCCACCCTTATTTTGTATTGTGGTATTTTATAACAACTATGGCTTTCAGTTTTATGCTTCACTCCATTCAGTACTAAAAAACTACAATGGCCAGTATGAGGAGCCTCTAACAATAGGATTGTGCACAGGTGTGTTACATACTGCCAATGATTGCTTGCGGTGCTTTTACCTTTCTGACTATCGCTGTTTCATGTATTCTCTGATGATGATGGATACATCAAAAGATCAAAATAAAGTGTTACACTGCAAAGATAAGTGTACAGAAATATTTTCTTCAAGCCACTGAGCTCTTTAGCATAAATGGTTCAAAACTGCTTGGTAGCACATGGTTAATATGCTTCGTCCTTTTAACATCTGGTTGTGTTGTTAATGTGCTAACTGGCTAATTAGCATTTTGATTCCACCCTGTCTTCTATTTTTAATACATATATAGACTACCACTGCCTACTGATATGGACATTGTTTTCTCTCATGAAGGTATGTGCTGACTGGCTGCTGACTGTAGTATTTGCAATGGGTTTTACAACAACTTTTTGGCCGAGACACGGACAACGTAAAGCAACGCAAAAGTCAGCCTTCATCGCCACGAGTTCCTTGATGTCAGTTTGGTGTATCTGGGCCTAAAAGCAAACTATACAACATGATTTTGCACATGCTTCATTAAGAAAATGCAATGTGCCCGTAGACATCTCTCCAGCTGTTGGTTTTGAAGTAAATATAATTGGCTTTAGATTGACTGTTTTAGTAAATGATGATCATTTGTGATCAATATGAGGTATCTGTTTTGCACATGACGGGAAATTCAGAATTGATCAAACTTCAGTGTATGTTCTCTCTTGATCATTTTTTATTTTTTTTTCTCTCTCAGCCCTTATTTGATGTGTAGAATGGGGATCATTACAATAAATCTGCAAATTGTTTTCTCCTTAAAACATGTTTCTGAGTAACAACAAAAAGCAATTTACTGTTCCAAATTGTTTCAAACATCTGGTATCCTATCAGTATCAGCATTACGTTAATAAACTCGGGTGGTTAGTGCTGTTTGGATTAAATAACTTTTTCCCCATTCATGCTGCAAAGCTCATTATCCTTGCTTACCACCATCTCTATTTTGAAGGCCCCATGACGAGTAGGTCTGAGAAAGAGCCTCTCTGTTGAATTCCATGCCAGGAACAGAAAAAAAATTACTTCTTTGGTGTTATGAGCATTTTGGGTTTGTATGAACAGAGAATAACTCTGTTGGTAGTGATTTTTGAGGTTGTCATGCTTTTTTGGAGGGCAGATTTGTTCTTCAGGCTGACTTTATTCCGTGTCTCGTGAACGGGGGAGTTAGCGGAGCAGACCGGAGTTATGCCTCAGGGGGGAAAGTATGACATCAAGCGTTAAAACTCAAAGTTGGTCAAACTGTTTGCATAGAACATCAGCAAATACTGCAAGAACTTTGGACTGAACTCGAGTTAGCAGGGAACTTGTACAATGTTCGGGACAGGCTGACAGTCAATTATCAGCATCTTTTTCTCCGCAGAGTTCCTTTTTGTATATACATCCTCAATTCCAATTCTGGACTTGAAAGGGAGACCATTTTTCCAGACAGTGATTTCCTCCAATATCTCGTCTCCCCGTGTCTCTGTGTGTGTTTTTAACAGGCAGACCCATGGGGTTACAGTCTTGCAAGCTTTGCAACTCCTGCCTGCAAAGTAGGGAGGAATGCAGACCGGCTGGTGGCTGTTCGTGTGTGTGTGACGACTGGAGATATTGCTCTGAACACTGCTGTGACATCTGCTGCCAGATGTGTGTGGACGTGTTCTCTGGCTTGTGTTCAGGAGACTGCAGCTACACCTTCTGTACCCTCTGCCTCAGCCTGGCACAGAACTGTGTCTCATTTTTTACCACCCAACAAACTGAAACATCAGAGGCACAGTGTAAGTCTACTGTTCATAATGCAGCTATTATGCTTATTACCCATGCATATACCTCAGCTGAACTAAATTTAACCTGAATGTTTTTTGTTTTAGAGGCTCCAAAACAGCATGAGTGAACGTCAGACAGACTTGACCAAACCCGAAAGATGCACTGATGTAAGAACACCAGGTAAATTAAATTTAGCTACACAGTATTTGTTTTGTTACCTCCAGAGTCTTGACATATGCTGAGGGATTTAATGCAACTGAGTCCTTTGTTTCAGCAAAGACAAAATTAATGCCAATTTCAGCTGCACTGTAACTAAATGAGAAGATTTTTCATTTGAACTATTTAATCCACAATGACCTCTAAAATTCCTGCCAAGAGTACTATGGAATAGATCCAGCCATTTGTATTGTTCGCTTCAAAGTGTGTTTCAGTGATAGTATAAGTGCATTTCAGTGGTAAAGAGCTCTTTGATCCCAGGACACGCTGACAATAACAGAAGTCTCAACGCATCTAAATAGAAAACAATATTCACTTTCTATCTTACAAGTCAAAACAGGCATGTGTGTATAAGTCATTTTAAGTTATCTTGAGTTGACCTGTCGGTGGTGAATCTAAGTTTCAACAAACGTGATTTTAAACCTGTAAAACTTTGCCATGTGGACGTTTTTGTCTCATTTGCATTAGGTGCAAAATTGTTTTTGGTCTGATGGTGTGCCTGTTTTTTTTCTCATACTTTTGGCAGAGAGAAAACTGCATCTTGTTTGGTCTTGAAGTGCCCAAAAGCCTGCAGAAAGATTTTCTCGATGAGGATATAGAGAAAATGGAATGAAAAGGAAAAAAAAACAAATACTTGGTTGGGAAACCTGGAATAGCACCCATTGCAGTAAAAGGAAGATAACTCAAACGTTAAGATTACCACAGTGAACAGAAAATAAATCTGATCTGTAATATTCATGACTGTGAGTCTGTGATGGAAAATATTGCCATGAGCTGTCCACTATTATGCTTCTTAATTACATGACTGGTTAAAAAAGCTGTGAAGGACAATCATACTGCAAAGGGCATTAGGGTGAGACATGAGTGAAGGCTTAGCAGTTGTATAAACGGTTTTGAGTCACCAAATGCAGAGAGTTTAGAAATGTCGGGGACATTGTGAAAGAAGAAAACATATTTTGAGTGCAGTAAGTGTATTTTCGGAAGAGGAGAGACAGCCATGAAATTGAGCTGCCAGTGTGGAGGTGGAGTACTTAGGTTCAGAATGGGAAAGGTCATGACCAGAACCATTAAAAAAGCAGAATGAAAATCTCTCTGGATTTCTAGAGAAAAAAATGATGGTCTGAAGGGTGTTTGTGTTAATTGAGAACAATTTTCCACGTGAAAAGAGTAGTGCTGTGGTCTGAGAAAGGGATGCAGAGGGCAGTGGGATCGAGTGTATGTGAAGCTGCAGGGCAGACAGAGCCAGGGTGTGACCCTCTACAGGGGCATGACAAAGAAGACATGCTATGTGGTGTTAAAGCTGTAATTGGTAACTTGTGTTTTAAAAAAAAGTAAGTTTTGTCTTATTTGCTGAAACTGTCACTATATTCACACGGCATTAATTGATACAGATCATTGGTGAAAAAAAAATCATATACCTCTGCTTACCAGCCCGTATTCTCATTCTGAAGTCCATCTGAATACCACTGCTTTGTCAGTGATTTTGGCGTAACCTTTTGCGATGTTATGATATGTTGCTGGAACAGTTTGCTATACAGACAGGTGGTGTTAGTTGATAATACGGACGGACAGAACTGCTGTGACCATATGATACACTCTTGAATGGTGTCAGGTTGAAACGCTGCTTGGAAAGACATAATAAGAGGCTGGAAGGTCCCTATAGGCTGGGAGGGAGAGGTGGTGGATGGGTCCAAATAAACCTGGACTTTCATGCAGGAGCCCAGTGTGAATAGAGCCAAACCATGATGTTTTTTTTTTTTTTTTGCTAAACCTAATATAAAAATAATATAACCATAATATGTAGGCGCAAAAGTCCAATGACAAAGCGGCGATATGTGACAAAATGGGATGAGAACATGTCGTCCTTACCGCATGTGAGTGAAAACCCACCAGAACTGAGGAGTCTCTAACGCAGCTGTCAATCACGTCAATCACTGCTTCTGAACTGAGATTCTGTTCCACATTGCCTATTTATGCCTCAGCGTTTTCAGAAACATATTTTAGTGTACTGTTTAGCTTTAAAATGAGAAAGCTGGCCCAGCCAGTAGCCAACTCACAAACTTTGTAAATTACAGCTGAACAGTACACTAAAAGAAGGTGAAAAATAGGCAGTAGAGCAGACAGAATCTGGATTCATATTTGATCAGCACTGCCTGGTTTGACCACAGTGATTGACAGGATTGACAGCTGTGTTAGAGACTCCTCAGCTCTAACTGGGTGTTTTTGGTGCATTGTAGTAGATTCTAGTCAATGCTATTAGAATCATTGAGAAGAGAAGGAGGGGCTTTTCTTTAACAAATAATCTTCTCATACGTCTTTCAGAATGAAGTGGCAGTTTCATCAAATATGAAACAGATTTTTTAATAAAGTTACCAACTTTAGCTTTAAGTGAATAAGCTTTAGTCCAAACATCAAAAGCAAGCTGCTTTTTAAGTGTGCATGAATACTGAAGCCAACAAGCACTAAAAGGTTTATCTATTGATGTATTAACAGGTGCAACACACACTGATATATGTTCTAGGCATTCAGTAGAATTAGCAATCATAAATTATAGCATGCAAAATGGAATCACCAATGTATAAATCAAGTAAGTGATACAGTATATGTAAAACAAGACATGCATTTAACTGGATTAATGTATTAATAAAACAAAGAATACAGTGAACAACACATGTAATTACAGCAGTAGTAGAAAGAACAGTCAGCATTGACAGGTCAATGAGAAATGATGAGCATATGGTAGGTTAATTAAAGAGAGAGCATATTGGAGCTGCAAGGCAATGTAACAAGGGCAGATTCGAAAAGTGAGTGTAGTGTTGGTTGATATGATGGAGATCAAAAAGATGGATGCAGTGGACATGAATCAAACTTCAGTCTCCCAGGTACCATTTGAGAAATCTATCATTTTAATTTACACCATAAATATTTCATTTTTACATTTATTTGATGATATTCTTTGATACTAAACTAAACTAAACTAATATTTATGTTGTGTGGTGGAGCATTGTGTCTCCAGGAGAACGTAAGCTATGTTTGGCTTAGTTTGGTCGAGTGCCACCTGTATGCTGTGACTGAAAAGACAGTTGTAATCCATGCACCCCCTGGAGGCCTGGGGTCATAGTACATGGGTGGATTATGAGAAAATGGGCCTAAACTTTAAAAGGACCCACCATCTCTCCTACATAGGAGCAACACACACAAACTTGGTGGAAGTCTTTCTTCTTTTTTTTTTTTTTTTTTTTGGTTTAGTCATCATGCGTCTGCTGCAATTTTGTGTATTTTTACTCATTTTGTGTCTCTGTAGACATTTAGCGTATTCTCTAGACATTCTGTGTCCCTTTGTAGTCATTTTGTTTTTCTTGAAGGTCCTTTTGTATTTCTTTAAGGTCATTTCATGTCTTTGTGGTCATTGTGTGTATTTATTGTCATTATGTGCCTCTTTGTTGTCAATTTGTGTCTCTTTGAGATCGTTTGTCTCTTTGTTGTCATGTTGTGTATTTTTTAGGCCATTATGTGTCTCTGTGGGGTCATTATGTGTTTAAATTCACCGACTCACCTGGAACACAACCGTCACCAATCCAGGGCAACAACAACAACATAACTTCAGCCTCAACAATGACCATAGAGTGAATAATAACTGAATATAAGATTAATTGCATTAGTTTTAGATTTTATTAGACTATACACCAGTACCTAATAAAATAATGACTCAATAACTAAATAGTAACTAATTGAACAAAGTCAGTCAAAGTCATTTATCAGTTAGTGCCCCTGATCAGGCTGCTCTGTCATACAGATGGTACATTTAGTATTCAAGCATTCTGCACTACATCAGCACATTCAAATGCCCATGTTGTCTTCACAAAATAATGGCTGTTTTCCACAGGCAAAAAACACCTTAAACATAGACAGTTTTAACTTGCACACAATAACAGCGGCAGCTATGGAAATAGAGCTAGTTTGACCCACAACATAACCTGCAGACAACAGCATGGTCAGTGAAATCTTGATAACTTCCAGATTGATTGACAAGTGAGTTTTGAAGAGTGTCTGGCTGCTTCTTTCCACAGCGACTGTGGAGCCCAGCTATCTGCTGCTGTCTAATGAGGATGGAGATGAGAAGCACTCAGTCTCTGACAACGTGTGAAGAGAGCTTGTCTGCAGTGTGGCGGTGTGTGCATACACATGTGGATTTGTAAGTTCAAATAGTTCATAAAAATCTTTTGTGTGTGAAGCCAAATAATGGATAATAATAGGGTATTGCAGAACAGAATCTATGAAGTTTTAAACCAAGTCATAAATAATGTATAAAGATGATATTATGCTGATGGACTGCCAGAGGTATTACAAGTTGTATTTGTATGTTTTCTATTTTCAGAACAATAAGCTCAGGCTTATCACAGCTATCATGGCCAAGCAAAAGCTCTGTGAGCAAAACAAGCGTTCCAGGGTCACACCCACGTGACGGGAGAGACTGTACCCTGCTTAACCCTTGTGTCGCCACCTTTCCAGCCCAATGCTGCACCTCATTTCATGTGGATGGATTTTATCCCTGAGTATCTGGATGTTTGGTTACAAAAAACACAACTACTTTATCTGTGTTTTCCAGTACAGGATTCTTTAAGAGACAAACAGGATTCCCTGACATCAACCAGGCGAAAGCATTGCACTTTTCACATTTGGAAGATTAAACTCAAGTGCTGAAATGGCCTCATCCCGGCATACAAGCAGTACTTCAAAGCACTCGTTAGATGTCTGCAAGATTGTTTTGCACTTTGAGGCAAACAAAAATATAATTTGGTTGCGTGCACAGTGTACAATCTGATATCTGTTTGTGAGATAAGGGCGCCCGAGGACACAAGGTGCTATTTGCTTCCACTGAATTAGACCTTTTTTATTATCTTCCATGAAATTGCAAGTTTATGGAAATTTTAATGATTGAGAGAGCCATGTCCCCGTATCAAAAGACGCTCGGAATGAGGTCTTACGAGGAAAATCTAACAGAGAGAGTGTGATGGGCTGCATTGTGTTCCCCGACTGTACCCATCTCTGCTGCTGTTTTCTCCTCCTCTCAGTCCCCCTGGACTCGGCAGTGCATTCAGTCAGATTCAAATTCAGATCCCTCTCAAACTCAGAGGATACGCGTGGCCTAGTTCACTCCTTGATTGACCTAATCCTCTCAAAAGTTTGTGTGTCTATATTTATAATAGCTGCAGTAAATCCTGTGAGTCCAAAACAATTTGCACCTTAATTGAGCGACTACGTTTGGTTTTATTGCATTGATTTTTCTGCTTATTGCTTGAAATATCTAAAGTGTAGAGGATTGAAATTGTGAAGTTTTGATTTAATCTCAAAAGGCTAGAAGGAGCTCTGGTGTGAATTGAAATACTGTCCACAAATGTTGCATTAAGATGAATGAAGATCAGGTATAATTGGACAACAATCAGTAAACACTGCTAGGTATGTTGGGTAGGCTTTTTGACATTGAGTATGTGTCCCCTTTTCCCCTTCTGCTGTTCAGAGGACACTCTTCTTATCCTATTTATTACTGAATACAGATGATGGTGCTGACTGAGTGTTAGTTTTATATGTGCTCTTCAATATTATTTTAGACAAAAATAGACTGCGCAATGTAACACTTTTCCACCTGAGTTGTGTCAGCGAGTCAATCTCACCACTAAATATTGAACAAGACTACTGAGAAAACTCTGACATTTTGGACACTATAAAAATTTACTTTGACGATATCATATACAACATAACGTTACGATAGTTAAAAATCTCTGTAACGCTGCATGCAAGGGAATGACTTACTATTTTTAGCCCTGAAGCTAACATTAGCCATCCTCTCGCTCCAACAAGGGCTCCAGTGTGATCATATCCCTTTCATAGGCTTTGTAATCCAGCCTTGAACTGCAGTGTCCTTTTGGAGATTTAGTGAAATAAATCCAGAATGATAAATCTGACACAAAATGTCTTGTGATTATTTATCCACTTTTCCAATTAAAAATGATAATGGAAAAATGTTTAGCTTTGGGTAACGCTGCACTCGTCAGTGAAACCAGCCATCCAAACACAGTGGAGAAGGGGCAGGACTGAGAACAAATGCAAATGCTGACATCAACAACTGCCTTTTTCAGCCAGAAAAAGAAAGGCTTTGGTGGACACATGGCCTTATTAAAGTAACAACAATTGTCCAACCAATAAGAGTTTGATCAGACAAGAGCACATCACCCAACCAATAGACCATTCGAACAGAAGTTAACAACCCTGTGTTGCTTTGCTAGAGTCTTTGACAATCCAAATCTACCTGTAAAGAAGCTAGACAATGCCCTGCTCTGGACAAGAGCTGCAGCCAAATGTATTTTAACCACCTAAAAAATGTTGAATTGTTCACTGTATTTGAAATATCACCACTTTAGCTTCATCAATAAGTGATCAAGGCAGTGATACCAGCCTGATCTCATGCCAAAGTCGTTAAATACTGCTGCTTTTGCAGTGCGTAAAATCCAGATGGCAAAAGCCGCCTTTTCGCATCAATACGGCGTCAGCTGAGAATGTGGCCAGACAGAGCCATTTGCATTATTGTTATACTGAATGGCACCTGATGCGGCAATATGATATGTAGATAGTTGGCATCAGTTGAGGATATGGCTGGACGGAACCTGCCAGTAACAAACCTGGACTTTCATGCGGGAGTAGGGTGTTTTCTTCCCATCTGAATGTGATGATTTTTCTTTTTCCATGTGCCCTTTTGCCTAAACTTCACCATCCCTACCCTTGTTGCCTACTCCTAACCATCAGTGCTAGCATGTGCTTTTGATAACGTCCCAGGGTTTATTGCCATGTGCTTGCATAGTCTAAACATAAAAATTTGCAGCGTCATCCCACCTTGTGCCTTTGTTGAAATCACAGTAGCGCTATCCCAGAACATAAATAGCAGACACAGAGGAATACCTAAAACTAATATGCAAATGTGGAAGTCCACTGCAAAGCGGCAATATGTGATGACTTGGGATGAGAATATGTTGGTGTTACACCAGTAAGTCCCCTGTCATAAAATTACTGTTTTTTTTCAATGAAGTCAGGTGGCTTTGAGATAAGGGCTTACAAAATAAATAAAGTGCAGGCTACACTAATACTGATATTGATTTTTTTTTTATGCACGTAGCATATCTGAGTTAACAGTTAATGGGAAAGTTGACAGAGGGTCTGCCATGCTGCAAGGTCTTCAACTGTTAGGAGGACCTAGGAGGGGCTAATGCTGCCAAAAAGTCTGTAATATTTTGCCTAAGAAAAGAGCACTTTGTGAATGTATGTATGCATGTATTTTTTTTAAACTGGGTTGAGTCTTGTTCTTATACAGTGTGGACTTTTACAAATCAATGACATCATTATCTTTAAATACTCCCGTCTTATGGGGCTTGTCTTGAAAGATGTGCTCATTTACAACCAACACAATATGGGCACACACCATGGTAACAGTAATAGAAAGTCAGGGTGAGGCCCCCAAATGACTGCGGATCTACCTCAAAAATGTGTAGTTAGAAGAACAAAATTTAAGATCTTGTGAGGATTTTTTTCCCACCTTTGCTGTCTTTCATCTTCTTCCCTCCTTCTTATCTCTTTGTGGCTGAGTGCATTTCTCTCACCTCGCCCGCTGTCTGTGTTCTCTTCTCATGAATTGCATTGCTTTTACTGAATGTCTTCTGGTTAGGTGTGGAGAAAGGCATTGTGTGCTGCTGTCACTCAACTAGATTACAGCTCTGGAGGATCCTTATTGCTCACCCTCCAAAAATAAGTAGATGCCTCCTGACTTTGCTGGCCAGAAATATCTGAGGATGTCTGTTTTTCCCATTTTCGGAGGTTGTGTTACAGAAAACCCAACATGAAAGACAGAATTGGATGACTAAATCTGAATTTGATTCAACAAAGCTGCTATCAACGAATCCTTGAACACTTTGTAACCCTGTAGATGCAAAGATCTATGAAAGCAGTAGACACGTGTTATTCAAACCTTTAATCCCTTTTCATTTTATTTGTTTTGCAGCTATGTATTTTTTCAACACCAGTTCTTCGTTCACCTGTCAACATTCCCACTGAGCTGTCAGCCTAGTTAGCTGTGGCCTTGTGAGCTTTATAGTGTTTTGATGGCTAAGAGACGCCTATTACTGCTGTGAGAGGTTTTGCCTCATCATTAGCACTATGGACACACAATGCTTTCTGCGTAGAAAGTCTCAACAGACACAGAGCTCATTGCTCCTCATCTTTCCAAATCAAACCTGCTGGCCGTCACAAAGCACAGTCAGAAAAAAACAGCATGCAGCTTCTTGAAGTGCCTTTCTCTTTTGACTCCTTAAATTGTTTAGACCTTTTAAAAGTCTGGACTGGCAACTTTTAACATTAGTGATTCTTTGGAGCATAGCTTCACCTGGTACACTCCATTATGATATGAAGCATGCATTGGCTTTTAAAGTAAAAAAAAAAGAAAAAAAGAAAAAAAGGCAATGATGTGTGTCCAATCTCAGATAGGAGAGAGTTGGGGTGGTTTGGTGCATGGTCCGTCTATTTTTGCCCTCCTGCTGCGTGTCAGGTTTTGAGATTCTGGAGCTGTGCAGGTGAGACCTGCTGAAGATGGGCAAGGACAGTCAGGAGGGCTGCAATTTGGGGAGGTGGGGGGGCAATTAGTTTTTTTGGTTGGAATTGGATTTTATTTTTGTCTACTCTGAGACCTCCATCTTATCCTGCAACCCAGTCCTCCCACTCAATTTCCATCTTGCCGTGCGAAAATTGGAGTGATATAAAGATGTGAGTTTGAGATGGAGAAGACAGTCAGGGATGGTGAAAAAAGGAGGGCAGGGGAATGGCAAAAGATGCAGACAGCGAGATATAGGGGATAGGAGAGAGTGAGATGGAGGGCGGACAAGGTGGCAGCACACAGATTTCGGTATTTCCAGTGCACAGCAGCAAATGTCTTGACCAGATTTCTCATGATAGCTTTTACTCATGTGGAGAAACAAACTATGTAGCTATCACACCCCAGTAAATTATTTTCTTTAAACTGTTTCCTTCTAGCATCAAACTGCTGAAAAGTAATGCATCAGAAACCAGCAGTTTATAAATGGTATACAGGGTTTTTAGAAAAAAAAATCATTTAAATAATAATATGAAAAATCATGTATCTAATATTTGTTTGGCCACTTAGTATTCAAATCGTGGGTGAAATGAAACAAAGCCAGTCCTGCCCACTCTCCTCTCAGGTGGAAAGACAGAGACACTCATACATACATATACATATAAATAGTGACAGAGACATTGCTCATCTTGGATGCATTACACATTATCGTTTGATAACAGGGCGGTCAAACAGAATCTCTGTACTTCAAATGCATTCCAAATCCTCTTTTTGTCGAGTCTACAATGGAAAGTATTTAACAGATTCACCAGCATGCATAAAAAGAGGAGAAAATCATTAGCTAAAAGTAAAGAGAGAAATCAATGAATAGAAAAAGGCTCTAATAGCAATGGTGGGACGGGTTGTGTTCAGTCAGTTTGCATTCATAATGTATAGGTCGACAGGCCATTAGACAGCGTTAAAAGGGAATCAGAGCCTGGCCTTCCTCCAAAGCCATTAGGCAATGGGGTCAGACTGAAGACAAACTGGTAATTGACCAATAGATTCAGGTAAATTGCAGGTAAGTTGTTGGTCCCTGGGGGGAACAACAATTTTGTTAATTGCATTTTTAAAAGTGGGTGAGGGAATTTCGGATTGCAGGTGTATAAAAGCATCGACGGGGCTGCGATGGGCCCAGTATTCCAGCAGTCCTATTACTTCCAGTTCTGTAAACACGTCTCCCCAGCTCAGATGTAAACATCACAGTAATGCAGAGTAAGTATAGCGCATTCTGGGACGTTGCATTTGAAAGAAATCGAGAGCTCAGAAAGATGTAAATATATGGGTTTGTGCATGAGTTGTAAGATAGAGAATGGGTGGTTATATGTTCTGCATGAATGAAGGGCCAGAGTTTGTTCAGCTAGACATAAACTGAAGTCCACTGAATACTAACAACACCTCAGGAGCTACCTGTCAGTCACACTAATGGACACTAACAATAGTAAGGTGACTGTTTTTTTTAGGTGTGTTTTTGTGCGACTGTGAATTTCAGTCATGTCTGCTTCCAGCCTGTTAAGTATGAATAGATAGACATGACCATGATTCGGTCAAGTCTGCAGATTATATGCTAATTCAATGTCAGTGATTAAAGATGTAGTAGATAAAGAATGTATGTATAATATACATACATACACATATATATATATATGTATAAACAACTTTTTTCATATTTACTGAAACTATCGATATTATCACTAAGTTGTACATGAGACAGATCATCTAAAAAGCAGTCAAACTTTCCAACAAGGTTGTGTTACCCTATTCTCATTTTGAATGCATCAAATACCACAACTGTGTCAGTTACTTTGGCGTGAAATACCAATGCCAAAATCTGCCTTTTGCAGCGATATGATACGACGTTGGACAGCGTCTGTGGTGGGACTGGACAGAGCCTTTCGTGGTGTTAAGATATGCCTCCAGATGGCCAGACTTGCCTGTCAGGTGATGACAATGCCTGGACAGAACCTGTATAATAGGTCACTGGACAAAGTCAGGTTGAAGTGCTGCCAGTAATTACGTAGCAAAGGAGCACAAGGGTCCCTATAGGGTGGGCAGGAGAGGCAGTGGATGGGTCCAACACACCCTGGACTTTCACCCAGGGGCCTGGTGTTCACTTACTGTATGAATGTAAAGTCAGACCATGATGTTTTATTAACATAACCACATGCTTGTTTTCTAACCCTAACCACTTTTGCCTTTGCAGCCTTATTCTAACCACGTGCTTTGGTTGAAGTCTCAGTGTTGGCTGCCATGTGCTTTTGTTGCCTGAACATAATCATATCCTAACATCCTGGCATATGGCAACCTGGAGCATCAACAGCAGATGCAAAAGGATACCTAAAACATAATATGTTGAAGTAATATATAGAAGTCCACTGACAAAGCAGCATTATGTGATGACCTGAGCTGAACCTGGGATGACTTGTTGGCTCACAAACGTTTTCATTTTACAGCCAAACAGTAAACTAAACTATGTCTCTAAAAACATTTAAGGCGAGACATAGGCAATGCAGTGACAGAATCTTGAATCATATTTGATCAGCACTGCCTTGTTTGACAGTATAACGGCAGTTCAAGGAGCGTGATGCGACTTACAGCTGCGTTAGAGACTCCTCGGCCTCGATTGATTGTTTTTGTGGGCCACTGTTGATTCTTGTGAATCCCTTTACCAGCAGTAGGAAGCGCAGAAGGGACAACATTTTTCCTTAAACTGTCTTTCTAATGTACTTCTTTCAAAATATAGTGACAGTGTCAGGAAATATAACACAAAGTTATTTTCTTAAGAGTTACCAACTGTAGCTTTAAGTGCCATTTTAATCTGTTAATGGTGCATGGTTTAAAAATATTACTAAAATCCTCTATAGTGCAGTGACTTATAGTGCAAATTTACCTCTTCTGCTAAACCTTTACAGAAAAGAAAATAAAATGATTGTAATTGTACATCTAAACAAATGTCACTAAATGGAAATCTACAATAGCTTCTATGGGAAAAAAATGTTATGTAAGCATCTCTTTCACATGTACCCTAACAAAGAATAAAGTGCTGTATTTGTCATTTTTTGTAGTAAAATACCATTTCCTGGAGATTTCACTGACTGTAGTGCAATGCTGTATCTTTCTGTCAGGCTGTGAAGGACAGTTAGCATGCTGAACATATCTACTAACATTTACGAGTAATGGTCGGTTCACAACTCAGTTCCAGTCATGTTGCAAAAACTAAGTGAATTCCAGGCTTGATGCCACTAGACTGAGTAGGAACTTGATCTCAGTAACATGCAAGCTTGAATTCGATCAAGGAAAAAGAGCCCAGGCTAAACAATTAGCGTGGGGAAATCTGGTCTGCTGGTAACACAAAGACCTGCCTCCACCTCTCTGACCCTGTGCAGACAGACCCTCCCTGTCAAACATGGGGCAGCAGCCTGGTTGATGGGAAGGAAAGGAGAGGTGGTGGTGGTGGGGAGGGGGGTGATATGGACGTAAAGACCCCTCACCCTGCAGGTGTGACGTTCGACAGTTGGAAGAGACCTGCTGCTCAGTTACAGTGATGAACGACTTTGCCTACCCTCTGATAATTGCTCACTCAGGGGCAGAGAGAGGTCCATTAATCAAAATGAGCTGAGGTACTGCAGGACTCCTCCACCTATGGCAGACTCCAGCATGCCTCAACAACCCCGGGGCAGACCCGGAGGCATCGGCTTCAAAGGAATCACGCTGGTCAGGACACTGTCATTCTGCAGTGACGGTCGGAGCATCCGCCTGACGGGATGCAATCTAACCTGCTGAACAGAGCAGACATGGGTGGAAGAGGGGAGGGGTCTCCATTAAGTGGCTGTCAAATAGAACAGCCTCTCAAGCTAAACTTGATGCAAACTGCACAATGCATCTATGGGATTGTCACGCTGACTTTGTTGGCACGTCTGAGAGGGAGAGAGACAAATGGATGTAAGAAAAAGACGGACAGAAGAAAGAGGATGGGGCACACTCTTCTTTCTGCGATGACAAATTCAGGAAATAGAGCAAAAGTAAAGGTCTGCGATTGATTCTTGCAATAAGGCATCAGTTGGGATGTCTGTTCATGGTAGCTGACAAAGTGTTCATGTTTTATATAAATAAAGAAATGGATGCCGCCAGATCACTTTGTCTCAAGAGTCAAATCCATTAGATCAGAGTAACATAATCTTGTTAAGAGATGATTCAGCTCCTTCAGTTAGATTGATGGGAAATCACAATCAAGGTCACAGTCTCATCAGGTTTGGAGTGTTTCCTGTTGTGTTATTATTAAACTGTGTTCTCATAAGGCAAACAAAATGTCAAGCGACAACCTGTCCTCATTCAATGTTTCGTATATTATCTAACGAGTTAGTGCACCACGAATGATGTTACATAGTTAAAGTACAGCTTTGTAGGTTTTATTTCAGTATAAAGTTACTTTGGTCAGGTTTAGAAAAAGAGACATGGTGACATGACTCGGAGTTCACTTAGTGTCACACCGTTATGAACATTGGACTCCTGGGGGAAAGTCCTGCGTTTGTTTGACCCATCCACCACCCGCACCTCACTCATAGCACGAGACATGTATAGCTGCAGCTACATTTTAAAACCTACATACCATGCCTTCTACAAACCACATCCAGCACCAGTACAAGACAAACACAAAAACACAATGGATCATTGAACCCTGCTATAATGCGACTTGCAGCGACTAAACATAAGGCCAGGTGTTGCAAGAATCCACTTAACCCATTTATCTTATTCATTATACATTAACCCATACATCATGTAAGGGGTCAAAAATGACCCGCCACCATGTTTAACAGCATAGCAAATCCCCTAAATGATCTTTTTTCAACTTGACATTCATTGACTTTACGCTAGAATGACCCCAATGTGAAAAAAAGTGAAACATTGCCTGTGTTCATATTTCCATAAAAGCTGTACACCAACGCAGGGCGGCATGGTGGCTTTGTGGTTAGCACTGTTGCCTCACAGCAAGAGGGTCCCTGGTTCGAATCCCGGTTGGAACGGGGTTCGGTCCGGGCGGGGGCCCTTCTGTGTGGAGTTTGCATGTTCTCCCCATGTCCGCGTGGGTTCTCTCCGGGGTCTCCGGCTTCCTCCCACAGTCCAAAGACATGCAGCTCAGGTTAATTGATGACTCTACATTGCCCTTAGGTGTGACTGTGAGTGTGTATGGTTGTTCGTCTATATGTGTCGGCCCTGTGATAGTCTGGCGAACTGTCCAGGGTGTACCCCGCCTTCCGCCCAATGACAGCTGGGATTGGCTCCAGCCCCTCCGCGACCCTTACGAGGACAAGCGGTTACAGAAAATGACTGACTGTACACCAACGCTTCATTTTTGACCCGGCAGTTATAAAATCATTTTCATACCACGAAAACCACACACACACACACACACACACACACACACACACAAATACATCTGAACAATGAGGGGAATTTGCAAGTTAGTTTGCAAGTCCATGTGCAAGTCCATGCACACAAACTTGCAAACTGCCCTCATTGTTCAGTATGATATACTACAATTTTGCTGAAGATTGTTATTGTTTCCCTATAATAGCACACATTCAAAACTACTTTTTGCACATTTCTTCTACTTTCTTAGGCTACACAAGTAATATATCTTGCTAAAAATATGTTTTCACCTATGCAGTCCCTTTAGCAATAATGGCCTAATAATAAAAATAAACCTCTACTTTAGTAAAGAAAACTCAAGATTTCTTTTGAAAATGTGATGCATTACTTTTCATAGGTATGTGCATGAGAACACGCTGCAAGTTTTCATGTTGTTTCAATATAGCTAGTATCAAATTACTTTTCAATTATACCATGATTTTATTTACACTATTTCAAAGGCAAACACGTTATTTTTGGTTGGGTTGGTTATCATAGAAACTTTTAAATTCAGGGTTATGTCTCAACAGAGTTTAAGATTTTCCAATCATTTGTGTGATTGCATTAGTAGACCATTAAAAGAACTCTTTTAATGTTCATACCTACTGACTAGTGACTGGCAGTTATGTTGGCCCTTGTAAGTTCATAAGATGCATGAATCTGTTTTTATTATTATTCACTTCAGAGCACATCCTTTGGGAAACATTTGCACTTCTGACTTTGAGGCTGCATGACTACTTAGATCATTGAATATTGTCAAGAGAGGCAACAATCCAGGAAATCTTTCTGCTTAAGCACATTTATATCTTATCAGTGGCTTTGCAGGATTTTATTTATGTAACATACAAAAGTACTATAACCTCTGCCTCATCCTAGACCTTGAATGTTTTAGCAACAAAACAACTATGATGCATCAGAAAAAAAAAATAATTCTGGGCAATGTAGAGACTATTATTACTGCAAATTAATTGTTTCAATTACAGGGGTTCAATAGATCAAAAATAAGGTCAGAATCATAATTAATGTCATGAATCTGAAGATGTTGAAAGTAAAATGCCTTTTTAATGGAGAATAATTCAATAGATTCAGCTTGGAGTCGATTTGACCCTGTTGAAAACTCTCAGACATGTGAGGTCATACACAAGGTTAAAGGCATTTCAGTTTACCAAAATAATTTCTAAGCAAATAAATGAGTTGCATAATTGCAAAAGAATTGCTTCCCAATTTAACAAACTGTTCTTGCAGCTGCAGTAAATGATTACACAGGCATTTGACTGTTTGTGTGAGTAATATTTAACATTTTATAATTAATATCTTTATTACAACGTGTCAATTAACAATGTCTTATCTATGGACCTCTCTATGAATTGAGTCCTAAATAAAGTTTTTTTTTATTTGAATGTTAAAAGTCTGAAACAATGTGAAGTGTAGTGCTTGTAATAATAAGACCACACAGAATTATCTGCAGTTCCCCTAAACTTTACAGAGCTTTAAAACGAGTTTCAGATCATTTTTTAGGTGTCCGGCCCATAGACTGTATATAAAGACGGACAACATGACAGCTCCCCGAAAGTGAGGTTATTCAGTCTCGCTCACCCCTGGTGTCTGACTGCAGTACAGTCCCTCTATGTTAGTGAATGGTCATAGACTGAACTAAAAAGTCAGAATACACTTCAAATAAATTTTTCCCAAAGATGGTTTCTGTCACTGAAGTTAGCTCTCATCGCCCTGATGTTTATTCAAGTGTTTGTTTTCGTGATAAGTTCGTTTTTAATGAGTTATTAAATTATATAAAAAGGGGGGTTTTCCACCATGATTTACTGCTGTGACAGCCAATCCGTGCGCTCGCATCCACTGGAGCTGTTCATGATTGGTCGGACGGGTCTTTGGGCAGGAACTCCCCCACTGTGGATATTGTTACTGCACAGATGCAGGGCTCCCAATGACATCACCCTCGCAAAATGGCAATGCTTGTACCTGGGATATTTTAACCTCACTAACCTGGGGGAGTGTCGTCCATCTTTATTTATAGTCTATGGTCCAACCCCAACTACTGTTTTGGAACTAAAAACCTAATTGTGCACTACTTGCTCAGCACCAAACAGCAGTCAGACACAGTTAGCGACTAGCTGTTGAACACAGTGGAAGTTTTATCAGCTAAAGAGCCAGATATCAGTAGTTGGTGTAGACTAAAACAGAGCTAAAAGAGAGTGATTTTTGGATATAAATCAGCAGTGATGAATATTAACTTCAAATAAATGATAATGTTGCTCCACAACTGCTTTTTTTTAACAATTTAATATCTGGCAGATCAGGGTAAAGGAACCAAAAAAGAACAAGCTTTTTTTTAAGGAAAACCAAATAAATACTTCAGTGACATTATATCTTCATTGTTTTTCATGTATTCCACTCTACAGTTTAAATCTTGTCACTAGATCAAAAAATCTGTTTTTTATGTTGAAGTAAATATTTGGGTAACTGTCCCTAATAGGTAATTGATGTCAATTAATGTCTTTTTTGCCCTTCATTTTGGTAACTGTCAAATTGGTCTTAAGTTTTACTTTGAGTGGCATTTAAATGTCTTAAATCTGACATGGCGTAAGTTATAGGAACCCTGAGTTACTGCAGGTTTGATAAAAGACAAGACTGTATACTAATACTGTTGACATATAATGATATGTTCTAGTCTTTATGATATGAGGAGTATTCACAGACTGAATACATGGTGAGTTTGAATGGGAGCTGCAGATTTAAGGCAATCTATCGGCGGTATGAGATCACTCCTTCACATGAAAGGCAGCTCCCACCAGTCTTCAGTGACAAATCTTACCATTCAAGTCAGCGGGAGCCAAATCTTATTATCCTTTCCCAGCTGAAGGTGGGCATACTGATCCTGGACCCTTTTTTTCTCTCTCTCTCTCTCTCTCCTGTGTGGATGCCCATGTTTTTAGATAGGTCTGTTGGAGTCCACATCACACAGCTGGTCATTAAATGAAAATCAGTTCCTCCAATCTCATCCTCACACACAATAAACTACCTCTACCATTCCTAGCCAATCTGCAGACACCCCGTCTATTTCACGGTCCAGTTTATGTGCTGTGTGTGTCACTCCAGCCCTGTCCTGTCCACGCGTCTGCTATAATGAGAGGCAGGAGAGCGAGCCTTGTCTTCAGGGACTCACATGGAAGCCCACATTATTGTCCTTGCATTATATAGCCTATAGTGGTTTATCTCTGTATTAGCTCTACCCATCACATTAGATTAGACATCAGCAGGGAGACTGACACCTACAGAGTAAATGAGCGGTTATGAGCACCATGTTGGACACTGAGAGAAATATACGGTGCTGATGTCATACTGCTGTGGTGACAGATCATACATATTGTTCCCTACTTTCATAAGAAGTATTCTTTCCCCAGCTGTGCTTTCGGTCCATCCATTTAAAACACAGCTGTAAAGATGGAAAAACCATGCGCTAACTCACATCACAAGCTCATTTTCCAGACAGTTGCATAAATTAATAGCAGACCGGGGGCTCACAGTGCCACCTGCTCTTCACTAAGAACTGGGCTGCCAGCACTTTCGGTCAAAGCTGTCTTACCCCATCAGACATTTTCAAGAAACTTCCACCAGGCATGTCCATCCAGCCTCCCCTGTGCTTTGTAGTCATTATACGAAGCATACACTTCATCTCTCAAAGAAGAATTAAATCAGTGCCTTGTCAGCACCTTATTCAGCTGTTTCTTAGAAGGCAAGATCTTCCTTTTTACGCTCCAATTATCTATTTTTATTTCGATTTTGCCATAGTTACAATGATAATTCCGCCCAAAAAGCTCTGCTTGACGCTTTGTTTAATGCTCCGTGGGATTGTAGAATCCAATTCAGTGATTGATCTCATAGTTTTATGCAAGACATGCCATGTGCCTCTCAGTCAGGCAGCAGTGCTTTGACCGGATGTACAGCTTGAACCTGAGAATTAGTCAAGAAGAGTGATGGTGTGTTCAAGGTGAAAACTAACTCTTTAGTGTATGCTCATCTATCTTCCTTCTCTCATTCACAGGATCATGGTGCTTGGTGAAAACATGTTCCGCACTAACAGTGCCCGCCAAAAAACAGCAGTGTAGTTTAAAACTAATGAAGATCCAGCTGGCTCAACTGTCCTCAAGCTGTAATAAAGCATTCAGTGAAACTTTCTAAAAACCTCCTTTGTGCTGTACAGGAGCTAACAAACTGCAAAAACCCTCATTATTCTGTGACAAAGGGAGTCGATTAGACATTACTAACCCTGAACAGGCAGTGGTTGCTAATGTGACAATAGAGAAACCACCCCTTTTTTGTTGCTGGAATTGTTTTCTAGAAAATAGTAATACCATATATATATGTATATATATAACTCCAGTGAAATAAGTTAGTTCCTTTAACTTGTGCAGTGATTAAGTTATTTCTAATGTTGTCTTACATTGTTGGCTGCTGTTTTATAAATGTCCATGTTTCTAGATGGCCTTGGTGAGCAACGGTTTCTGCTGTTACAATGATTTTACTGTTTCCACATCCTGACCCCAACAAGATGGCCAAATAGTCCCTTTTCCCAACCATGGATGGCACCGCTCTGCAGACTTTCTTTGAACTGGGTATAGCAGTGATCCACAGCAAGAACGTGACAGCACCTCACATTCCCCCCGACACACTAGTCGTTATTCACCGTAAAGTACACGCCTCCTCTCCTTCTCTCGTGCTCTGTTGGATCGCCATATAGAAAAGAAGTCACTTGGTTGAGTGGCGCTGTCCAGGATTTAGCCAAATTTAAGTAAGTCAAAGTATATTACAGTTCCTGATATCCCCCTAGAAAAAGATGCAACACAGACGTCATCCAGTTTATTTTACAAAACCTTTGGCTAGCAGGATACTTGTTTCAGCTTAGCGCCCATTTTCTCCATCTTATTCCCAAGGTTTACTGATGTTTACATTTGTAAACCTTGACCTGCTAGCTAACTAGAGGTCAGCAGAAGTATTTACCAACAGGTGTGTTGATTTCCTAAACTTGACAAGTGACTCCCAGCCACATGCTACCATCGTTCCATAACCAACCACATAGACATAAGAGTAAAAATTTATCAAAAATTAATCACAGGCAACTAATGACTTGCATCGCTTGCATGGGGAATGTCAGCTTATACCCTCTGGTCATAGGTTTACAGTCCCGTGGTATAAAACAAAGGAATAGTTTTGTTCCAGCTGCAATTGTTCACTTAGACAAGTCATAGCAACATTTGCATATATTTATTTTCTTTAGTGTCATATTGTGATTTTGGACCTTATCCCAATCTTCTGTTGATAGCAAAGCATTTGAGCACTTTTTGCCATGGTTGTGTTTGTCTTTTGTCAGTGTGTGTGTTGTAATTTTGAATCGTGTCCAAATGGATGCCTCTTTTTTTTTTAGTGCAAACCAAATCTACCTACAGGTATGATTAAAGTAATCTGCACCTGAACCTGGAAGCGTCTGTACCTACGTCATCATATGTTTCAGTAAATCATACATAATGACGGGCATGATGTAGGTATAAAGAAAAAAAATCTTCTGCATGTAATAAAAGTGAAAGTATGCAATGAAGACCGTGGCCAGTATTTGTATAATAGTGAGGGAGGCAGAATGGTTAGCATTACAGTCTCCTCTCATTTCTTTGGCTGTAGATCTTTTCTCTGCCACTGTGCATTCAAGCACAGTGCACACACATACACTCACACACACTAATATATACATGTACATGCGCACACACACGCGCACACATAAACAAGAAAAATTGATTATCACCTCTTCCTGATTGCAACCCCTCTGTCTTCTAAATCTAAATTGCAACTCCAGACACAAAGGCAGCCCATGTAGCTGAAGCACACTAAATCAATCTCTCCTACTCTTGAGCTCCTTCACTGCCAAATAAAAAGTACAACCTTTGCAGAGAAGTGAAAAGCCCTAGAATGTAAAATATGCCGTGTAGAATGACGCTGTCTGCTTTCTATGACCTTGCACTTCTTGTCCTATATCTTGACTAGTCTTTAAGATGTGCATGGAGAGTAAAATTACAGCTTTCAACAAATGCTCTTTGTTTATTGTCCTAAAATAAAGTGGCATCTACCGTATTGTCTGCACATAGTGTTTAGTTTCCTCGACCGTGGCTCTATATATTCACTCCACATCCTAGGAACAATTGGACATTATTCCACCAGGAACCCTATCTGTCTAATTACCCACTGACTTTACAATCCATTGATTTGCATTCTTAGCTATTCAAATTATACAATACGGTGCATTTTAAACACTGACAAAACTACTTAAAATTCAGCGATTAAACTCATTGAGGTATATCAGCAGTTTTGCGAGTACATATCTACCATGCAATACTTTAGATCCACCTCACCAGCTTTTGGTACAGATTTCAAGAGCTCCTACCACCATCACCACTGCCTCCATTCATTGCATGTATCTGGCATCAGCACTCACACACCACCTTCACTCTCACACTGCATTACCAACACTTGTATTGTTTGTCACATGTATTGCAAACCCGTCTTTAATGAGTCCTTATCTGTCACTCAGACAAAGCACTTAACATGAGAATGAATCTGAGACCTTGTCCTTAGCAGAAGCTATTATGTGAAATGGCTGTCAGCTGTTTGGAATGCATTATCCATGTGCCACTGAAACGCTCTCATTTTGCACCCTTGTCTAGTTTCGTGTTCAAGTGTACGTGTGAGCACTCTTCAATAGCGGATATTGGAAAAGGCGACGAATAAATGTCCGCGATTTTGCCAATTCTTAAACAAAAAAAGTTGGCATGAAATAACAGTGGTTGAGAGGTGTTAATAACAGACAGATAATTTTATTGTTACGTGATAGCCCTCTTCAGCTAGCCTTAAATGAATCTGGCTCGCTTGACCAAGGACAGTGCTTCTACTAGGAATCTAACATCATGTCCTCCACATACACTGAGTGGCAATTTAAGCCTTTTTTTTTTTCTTCAATTAACACACAACTCTGTGCGACACACCCAGACAAGCTCCACTGAGAATGTGTTCTAATAAACCACATCAACCACATACAACAAGACTCTTAAGTATCAATGTGGTATGAAGTCAATTTAGGTAACACTTTACAACAGAGTACACAAGCTCATGAGCAGTTAACTAATGAGCAAGAAACTATGTGTAATGAATTAAGATGGAATAAATCTTAACACCACTTCCCACTTGATATGCAGCATCAGGCAGAGACACATCAGCTATGCAGCAGATAATTATGGACTTAAGCATATTAAACTCACAAAAATTCGTAGCTCGGAGCAGATAATCTCTCTCTATGAAATGTTAAGTAGCATTGATAAGCAGCAGATGACCATCAGTTCATGGAAATAAGCTGAAGGTTTGCAAAGAGAGTGGCTAAGAGAAGTAGTAGCTTAAACCGAAGAACAGGAGCTCAGAACAGTTTAGATGTAATTATGATAGAGAGAAAAGTGAAGCAAGCTGTCACATATTGCTTTGAATTGAAATAGTATGTCTTCAGTGCTTAGCTGAATATGAAGGGTGTGGAGAAAAGGTGAGTGTGATCCATTTATGACAAAAGCCATTTATTAGCTGAAATTAGAGGGAAATAATTTTGCAAACAGACAGAGTCCAAAATGACTTTGCTAAAGCCAATACACAATATCATACTCTGGACCAGTTGGCAAGAATCCTTCTAAAACTATTCATATTAAACCTCTATATTTATCAACAATAGAAAAGTCAAAAATTTTGTGCCTCTGGTTCTCTGTTAAGACCAATAAAATCAAACCTCAAAGTGTTTCGTACCTCTGCTTCTTTGTTCTAAAACAAACAGCTTAAGATTTTCACACATGAAAACTCTGTTTTTTTTTTTTTTTTATCTCTAAATGCTAGGTTAAGAGATTGCTGGATGTTAACCTTGGCCTGGAAAGATGGTATTGAGGCTCATTTATACTCCCTTTATGTATGAAAACAGATCTGATGTAAACACTGTGTAAACGTCACTACCCATTTACGCGTGTCCTTTATGTTAGCATCCACTTAATGGTGCTAGAGGACAGAGTCAAACGTTTTTGACAACAACAAGCAAGGCAACAGTGGAAGAAGTCATAATAATGTGTCTATCAACAGAGTCAGCATTGTAGACAGAGGCGATCTGCCATCAACACATGCAAGTGGACAATTCTCTTCGCTCTATTACTGATATGTTCCATTTTTAAATGTTTTGTGTGGTCCTGTCTGGCTTGGACTACACAAAACTGCTTTGATGATTTCCAATAGTAAAACTCAGCTTCATCTGTATATGTAGGGCTCATTTATGCTCAACATTAGAGCTCTCTGTCCATACTCTGCTTTCATTTTGTGCTTATTTGTGCATGCTTTCTTCAAGCTTATGGATATGGACAAAATGGTGCAGTACAACCTGAGATCTTGGGGAAGTGTAGTGTAAGTCAAATGAGATACAACCATAGGAAACAGCCATGCCATTTAAAAAATGGGGAAAGAAATCTGTAAAGTGAAAAGAATTCTCCATCCACATGTTGCAGTGTATTTAATGGCCTCACTAACTGTCGCCATCTATAATGCTGCCTCCATTAAAAGGTAGGTGACATTATTACGACCTCCTCCACCATCTTTCCATTGGTTATTATCAGACACTTGTCTTAGTATCTAACAATAAGCAGAAATGAGCCCTTAGGGGTATTAGGTGAGGGTTAGAGGGCCTGCGGCTGACCCTCTGCCCAGGGAGCTTCCTGGAGGGTGTTGCATGGCTGGAGGGACACTATAAGGGGTATTGGTTGAGAATTAGAGGGCCTGGGGCCTGGCTAAGTATTTACCTAAACTGTAGAGGGTAGCACCCTCTCCTTTTCCTTGTGTGCTTTGTTTGTTTCCACTCCATGGAGCCACTATCAATACAATGCTGTTGCAATTATTACCATCAGCAACCATTCGGAATGATTGGATTTGCTCCAAAGGCTGAAAAATAGACTTAGGCTGTATCATACGGTCGACTTCGCACTGCTGTAAATCCGTAATTGGATAAATTGCATGCTAAGAAAGCCATTTTCCTGCAGGGAAATAAAAAAAGGACAAATGTGCCAATGTCAGTTTAGTTTTTTCTCTTTACAAAAATCATTATGGCATGAAATAGCCCTTATAGCACTGGGCAGCTGTATGAAATAATAATCATGACATCAAAACTGCTGTCTCACATGGCTCTGATGTCTGAATTCCTAATTTTAAATGCCTAACCACACAAAGAGTTGAAAAACCAAGCAGAATAAAAAAGACAGTCAACATGTGTACGTCACTGGAGGGATACATCTCGAGGGGACCATGCTGAATGCTTTGTACACTAAAGGTTTCCTTTGGGCCCCAAGCAATCACACGCTGAACAAGAATTTTCCTAGTCGAAAAAATAAAAAGACTAAGGTTCAAGGCAGTTTTCTTGCCAGAAAGGAATTGAAAAACCTTTATTAACTGTATAGTTAGTAATAAAAAAGTATACAAGTTATGGGCACAGACTGGCCTTCATTAGCACATAAGAACATCACCTGTTTTTGTCAAAGAAACCTTCAGAGCACCTTACAAAGCTATAATATATTAAAGAATTTACTTCCACTCTTTTTACACAGTTTTCTAATGCTCTGAGTGTTCAGATAGTTTGGAGATATTTGAATGCAGCTGCAGTAGAGTTCCTCGACACAAAGTGCTTCCCTTGGTCATTTTATTACTATTTGTAAAGAGCGGTCCATGTCAAAAAACAATCACTGCAATTTCGCAAGCTATTGGAACAATAAAATATGTTTATGATGTCTACAGAAGTCAAGGCATTGGGGTAAATAAATGTAGTTTCTTTTGCAATAAGGGCAGTCTTAAGGAAATAAATTCTGGGGACTCTCTTCTATTTAATTTATTGTACAGCCAGAGACAGCTTGTAATCTGGCTATTCCCCTTGCTTTTATTTGTTTATTTTTAGGTCACCTGCTTTGACATTTCATTTTTTCTCTCTCCATCCAGTCGTTGATCAAATGAATTAAACATGGTAGGCAACTTTTCATTAATTTACCGAAGCAATCTTTTACAGAAAGCATTACTTAAATAGACAAATCCCCTTGATCATAACATGCGGCTATAGCATCAGGGGGACACTGGGTATTTCAAAGTGGCAATATCCCGAGGATTGCTGCATTGATATTACACTTTAATGCAATCTCAGGAGCCACTGAGCAGCCCAGTTTGATTGGATAATACCAGCACGTTGAGCTCTCAGGCATGAATCTTCATTCCTATGTATAAATCACTCAAAATAGAGCAAGGGGATTTGAGTCACAAATCCAAAAAAGGCAATAACCATGAAGGAGGAAAAGTCCAATACAACACATTTTTACATTCCACTGAGCAGTAACTGTGATGGCTTGGAAGGAGCCCAGTAGTACATACAGGAAGTAGATGCGAGGCTCTTCAAAACACTTTTAAATGAACCAATCATCCCTCTGATTGTTATGGAGGCAGTCAATCAGGAGGTAAATCCAGCGCTTGTTGAGGACACTTGAGCACATGATGAGGAAGACGCAACAGCTATATAACTACAAGGACTGTGGAGAGTGTTTTTTTTTTCCTCCATGAAAATAGCAAACCACTGCACATAGCCAAGTTGTGTCTGGGTGTGTCGAGGCATCTCATACATTTCTTAGGAAAAAAAGCAGGTTTATCGGAAAGTCCAATAGCACTTTTCTGTAATTCAAGTCAGGGCTGTGACATTATTCTCAAGGCAGTTCCAGTCAGCTCAGGGTGAAATGTAGCTGCCCACAGAAATCAAGGTCGGAATATCACCTGCTCCTAAAGGAATATTTTGCCCATGATTTGAAATTCAGCAGGATTTTTTACATTCTGTAAAACAGTTCAATAGAGCTGTCGGAGCACTACTGACCTTGAGAATTGTCGCTCACTGTATGACTTTATTCCTTCACTGGCCACTTTGAGGTGTCGTCTAAGTTGCTTGACTTCAAAGTCCTCTTTGATATGTATTTCCTGTTACATCAGTGCCCAAACTGCTGACCCCAGAGACTGTTCCAAGAGAGTAGTGGGTCTGATCTATAAGCCAGAGTTCATTAAGATTAGATCTCACTTTATGGACAGTATTATGCACAAAGGAGCTCTGTACGATGATGGGTTGAGAAAATACACAACCAGACGACACCTCTTGAAAGTGTACAATGGAAACACGTGGTTCTCAGCATTACACAAAAGTGCTGGGCTGCCACCTAATGGTTCAACGTCACTCTCTGTGTAGGGAAGTGTTGCATGAACATTTGAACCATTTCCCAAGAGGTGATGGCTTTTATCCAAAGCACTTTAAACTACCACAAGTGCTTACATTTATAGTAAATCCTCTACATGACCGAACCCCAGCAGGGTTGGTGAAATACTTTACACACTGATTCACAAACGTACACTCACATAGCTGAGTTTAATTAGACTAAGAACATGTCTTGGCCCTACTGCAAACAAGTTTTAAAAAATAAGACAACAGTAGTCCTTGTGGCTTAACTGCATACATCCATATGGTACAAGTTTGCACTGGCATCAATGTGATTTGTTGGTGTGACATGTTTTGTCTGCACCGAGATAACAACAAAAAATGAACAACAAGCAAGGAGGGCTTGATACATGTGGCCTGAATTAAAGAGGCAGACAGAAGTGCTTTTATTCATGTCATTCCCTTTTTCCACATTGGTCCCTCGGTTTAAACACAGAGAGTGATTGGCACGGCAATCACTGGAGAGTTTCCTGGCACCAAATCTGGCTGTTTGTAAATGCAGAGCACAGACGAGAATTCATATTCATACAGTGCATTTCAAGTGTCACCTACTCAGAATGTTCAGACTCAGAGCACACTCTCCTGGCACTCTGGCCGTGGAGGTGCATCAAAGCATCCAAATAATTACAGCGGTAGCCATATGACATCAAGATGGTTAAGCTTGCGAGGAAAAACCGCTCCGTACTCCGTGTAGATAAAACAACTCTTCCTCGGGGCAAAATGTAAATGACATATTTTCGTCTTCCCTTTTATCTGCCAATGGAACCTTTTCTGCCAATGTACTTTTATTTTATTTTATTTGGTTGATTACTCTGGGCTTGCTATCTATATTACTAAGTAATGGTATTGTAGAGGTCTGTTCTGTATGTAACTGTATGTAGAATCTGCTGTACTTGCCGTGGGTCTCCTTTGCAAATAAGATTTGGAATCTCAATGTGGTTAAACAAAAGAGAGGTTCCATTTATATATCTAATTCAGACATGCTGTAGGGTGTTCTGGATGTATTGAACCTTTTCTTTTGAATAAATAAACAGCAAAATAAACAGACCAACAGGAAATGCAGTATGAGTCAGAACCAGATGTAATGTCATCACACAGAAGCTGCTACAGTCCTGTTCTCAAATGTTGCTACCCATTCCCTATCAATGCATGGAAATGATACGTCTTCCTCCATTAAAGGAACTATTTACAGAAAGATGGCAAAACAGTGTTGAAACACAATTATTGTCATCTGCAGATCTACACAGTAAATTCATTAGAAATTATTTAGAATAAGTGTTTTTTATATCTTTTTATGAAGTTAATTTGTTGACTTCGGAAACAGGAACATACCTCAACCACACCTCTAAAGTCCTGCCTACCTACCTGGTCAGCCCATCCTTCTCTGTTTGTCTCAGATTTCTCAAACCCACCCTCCCTTTCTCTTAACCAACTCTCCCTTTCTCTTAACCATTCTCCCTACCCACATCCCTTCGTATTTCCCTCCCTTCTCCCCATTCCTTCTTGTTCAATCTGGTGCACAACTCTCCCATGTTTCATTTTTGGTACACCTGGGGGCCTGTAATCAGCTCGGGTGGAAACACGTCTGAGACGGAACCCAAATACTGAGTCTCTCTCTGCCCGGTCATCAGTGCATCCTCCCAGACCAGCCTAACAGAAGACATCCCCCTCCCACCTTCACCTCGCCTTCCCCCCTTACATCCTTTCACCAGTCCTTAACACCCAATACCTCCTGAATTACACTGCAGTTTTTCTCAATTGCTTGAACACATCCATCCACTCAGAGGTTTCATTTTCAAAACAGTTCACACAGAGACTTATACTGGAATTCTCCAGGCAAAACGACAAAACTTACAAAACTTTTTAAAAACATGCAACAAAAGCAAATATTTTCCATTAATAGAACTTGTAGTCAAATGAGGATATTCCTTCAATCATTACTTCACAATGGACTACAAAATACAGAATCAATCAACAGCTATCAATATCAATAATTTGTGCTTCATGCCTGTGTTACTTGTTGATACTGTAAATAGCCATAGTATCCTGGGTGCTAAAACAGAGAAGCATGCATATCACAGCAACTCTATTGTTTTCCCCAAAGATGATATCATTAGACCTAGACCTGCATTTTTTATACTTCTTGAGATGTTGTTGTTTGTGTGAAGAATACTTTCTGAGAACTTTTAATTTTTTTAACAATATTAATATATATATTAATATTGTTAAGGTAGGTAGGTAGGTGAGGTATATATATATATATATATATATATATATTAATATTGTTAAAAAAATTTAAAAGTTCTCAGAAAGTATTCTTCACTAATCACTAATTATCTTGTGTGCACGTTTTTCTGTGCACATCATCTGTCATTGATGGTTTTTCTGTCTTTCTTTTTGGCTGGGCCGCAACAACCATGTAGGTTTTGACCTAGTCTTATGTTTATAGTTTTCAGACTCAGAAGATCTGAATAATTGTCTCCTCCTCTGCTTACTTGCCTTTTTTCTTTTAGATCCATGCTTGCAAATAGCAGCACAGAGCGGCATTGTTTATAGATGGATAAGGACTGATTATGGATTGAGAGTAGTGCGAAGGAGTTTCACACAGGTGTTTTAGAGATTTACAACGATGCAAGTAATTTCTATCAACTGTGAATGGATGTTTTCCTTTTGTTTAACACAGTTAATCCAATAAAGTTTGCCTTTCTATGAGATTGGTATGAAATGTTTTGAAAAAGGTGTGAAAAATGTGTGAAACCAATGAAAAAGTGTCAACACAATTGCAAGAGAGGACTTATGCTGTGCTGAGGGTATGAGGATCAAATGGATTTCATTGTCATTTACCGGGTCTTAGCAATCACGGAAAACTGTAAACCTTTGAACGACATATTGTTGTAATGTGGTCCTTGCTAGTGAACTCTTTTGGGGGTTAATTTGACCAGAGTACATTGTTGTGCAAGTCAAATGTTTTTAGGGTACAAAATAAATGATAATAAATGCAGATGAACACACCAGTGGAACAACATCAGCAACATGACACCATATGTCCAGACCAGTGATGTAGCTGACCATGTACACATGGTATACCAACCTCTTTTTTGGCTGTTTACAGAATATCCACCTATCAATCAAACATAACATACCCATCTACCTAGTACTACACTAACCTCATCAACTACCACCAAATCACAGGTCCAAACCAACAGTCAATTCAATATCTATAAATGGCACTTTGCAGCCTGTGCTCACATCTAGCCCAATTAACGAGGGAAGACACAAAACTCAGACATTAATGACCAAGAATAACTAAAAGTTTCTGAATAAAAAGCAATATTAAGTCACACCAATTAAAAAAAAACCTGACACTTCTTACAGAATCAAAAGGGGGAAAAAAACATTATTAACACAGTGGCTACAGCCACAAACACATTACAGCAAATAAAAGACTGCACAATTTTCATACACCATGTTGTGTTCGAACACTAATGAGAACGAGTTAAAGAGTTTGTTGTACTCACCTGTCTACAACACTGTGTGAGACTAGAGCAACATGGAGTCCTCTTCAGTCTGCTGTGTTCAACTTCTTTGCTCTTCATTCTCAAAGTGTAGCCAAATCAGTCTCTGAGCACTCCAACATGTTAGACTAAATGCAGCATTACAGACTGCATTAGAGATTATTGTCAAAAACAGTAGAAAGTCCTCACAGTTCCTTAGTGAAAGCAGAAGTCCCGCAGGTACATCCCGTTAGCATTTGAACATGTTAGCTTGAGTCAGTCTGTTGACGCAGCATCATTTCAGGTGTGTTTGATTTGGCTCGAGCGTGCTGGTCGGGTGACGCATTAAATTAGGCGTTTAATTCAAATACGTCAGTCCTTGATGCAAAATTTACATAGTGGCCGAAAGTGAAATTACACCGCTCGGGTCGGTCATGTGACGCACTCTGGCCCAGGAAGACTTTTCCCCATTGACTCACATCGGGAAAGAGACGACTTTAACTCAGTAAATATTTTTTGTGAGCGTCAAAAACCCCCGCGAAACGTCGCCTGTTCCTGTCTAGATGTAAACCACCTGGTTCGAGAACATTTGGAAAGTCTAAAAGAGCCGCAAGATTACATTTTTTTTAGACCGCTATTCAAGCTAGCAAGGCGCTAATCTGTAAATCGGTCGCTCCGCCGGCGAAAGTTACCCGCTCGTGACAGATTCATGGTTTCCTCCGACCCTCGTCAGGTGAGCTTCAGCTGCTGCTTCTTCTTCTTCTAATGCCGTTCTGGCAGGATGTACATGTAAAGTGTAATGCTGCCTCCCCCCCAGTAGGTACTGAACTCACATCTAATGGCGCGTAGGTATTTCAGAAGTGCATCAGCAACAGGTTGAAGGTTTGACACCGAGAAAAACATCGACTTATAGGAGAAAGCCGAGAGTCCCACGTCTGATAGGTCGCGGAAAAGCTGTTGCCTTTCACTCCTGTAGTTTTCACATAAAAAAACAACACGGTGAACCGTTTCCTCTTGTCCACACACAGACACACGCACACACAGACCATCAGGATATTTGCCAATGACTTTCAAATAGCTGGCAAGGCCACAATGACCCTGTCTCAGCCTAGTTAAAACTAAATCATCCTTCCTGCAAGATTTTAGCTGCAGCCTCTGCCTTTTGATTGACCGCTGCAAGGAGAAACAATGCCTGTCTCTTTGCTCTTCATCCCATTCCTTTTGCCACTGAAGGTCTAACTTCTCTTTGCAGAGGCTGAAGATTTCTTCTTTCCCAACAGGGGCATTCAAATCAACACGATGTCACAAGAGTGACTTTTTTGCCAATTTATCAGAGATTTCATTCCCTACGAGACCCACATGCCCCGGTACCCACAAAAACCTAATATGACACCCCAAATTCCCAATCTGAAGCAGGCCACACATAATCTTCAGAAGCAAATCAGGACGGGATGCAGTTTTTGCCTCTTTTAATGCCAACAAGGCAGCCGCAGAGTCAGAACAAATAATACACTTGGAGGGTTTAACCTCCCCAACCCACCATATAGCCTATAAAATTACCAAAAGTTCAGACATGAACACAGACAAATTATCGAAAATACGGACACTTTGTCGAATCTGAAGGTTTGACACATACAAGCAAAACCCAGCTGTCCCAGAGGCTGGATCCCTTGAGCCATCTGTGAAAATCTGCACATATTTTCTATCACAGCAACTCTATTGTTTATATTTTATATTTTTTTCCACATTCAATTTAATTTCAATATCATGTGACTTTTTTTGTTTTTGTTTTTTTTTTACAAAGTAATGGATGCGATTTGTAGCAAAGAGATAAAAAGTACGCTACTTAGGTAAGGTTATTTATCTTTAAAACACTCCAAAAGTACAATTACACACAAAAAACTCAATTACAGTACGACAGTAAATATAATTCTTTGAGCCACCTCTGCTAATTACACCCATGCCAAGGTTTAGACTTGCTGAAAGGTTAACCCTTTGAAAATCAGCTTGATTTTTTTTAAAAACATGAGAGGAGGTCAATGAGCAACTTAATAAAAAATGCCCTAACAATTATCAAAAAAAGTACAAAGTTTACCACTGAAAAAGGAAGGTAGGTTTTAGTAGTAAGTAGAAACTAGGTTTTACAGGATTAATTTAGGCCCACGCAGTTTAAGATCGCTTAGAGACATGAATCCAACATATATGCACAGGTGTCAACTTTCCCTCTCAGCAGGCATTTCTCACTCTGCTCAGCAAAGACGAAGCTGATTGGACCCTCTTTTGTTATTAAATGTTCCCAATACTCCCAATACTTCTACTACTACTACTACTACTACTACTACTACTAATACTAATAGCAATAATACTAAACTGATATCTAGTACCAGCTAAGTTCCTTATGACCAAATTCATGTGCATTTCCCAACACCCAGCTCAACTCTCTTATTCTGTACAGCTCCACAGCAGTGCTAGAATCTCTACAGCTTTAACCATCTGTATGCGTTGCTCTGTGAATGCACATAGTGATATGATTATATACTCATGTGCTGCAGTCGTTTACCAATTTAATCTGTGACTCACCACGCCTTTGCACCAAATTAAGTGTTTATTCAAGTGCCACATGTGCCTTTATTTGTTGTATGTGTTTCTGCACAAAAACATCAAAATAAACTCCTGCGCATTTATTAAAATCAATTTGATGAAACAGGTGCGAATTAAACTTTCTCTTAAAAAACAAAAAATCACACTGTAAACAAAAGTACAAAAGTCAATATACTGTACCACATGCTGCAGCACCTCATTACCATGCTCATTACTGTTCACCTCAGTGCGCCTCATTGTCCACAAGAGGTCAGACATTAACAGCAGAAGTCATAAATAGTGCACTAAATACCCCTGCCTCTTTATGCCAAACGGCAGCTGCAAGCCGAGGCCAGAGTGCAGAGCTTTTTTTCATTTTTTAACGTGACTCAGTTTTATTGTGTAATCAACATTTTGAGCTTCCTCGTTAAAAGCTGACATAATGTGGAGAAATTGGCACAGGCCAGTGGCATTTATAGGGAGCTGTGGTCAGCAAGTCTCCTCGGTGTTTGATCTTTTTTTTTTCTCTTTGCAATTTATTTGAGAAATTTTCCTCGTGCACTGTTTTCAGTGCAGGCATATTATTGTTATTCACTTGATTCAAAGTAAAGCGTGGCCTGGTACACTTAACTGAGAAGTGTTTGTCACGCCTTCTTTGTTGAAGGAGGCAGGTTCATATCGTCACTCGATCCCGTGTCTCGGATACAAACGCTTGGCCCGCTCAGAAGCTGCATGTTAGTAGTGGCGCAACTAAACAGTTCACGCAGAACTATGAAAACCGCAGTGGGGAATGGTGATGCAATGCCCTGTTCTGGATGAATAATGGGAAAAGAAGAATTTTGAAGTAATTGCGTTATTTATTTATTTAACTTTTCACAAAACCTGGACATATTTCAATGTCTGATAAGGACACGCGGTTCGACGGATTGACTTTTCAAGCAGGAATGGCCACCGCAAGGCTTGATTACGTCGCTCCGTGGTGGACATACTGGCTGCACAATTTCCCTCACTTTAGTTTCTTTTTCCAGTCAGTCGACAACACTTTCAGACCGGAGGAGGCGAGCTATCAGCAGGTTGGTAACTGTACGCACGCGTAAAAGCGCACGTAGTTTCACAAGAATCTCATCAGAGAAGGCGGTTGTGGAGCACGGACACGAGTAAACAACATATTTTAATGTACAATAAAGTAAAAAGTAGTTTAAGGCAAACTGCTGTGTTGAGTGATGAGTGCTATTTTTACTTCTGTCTGTGATGCATCCCTGAAATGCTGCAAGTGTTGTTGCGAATGTCAGGAAGTAAGAACTCGTACAGTACTGCAGTGTTCACATGATGACACATGACCTGCATTAACTGGGGCTGTGAACTATTTCAGGTAGTAAACACCATGTACTGTATCTTATTGGCTTAAGTATATCCATGCAAGTTTGTACACACTGCGTAGAGAGACACAGCAAATCCTTTGTTTTTAACAAGCTTACTTTTAGTTACTCTTTAATACTCAGCTTCATCATTTATATTACCCCAGCTTTATTTTCATGCAGTCCTCTATAACTAAGTGGAATGATTTAAAAAAAAATGATATAAAAAATCACATTCTCACACTATAACTCACTGAAAGAGATCGTTTTCTGCTCTTTTCTCCCCAAAATCCCAGTTTTATTGTAAGAGAAATTGGATTGCATGGAACACATTTTCCCAGTGTAAAAAGATTATTTCTCAAAATAAGTATTACAGTTTCCCCAGAGTATATTTATGGCTGTTTGAGGCCATGCAAATGTCCCAAACTGTCATGTTTAGTGATGGAGACTGACTGTGGGCAGCAGGTCCAGAATCATTATAGACAAAATAGGCTATGTGATGAAAAGAAAAAAAAAAAACAATATGGGATGCTCATGCTCAGTTGTTTCCATGGTTTTCCATCTGCAGTCAATCACCTCCATTATTACCGTTATATTATGGACTTCAATTTCTTCTCTTTCTGTCTGTCTGACTCTTTCACAATGAGATTTATTCTCACACAGTGTATTGCAGTACATATAACTCATGTGATATCTCAAAAGCGTAGTTTGACAGGCATTAATTTAATTAAAAATCACTAATGAAGTTCATATGAGCCAAACAACACTGCCTTATTTGATCAATCTCAACAAAATAAAAGCTTTGTGTCAATTTGTTGCATGACAGATAATACTGTTTCCAGATCTAATTTTAAAAGAATGTGGACATGTTGGTTAACTTTATGAGGATGACACTGCATACTGATCTTATTTTCAGCTTGGAAAGACTTATTACACCTGTTATATGATCCTGTGTAATCCCAAGACACATGAATGAGTTTCTAAGTGTGTCTCTGGGACTTAGTGCTCATCCATGTGGCACTTGCATTCTCTTTTTTGCATCAGGTCATTTAGAAATATAGAAGCCATTACCCAGAACCTCCCAGCTCTGGCTTCAGTACTTCACTGTACCTCTCTCTTCATGTATCAAGGTCCATGTGGGTCATTAAATCCCAACAGTGTCACACTGGCTCAGCTGAGCACCAGTCAGTGAGGAGTGAAGAGTGCCACGGCGGCGTCACTGAGGCTGTTGACACTCTGTAGAGCTCACACACACAGCCCCTGAAGCCTGAAAATAACTCATGTTCTTCATTTGACATGCTCATCTGTTGTCTTTTGGGGAAAGTGCAGAACAGCCACTGACACATTTCCTAAGGCTTGTTGTTTACTGTTGAATTAAATTCGACAGGCACATAAACCTACTTCATACAAACATCCTTTGTTGGGAAAAGATCAATGACCTTCCTGTCAATGACCGCAGACACTGTAGCTGATTTCTGTCTCTCTTTCTTCCTCCCTCGCATGCATCCTTTGCCTTGTTATGGCATTGCAGCCGGTGGAAATTGAAGTGCCTGCATGTCTAATTACAAAACAATGGAGTGGAAAATTAGAGGAGAGAGTGGAACTAGCAGTATTGTGTGTATGAAGGGCTTGAACTGAGTTATAGTGACAGAAAATCTAACAGGGGTTGAAACCACCCTTAGACGCGACACACTGTGATTCTTGGCTCATCAATGGTGTCCTCAGAATCCAATGATTAGCAAATCATTGGATTAGGGTTTTGGCCTGAGTGCCAGACAGATAAGGCAGGGCATCTCGACTGGCACCGTTTCTGTATCAGCCTATTTATTCTAAGGGGTGATTAATGTTTTATCAATGGGTATAACATCAACTGTCTGATTTTTTTTGGATTGTCCCTTTATCTGTTAGCTGCATTCTCATGAACACCTTGAGAGAATTTCTTTAAATTTGGCACAAACATCCACTTGGACTTAGAGATAAACTGATTAGATTTAGGTGGTCATAGGTCAAAAGGTCAAGATTACTGTGACCTTGTATCAGTCTTATTCTCTTTAAGACAATGTCTGAAGAACACTGAGGGAATTTCGTCAAATTTGGCTCAAACGTCCTCCTGAACTCCAGAAAGAGCTGATAACAATTTTGGTGTTTAAAAGTAAAGGTCTCTTTGACCTCATGCAATATTTTTTGGCTATAACTCAATTACTTTTACACAAAATTCATTCATATGTCATGCCATTGTCATTCTCATTTTTGTGAATGGGATATCTTAAAAACACCTCTAGGGATTTTCTTTTTTTTGGCACAAATGTTCACGTAGACTCAGTGATGAACTGATTAGACTTTGGTCATCAAAGGTCATGGTCAGTGTGACCTTGCATTAGTCTAATGCTCTTGAACACAGTTTCTGAAAAACACTTTGAGGGAATTTCTTTAGATATTGCTCAAACGTCCTCCTGACCACAAGATTAAACTAATTACAATTCAGTGGTTAAGGGTCAAAGGTGAGGGTCACTGTGACCTCACTAACCTTGTTTTAGGCTCATATATCAATTTTGACAACATTTCACACAAATGTTTAGTAAATAAAATGATGAAGTTATGAAAATTTATATTCAAAAGGTCAACGGTCAGCCTTACTGTGTGACCTAAATGTACTTGCAGTCTTGCAATGTTATGCAAAAACAGCTCTCTGGCCATTACTCATCTTCATAGCTCAGGAACAGAAGGGAAGACATTTAGTCAGACATTGAGTCGGTGACACCAGCTTGGGGTGCTCACCCTGAAACTGTGCTGATTACAAAGATTTTCTGTACTACCATGTTGAAGACGTGTGTGAAGCATCACTGATTTTACAGACATTTGTTTTTTTGTGAACTTTTCAATGAGGCATGATTGGCTTTTTTTTCTGAGGCCTTGGTTTGTAGCATGCATCAACATCCCAGCAACATACTGTTTATTGTTCATTTATCCTGAGCATTGTTTTATTTCAGTCTGCCTCAGGTTGAATTTTTGATGACCTCATGTCTAATTGGAAAATGGCAAACCCACCTCATTTTAGTGACACTAAAGGCAAAACATAGCTCAGCCAGCATAACTCGAAACAGAGTTTAAACAATGAATGACTATGCAACGGATATGCAAAAGAATATCATTTAAATTCAGTCACAGTGTCAATGTCATCCAAATGGAATAATTAGTCACAGACATTGTAGTCAAGGAATAGCTCTGCTTAGTCAGCCAGACCCAGGCTTTCTGAACTCATGGGCACTAAAACTTGAGCGCTAATTATTTGCAAGTAAAATCAAGGTCAAGGTCTTTAAACAAACCAAGAGCTCAATGTTTCGAGGTTGAGCCCACTAAATTTAATGTTCATAAAGATGATCAATGCTAAGGGAGGCCCCAGATGGGATTTTTTGGTCTCAGATTTTATGCAGAAAGTATCAGCCAATACTAATGTTTGTGCAGCAGTGTAAACACTTTTTAAATGGTTGGGGATTTGTTTTATAATGCTGCTTTAAAGACAAACATATCAATTAGTGTGTGTACTGACTTTAATGCAGTGCGAAATAAGGCACTGAAAAGTATATCTAAATTGCCATATGACATGACAACAAACAGGAATATAAACTGGTGTTAAGCACGAAATATTCCCCCATGGATAATCTGCTGCAGATACACAATGCCATTTTTGTCTGCCTCTGAGCATACTGCCAATTCTGTATATATTTACTCACTGTATCTAGTGATAAAAGTAACAGCTTTGCAGAGAATAAAAAATCAGAGGACCATGGGGATTTATCATGAAATAGTCTGAGGAAAAAGTTTGTTTGGTGCAGAGTGTCCAAGTGTTTCAATATAGTATGTCCTGCTTCTTCTACAGTATTTCTCTCCGTCCTTCAGGCTTTGAATATTTTGGTACACTCAGAAATCACAAGACTGAAAGAAAGCCATTGTGTCACATGATCCTCCCCTCCCACAGCCTTGGATCATTTCAGTTTTCCCCTCAGCTCAGCCACAGTCCAAGTTGTGCAGCTGCAAAAAAAATCAACATTTTCTTTGGACTATCCTTGCCCCAAAGACCTCGAACTTCTATTAGTCTACCCCCTTTGCTGTAGGCAGCGGTCAGTGATGATGCTCATCAATGGATGAGGTCGATAACCTCAAAAATATCTTAAAGCATAAGTGTTGTTTGATATTAGAAGGTTGTTTTCACCCAGGCTGGTGACCTTTTGGGTGTTGGGGTCACCCGGCCTGATATTTCAAGACCACACATATAACAGCTGTCTGCCTCTTTAAAGATTTTTGTGGATATAATCAGCTGAAATTACATGGCATCTTTACTTTAACTGATGACATTTTTTGTCTTTCTCTCTCCTGCCCCAGTCTCTGATATTTCTAGCATGTGTTGGTGCGGTGGGTCTGGGTCTGAGTCTGCTGGTTTTGGCAGTATGCCTGGTCTGCCTGTGCTGCTGCCGCAGGGACATAGATGAAGACACCAAAAGACCTGATACCTGCTGTCTCACCTGGTCTGCTGTCATCACAGGCCTGCTCATATGGTAAGTCTGAATGATTAAATGGTTGAATAAAACCTTTGTGCGGCACTAAACTAAAAAAAAACCCAAAAGAAACCAACTAATATGATGGTAGCCCAACATATGAAAATTCAGGTGGATTGTGAAGGATTTTGTGGTATTTAGTGGTGAGGTTGCAGATTGCAAACAAATAAGACTTTCTGCATGCCAAGCATATCAAAGAACTGTGATGCCCAATGCAAAAAAGTGAATGGTCCTAATCTGAAGCCTGTGTTTGGCTTGCCTGTTCGGGGCTCCTGTATAATAACATGGTGGACTCCTTGCAAGAGGACCCCATCTGTATGTAGAATAGTACATATTTTAATTGTCCACCAGGGTGGAAATTTGTCTTTGGCCCATCAGACACAGAAGACAACACAATTGAATGCAGACAAGCAGTTACAAACATATAGACAAGGTCATTAGAAACACCTCACACATTAAATCAGTACATATCATTGGCTCTCTGAGGTTTAAAACTCATCCGTCACTGTGTTGAGTTAAGAATATTGATGGCATTTGGGATGAAGGACTTCTTGAATACATTTTAGCTGCATATATTATATGCTAATTCTAAGGAAACAGAAACACAATAATTTTTAGTTTCAGGTGATTACAAAAAACATAGTTATGAATAGTATATATAATTTCTGACAATGCTTCCTCTAAATTCTACAAACTGGACCTTTATTAAAGTAAAGGCTATGTTTTACTCTTCTCTGGAATGGCATTCTCAGCTCACTCGAACAGAGCATGGGACTATCAAAGGAAATAAAGCACAAATTTAAAAAAAACTCCAGTGACTCGGCTTTATCTGCTGTTATTTCCATACAAGGTATTTAAGGCTATAACAAACAGTACTAACATGCAACTCCATTCCCTGCTTATAACCAAGGTTCAGCTTTTTCTTTCTACTGAATACAAACGAGGCCAGTTAAGCTGGTGTAACTCTGACAGGCCACATCATCAGCAGGGGCCCCCGATCAGCTGACTGCTAAGTGATCTGACTGCTTAATCCCTCAGCTGATTGATCAGCTGATCACACCCACCAAAACTTTAATTGCTCTTGTCCATTTGCTCTACCAAACTGTTCAGCTGTAGTCTTAGATTCAGAGATTTATCCCTTGAATATTATGCTTTTACAAAATACTATCTTATGTTCATTGTGAACAACTAAGTTCATGTACCAAAATCTCATATCGCCCCAGGATGTTTTCTGTAAGTGTCTCGGTAGCGCTGCCAACTTATGCAAGCATGAATAAGCAGTAAGCTTAAAAACTTCCAGTGCCAAACATAATTGTACCTTTGTTTATGATTTAATATACTTTGACAAAAAAAAATGATCCTGGCAGAAATTAACAAGAACGAATTAGTTTCCAAAATGGCTTAATTAAATTTGCTTACAAATCCGCTCAAACTTGTGACGTTTATGTCAGTTTTGGGTTTTAACTTAGTTTGCTTTCTGTGTTTATACCAAGCCACTGCTGCAGCACACAAGCCCTGTTGTGTTGTTAAGTGACTGGGCATGATGCTATTTAGCAAAGAAGCTCTGTTGTCTTGTCTTTGCTCAGAGCTCTCATCTCTCTCTGTGGAATCTTGTTCTCAGGGACATTAACATATTCAGCTCAACAAATTACAAAAAGAGACTATCTCTATCAGCATCCAATTAGATAATCTTGACATACAATGAATTAGTAGAAAATCTTTACAATACATTACAAGTTAGGTTTTTTTAGTATTGCCTGAACCCTATACATACATGTTTACATGCTGATAACAGCATTTGGTCTTTGGCCTAAGATTGTGAAGTTGTGCCTTTTAACATGTTTTCAATGTTTGGTACCTATTTGATACAATGGGTCCTTGGGCGCAGATATGTAAAGGGCCACACTACATCTCCTACATAGGAGCAAGATTCACAGACTCTGTGGTGATTTTGCATCTCTTTGTAGTCTTAATGTTTCGTCTTTTTGCAGTTTATTTGAATCTTTTTGTTGTTTTGTGTCACCATCTGATTGCTTTGCTTGTTTGTTTTTCTTTTATTTAGTATCTCTTTGCAACTCTTTGTAGTTGTTCTGTGTCTCTGTGTGGTTGTTTTGTTTTCTTTGTAGTCATTTTGTCTATTTGTGGTTGTTTTGACTACTTTTGTAGCCTGTTCTTTAGTGTGTCTTCAATCATTTTGAGTCCCTTCTTGGTTGGTCCTTGTCCTTGTTAATTTGAATGCCATTTAGCAAGCGAAAGCCAGGGAGCCCCCTGACACTTTGGGCCCCAGGGCCTGTTCCTAGTAGGCCCAGTCAGTAATCCATGCCTGATTTAACAGCGTTGCTATTGATGGAAATTTTGAGCTGTAGCAGCTTAATTGAAAATGTTCTGGTTATTCATTTCTAATGGCTTTTTCTGCCAGGCTAGAACAAAGAAGACTTGTGCAGAACACAAAGAGATGCATATAAAACAGAAATTCTATAATATGGCATTCAACTGAACATATCTTTGTTCTTTTATTACGCTGGATCATGGGATTTCTATTAGCTTCTCAAATGACTATAGGCATACTTTTATGTTATTTAAGAAAGATGGAATTATTTATCATGATCATCCCATTCACTTTTTCCAGCTTTTAATTCAGCAGGATACTCCACAAGAATAACATCTCAGTCGCACTCAAACAGAAAAAAAGAGCCGCTGCACTTCTCTGGATGATTATTTCTGACCCCAGGAGAATGGATGGGGGTAAATTAAGGTTAAAGACAGCAAACAAATCTAATATTCCAAAAATCCTTCCTGCCTGTGTCGGTTTCCGTTAACCCTGATACGATTTATTACAGCAGCAATACACTGGTCTCCACTGAATCAAAGCATTTATCTGTTAATACTTGTTCATCCAGTGTGGCCATTTGTTCTGCTCACAACATGTTTTGAATACTAAGATGTGATTGTCCAGTCATCCTGCATTCTTTGTAAGTTATCCATCCTCTGAGGACACAAGCATCCTGGAGAGCACATATGCTCTAGTCCTATAGTTCATTGTGTCTCTTTGTTTTAACACCAGACAGCCTTTTTTAAAGCCACAGCAATACTAATGCTTCCCTAGAGGCTAAACTGGTGATGTCCTGTGCCATCACTGTTTCATTACTGAATCATTAGCAGGTCTTTCTAATTACTGACATGTCACTCGGTTGGCCACGGGGGTTAATGAAGAGCTCATTGTCAGGTTGCCGCAGATCAACTGAAACAAAAACGTCTTGATAAGTGAAAAGCAAGATTTTTCAGTTTTCTTTAACCATCTGAATGTAGGGACTTTTAAAACCCAATTCAAGGATTTCTGTTATTGTTTTTTATTTTTTATTTTGCTCTGGCTTGATTGTGCAGAGAATGCCCCCGGTGCTCCTAATCATAACCAGAGGAAACTATTTTAATAGACGAGACGCAGGCAGTGGTTTTCATTATGCTTACAAGGTTACAGTGACAGGATGCTAATGCACACAGAAAGATACACACACCTATGCACATAAGCAGTCACGCTGACATATCACACACACCCTGACAGGATATATTGAGTGCTAAAATAAAACTCCACATCCTCTATATGCACTTCTTTCATTGGCTTTGTCTCGCTGCGGAGGATGATGGTGTTTACCCAGCTATGTGTCTACCTGGCTGTTGTGTATGATATTTTAAGGTTTTATAGCACAGATGGTTTAAAAGTCCTCAACATATGAGTCACTGTGAGAGTAAACTAAGTTTTTCTTTCTTGCGTTTGTGTGAGCATGTCATATCTCAGAATCCATAGTCTCGCTTTGACTCCTGCTATCTGAAGCTTGATTGATGGGCTCCCTCCTCCAGCTTTGTAGAAGGGAGTTGAAAGTGTCAATAACCTCTGACCTTCAGGGAGCCTGACCTTACTGCAATCAAAAATGATGGAATTGTATCATTGCTCATGTCACTGTAGACCGCTGGCAGTAGGGGTGCACTGGCTCTGTCTGTTAGGACACTAATCCTCTCGATTACAGAGGCTCTGCAGTGTCTGGCTGCAGGAGGTGGGGATCCCATGTGTTCCACTTGGATAAATTTTCAGTCAAGCAGAATTTTGATGTGGTTTTTGTCATAAATGTAATGACAAATTCTAAGATAGTGCTGAAAATAGAGTTTTTATATGTTTAACTCAGTGTGTGAGAAAAAGGGGTAAAACAGATGGAAGTAATAAAGGGTAGAGGGAATCTTAAAGTAAGAAATATTTTTAAAAAAATGTAAATGTTGTCATACATCAGCTCCAGCACATGCAGCTTATATGGTCATAGACTGTATAAAATAATGGACACTATGATTTTTAAAGTAAGAGTATGGTATTTTGGCTGACGTCATCTTGGATTTTTGGAGCAGCTAAGGCTAATTAGTGAATCATTGAAAAATAGCTAAAAACCATTCAAACAAAATGTACTGATCAGAAAAACTGAATATCCACCTCCTTAGAGGGCCTTTTAGTACAACCTGAACATAACTTTTTTAGATGACCAAAGCATTACAATAAACTTCATGAACTGAAAAAAAAAACCCTACTGACCCCACGATGTCCTATGTTACCTAACCAACTTTTTCGCCATGGTAGTTACTTGTCAACAAACCTATCACTTAAAGTGGCCAAGCTTTAATTATACATAAATTTAAGCGTAATACGTTTTACATGGTTGAGGATCTTGTATGGAACTTAATCCTTGTATAGTAGTCATGAATGTTAAAATTAGCTATAGGGACCAAAAATGGTTTTTGTACCTCACTATAAACCATAGACTGATGGACAACACATCCCCATGTATCCCCACTATGCTCAAGTGAAGCCAAAATATCGATACAGCTGCTGCCATCTTGCGTTGGTGATGTCATTCCTAGCCAGATTCTGTGCAGCAGCGATCTCTGCTGTAGGGGAGTCCCCGCCAAAATACCTGTCCAATCAACTGCGAGTAGCCATTTTTTGTAGAATAAGGAACTCATTAAAACCAAACTCATCAGAAAACTGATCACTTGAACAAACATCAGGGTGATGACAACTACTTACTTACTTACTTGACATTTTAAAGTACAAGCCTTATTTGGCATGTACTTTGAGTGTTTAGTTTTGTCCATGTTCCAATCACCAACATGGAAGAGGTGCAATGTATGACCTGATCTGCAGCCAGTCACCAGAGGGGGACGTTTGGGCTTCACTTTTGGGGGAGCTGAGATGTCATCCATCTCTATATACAGTTCATGCCGTAAACATGTTTGTTTCTTCAGTAAAGTTGAGCAATTTTGTATGGGGGCGTATGGGGATTGACTCGCTTTTGAAGCCAGCCTCAAGTGGTTGTTCAAGGAACTGCAGCTTTTATCACTTCCATGTAGGCTTCATTTTACAGCCTTAGAGTTGATGCTTGCATTTGGAAGCCAGGAGAAAGAGGTGAGTAGAGGAAGTAGCACAGGAGAAAAGATGTTCTACAGCTGCAGAATTGTGACTAAACCTTCACAGACATCTGGTAAATACAAAAGTAGGATAAGAATTACTCAGTATTTTTTTTTCGCAACTTATTGTATGTCTAACCACAGATGCCTTCATTTAGCCATGAACTTGTTGAATATTTTGCACTTGCCAGAAGCTTTTTTTTAGTGTATGTATGTGTAGTGTATAATAATAAAGAGTAAGAAGAACAAGATTATACAAACAATACATAGCCTTCACTTTTACTATACATACTTCGCCTAAAGCCACAATGCCTCGCCTTTGGCAAATTATGAATAACATTTCTTGTCTTACTAGACCTCTAAAAACCTTGTATAGTACATTTTCAACAAGTAGCCTACCTTGGTAAAACAAGAAGGCATTAATTAAATGTATTTATTTATTCATTAAATCTGAATCTCTCCTTTTATTTCCAGTTCTGCTGTAGGAGTGGGTTTCTATGGAAACAGTGAGACCAACGATGGGGTGTACCAGCTGACCTACTCACTGTACAATGCCAATCACACATTGGGTGGCATCAACAATCTGGTAAGAGAAGTGTGCCAAGCTTTCTTCAATCTGAAATCGTATTAGCATCATAAATATTACATGTACTCACCGGAATGATTTTTATTCATATCACTCACAAGTTAATCATTTTCTCGTTGAATTACTGCCAGTTGACAAGAGATTTGTCGTAAATAATATGGACATTCATTTTGCTGTGAATATGTGCTTGTTCTTATGCTGCATATATTATAGCTTTTTTTCAATTACCAACATCTCTGAGTAGCCCATATGGCACAAACTACTTTCTTTTCATGGCTTACTCGACTTCAAAACAGTGATTTACTGATAAACACCAGACCCCTCCCTTACTAATGGGATGTGCATCTGTGTCAAAGCCAGCACCTCGCCACAGGGGGTCTGTATCCACTTTTTGTCGCAGTGAAGGAATTGAGGTGACTGCCGCCTCAGGATTTGTATATGGGGATTCTCTCTATACAACTCCTGACCTGCATTCAGGGAAGTTATTTGGGAGGCTTATGGGGAGAGAGGGAGGAGGGATAGTGGAAGAAGAAGGAGAGCAACGGAGTCAGAACAAGGTCCTGAAAGAAGCAATAATCTCAATGAGGAAGAAGAGGATTAACTCCATCTGCAGTGCATTAATGGATGTTAAGCCTCTCCTTTTTCTATCTATCTCAGTCTGTGTCTGTGTCTGTGTGTGTGTGTGTGTGTGTGTGTGTGTGTGTGTGCGGGGTGGGGGCGGGGATGGTGCATGGTCAGCGTCAGTATCTTAAAGGCCTCATGTGCACACATATTGTATTAATGTATGGACAACAAACAGCTTTGTGTCTCATGGTGTTGCTGAGATTTAGATTTAATCCATTTGTAGTGCACGCATTTATTTGTGTGATACGACAGTTTGGGTCATGATGGATAAAGGGATGCTTACGAAATGTACACTTAGTTGCCAGTTTCTTATCACCCTGAAATCAAGGCCATAATTCTAATGGGGGGTACACATCCCAAATATGGTCAAAATGTTCAATATATTGAGAAATAAAAAAAACACTTTTAGTCAGAGGGAGTTCTTATTTTTCTAATGATATCAGTATTGTTTTTTTCTACTCCAAACATTAGGCAAAGCATGTTAAGTTATCATTGACTGTCACAGAGACATTATTTTCAGAAAAATGCTTTTAAAGTTACCAGTATGGTGATGTTAAAGATATTTCATAATATGAAAGCCAATATTTTGTTTCTTTAAAATCTTACAAAAGACCAAATGACCAAAAACTGTTGTCCTAAATCTATATTTATTCTCAAATGTGTTGTAGAACTTCATGAACCACTGGTGTGGTGGTAGTGAATCCGATGAACCAGTGCCCCCTGCTTAAAATAAAGAAATCACCTACTGAATAAACTTGATTTATTATTATAACCAGTTCTAATATTAAAGTGCTCTGCATGTAATTTCTGCTGTACCCCAGCAGAATATGTAGCTCGACTGCTGTGGGTACAATCAATCTCAAACACTGTACTGCCTCTATTTCATTACTTTCACATATGTATAAAAGTGAAAAAATAAAATGTAATGTTAGCGTTAGGTAGGCTGTATTACTTGTCGTTGTTGATAGAATTTCATGAAAATGTAATCAAAAGGCATAGCATCATCTCATCAAAAATCATACTGTAATATGTCTAAAAAAGGCATTAAAAAGTCATACTATGTCATAAAAAAGTCATAGTGTGTGCACTTCTTTTGTGCAGGGCTTAATCATATGCTGCTCCCGAAATCGCACTGAAAATGAGAGCTTTGAGAACCCTGTGATCTAGGATTTTTGTTTCAAAATGCTCTTAAATGGACAGTGTAGCTGTTAAGTTTCTAAAACTTTCTCCTCTATGAAATTTCCCCTAGTACCCCTGGAGGGTTGGGGCACAGAAGGTGCCAATTAAATACCCCCCCCCCCCCCCCCCACTACCACCACAGTGTTTAATAGGTGATTACGGCCCTGCATACATACAGTCATAAAGGTTAGGATGTTCATTTTTTGTTGAAACTGTTTTAATGAGGTATTGATTAACTTTATGCTCATTTTGGAAGCTGTGTTTACTCTCCCTTTGTTCACAGTGATTCAGTGGATAAAATATTAGAAACATCTCTCAGTATAATTCAGCCGCATCCTCCAAAATAAGCATTAAATTGAATCAACACCTCTCTAAAGCAGTCAGTTGTGCTTTGGTTCTAACAAATAACCTTGAAAGTGGTGTATTTTGCAGTATAGCATTTTCTTTGTGCTGTAGGAAGTACCCAACTTTGATGAATTCACATCCTTGCCACTGACTTTCCCTGCTGTATCGTGGTATTGATTTGATCCTGTAGCATGATGTATGCCCTGGCTGCATGAGGAACATATGCTCCCCCTGGGAAATGAGGGCTTTCTCACTTGCAAGATCATAGCTGGATGTAATGTACTCCACTTACGGAGCTGATGAGCTGGCCGGCTGTCCATCCCATAAAGCCAAAGCTGCTTTAGTCTTGTGATTGAGAGAGTAATTTCTCCCCTGATCTTTATTGGTTTACGAAATCCTTCTTTGGCCTTTCATGTGTATCTCTATTAAGCTGGTTCACAAGTAATCACTTCAGTAGTTTGATGCTTCCAATAAATTTTCCTTTGTTGTATTTTACACACTGGGTTGATTTCAGATATGTCCGAGAGAACGCATTACCACAAAATCTCCTGTTGAGGTTAGTGATTTATACTAGGAGCAGTTTGGCACTACTGAGGTTCCGATCATCATAAAATATGCGCTCTCATATCACTGCGAGAGTTCATCATGTGTCACTGAGGGAGAGATTTGATCTTGAGGACCATTCTGTCTCTTGCTTTTGAAGGAGGCTTTTGATTTTGCGCAGGCATCCTTTTATTAGAGCTTTATTTCCAGTGTTCAGGTTGCAGTATTAAGAGCTCATCAGCGCTGCCCGGAAATAACGGATGAGAAAACATGGCAATCACGCTATATCAGAATGTGCGTGTCCAATTTACAAGCACTGTTACACTTTTATATATAGCTCTTCCTCTTTGAAAGTGAAAGCTGTGTTGTGATTCTTGGAACAAAATGATTACTACTTTCAACACCATACATCAGTTCTCTCCTGAGTGTCTCTCCTCAGTGTCCCATTTATTAGTGTATTATCCTGTTTGACTTTAATGTGAGATATATATATATATATATATATATAGTTTTATTGTCACAGTAAATACAGTAAATCTAAGATATGTAAAATCACTGAAGGTAGAGCAGTTCAGTAGTATGTGAATTTGCACTCGGAGTGCTTCTGCTGTGAGCCTCAAATAAGTCAGTTTCATTTAACAGCCGTGTCCAATATGGCGGCGCCTCCTTGTGACCTGCTTTCACTAAAAGTGAGCTTTAATCCATTTTATGAGAAGACGGGATGGTCCAGATTAGGGAAATGTGGATCACCCAGAGCAGTTAGCTGATGGATCCCATTTCTCACACTCAGGCACACTGGCTCGCAGATAAGATTCGGGGCGTTGTGGCAGGAGCTGTGAGAGATGATGAACATAGAGGTGGGGAGTGAGAGCAGTTTACTGGCAATCACATATCCACCCCTGGGAGTTGTGGAGTGGAGGATGGGCCTGTATCTTTGCCTCATCTCCACATGGATAATACTCTTCCTTGCTTACAGACCATTAGTAGCATCCACTCCAGAATCCAATCAGGAGTGTTTGAAATGTTACAGTGTCAACGAGACTGAGATACGTTTTTATCTCCTTTGTGGTGAGTTTTTGTAGCGTGGGAATGAGCAGGCTTCTCAGAATACTTGAGAATGTTAGTCACCGGTATAATGGAGACAAGATGATAGATAAAGAAGGTGGGACTGTGCAAACTGCCTCAGATTAGAATACAGAAGAAACATATGTTCAGAATTAGTGGCGCCTCCTACTCAGTGTAAATGTACTGCTCTTGCAAACTCATTGAGGTGTGGATGGTGTAACCTTTAAAATGAGGTTCCTCTTGCTAAAATGTTGAGGTCCCATTGAATATATTTGCTGCTCCCTGAAATACACTCTTTCAGACCGAATTTGTTCATGTTGTTTTTGTAATTAATCAAGAATCTTGTCCCCTTAATGTCCAGTGTGTCGGATTTTGGGGCGAGTTTTGGCAGAAATTGTATTTAATAATCATACCTTTTTTTTCATTAATTAATAATCACCTGAAAAAAAAGATTATTTTTTCTTTTTTTCAAACTTAGAATGAGCCAAATATATCTACATGTGGAGTGGGTCCTCTTTCTCCATGTAGCCCAGAACAGAACAGACAAGTCAAACATTAAGACTAAGTCCACTCTCTTTTTGGGGTAGGCCACCGTAGCTCTCCTACATAATTGGCACAAGGGAGAAGTTTAAGTTCTGCAACAGCAAGATGCCACTAAATCCTACGCACTAGACCTTTAAAGAATAGTTAGTTTTTGTGGGCTAATTGTGCTTTCTGGAGGAAAGTAAGATGAGAAGATTAACACCATTGTATATATGTCTCTAAATTACTAGGAAACAGCCAGCATCTGGTTAGATTTGCTTAGCACAAGCAGGTAGTCTGATTTCATTGGTGTCATTTATACTAAGGATGACAGAGATGTATACCCACCACTTTTTGAAAAGGCTGATTGTTAAACTTTTTTAAAAGCATCATTTGTTAAAAATGTTCTGAAAAGCAGCTAGCACCAAGAAGTTAGCTTACAAATGAGAACACTTTGAGAAAGGTTTATCTGAGGAAACAGACAATACATTGTGAAAAAAAAGAAACAACTGTGTATGTCCGAAAGAAGTAATGTAAACTGAAAAGAAAAAATAAATCCCCCCAGCCCACTAATTCTAAAATTACCCTAAAACTTTCATGCACCAATCTCTGAGTAACTTTAACAAATTCTTGAGACAGTTTTAAGACAATTTTTCTGTGAAGATGACAGTACATACGAGCTATTAAAGTCCAGAGAAATAACTAAAATGAATTCATGTAGTGAATCATTGTAGTTGAATAGTCATTGTAGTGAATGTGTACCACATGCATATTTAAAGAGGTCACTTCCTCCAACAGAAGAAAACTGAAGAGATCATGCTTACATATGTCTTGACTCAGCAGGGATAACATTAAATGAGAAAAGTTGATCTAGAGGAGACTAAATATCTAAAGGCAGAGCCTTTGTATTCTGTTATAATTTTACATTTCGAGTTGTCACCTGCCACCTGAATTTATTTCTACCAGAACATTAAAAAAAATCAGTTGAATGCAGCTTGATGCTTTCCTTGGGGAGGATGCTATTTTTTCTCGACTCGCTGTAAGTATCTACCCCAGCGTCATACCGATACCCCCATTATAATGCCTTAAACTGTATACGCTGAAGAACATTTAAATAAGTTGTTTTTGCATATGAGCCCCTCAGTCCCCAGCACTCTTCAAAATAAAGTGACACCTCTGCCTGGTTCAGTCAAAATGTGACAAAAATATGCCTCTTACTGTAACCCTCTAGAGCCCACTTAATCATACATTATATCCTGTTTGTTTATTCTCTTCAAAAACATGTAAAAATGACAATCCACCATTTTATATTGTGTTATTTCTTGGCTCTGAGCAGTTGCCAAGAAACCATGGACGAATATCACAAAATGTTAAGTGTTCATTAGTGAGCTTTCAAAAGTGCTGGTTGGCTGATTTAATACATTTTGACAGGCTAGCTGTTTCTCCTTTTCTGGTCTTTATGCTAAGCTAAACTAATCAGCTGCTCGTGGAAAATGTTTCTTTTACTGTTCTTATACTTTGATACTGTTTTAATACTAAATGATACTTGTTTTTATGCATTTGTTTTAGTGTCTTTCACATCTGTATTAGTGTGTGTCTTGTTTTGGATTGCTGAATTTATGTCTGCACAACAAACTTACCCTTGGGTACAAATAAAGAAACGCTGAACCCTGAATACTATGTTTAACAGACATAAAAATGATACTGATATTCTCATTTAATTGTCCCTAAAAAAGCGAGTGAGCATATTTCCCAAAATGTTGAAATGCTCCTTTAACTAAATAAGAAAAATACCATCTTTCTGCAAACGACATAGACTAATGTTTTCATAAATATTAAATGCACTCTAAAAACCTTAACTGAGAACCAGTTGCTTAGCGTCTATGTATTGAAAAACCTATAAATCAATTTTGGGGTGACAGCAGGTTTCAAGCCCATAATTTCAATATTGATGCAAGTGTTGCCATTGTGTTTACATCTGCAGAATGGATTGCACCTTTAATGCCCTGCCTTAAAACATCTGAATAAGTGGGTCAAGTCATTGTGCCGGTGATTCGCAGTGAAATGTGGCTACAGCAGAGAAACAATTTCCCCCTGTCAGCATCGGGCTAAAATTGACCGGTTTGTGGCTCCACTGATGCTGTGAAAGTGCAGGCGTTTACTGCATCACATTGTTTTTGTTCAAACAGAAAAGTAAAATGTATTTACTCTACTCCACCATGCCTCCTCCCACTCCATTCTCACTATCAAAGACCCCTGTGATAACAGGTCTCCCCGGTATTGTTATCAGTATTCCACTCTAACATTGTTTACCTGAATAAAACACACGGTTGAGGAGAAAAGTTAATCTTTTCTCGAGGGAGTCCTCCTTTGGTTCTTTCACCTTTCTCTATATTTCCAATCTGCTTTTTTTATGAATATTATGATTATATTTATGTTCTTGTTTCTTTCTGACCCTGTTTTCTCTGACTCCTCTCCACCTCCTTTATTCTGTTACCACAGTATTTCATATTTTCTTTCATTTCTTTCATTCTCTTATCTTTGTTTTATTTTCTAGGTTGCGGGATCTCTTGGAAATGTTCAAACTGGACTTAAGCAGCACCTGGAACGACTGGATGAAATCTTTGCTGCAAGGTCAGACTACCTCCAAGCTCTGCGCTTCATGCAGCTAATGGTCAACAACGTCATCCGTGAGATGACCACCCTGCCGGATATCAGCAAAGCCAATGTTGACTTGGCAGCCATCGCTGACCAAACAGCTTTCATTGAGTATTACAGGTAGGTGGAGTCTTAGTTCCTTCCCTTGGGTGACAGACAGCATTTTATTTCATCTGTGATTGGCTGAAATAAACATGCCTCTCAGAATGGGACTATAAGTGATCCAGTCCAGACACGGAGCAGATGGGATTTTATTGATCTCCCCTCCGGAACACAGACCGGAAAAAGCTATTTTCTCCTGATTGCTAAATAAATGAAAGCTGAAATTGAGCTTATTGCCGAATGTGCAGTTTGAGCTCTAATGCTTATGTTCTAACAGAATGTTATGCAGTTGCTGTTAAACCAGAAATGATCTCCTTACCCAGACCACTGCTTGCATTGATTGCAATTATTATTTTGATGTGGTTTTCTCTTTGAGAACTATGTTCTCTGTGGAAAAAGTATGGCTAGACCACAACTGAAATTCAATAAACAGAAAAAAATAATAAACCCAATCAACAACAAAGTAGTCCAAATGAATAAAATATAAACCATTAATTCATGAGCAGGGTGCTAATTTATGAGCCTCCAAAGGCTGCTGCTCCAAACTGTGAGTGTAATTTGATGGCTTCTGTATTTCTCAGCACATAAAACTTCATAGTGCTGTTATGCTGTGAAGTTTCACATTTGCAACCTGTTCATTACAGTACTGTAGGAGTATTTTAGAATAAATTAGAAGGAGAGACCAGAGGAAGATAGATTTAGGGTAATATCTGCAGAAGGATTTGTTTGATATACATAATAGGCACAGAGTTAATCAGGCAACAGAGCTTATCTGGATGTATGTGTGAGCAACTTCTGTAGCAATTTCAACTTCATGTCATCTCATCAAATTCATCCCGTAACTCCTGTCTGTCCCAGCAGGTTGCAGATTTAGTAGAAGTAAATTGCAAAGTGTAAAACTCTCATTCTAAAAGGCACATTTAACACTGAAGTGCTATTAATTCTTCAGCCTGATTTCAGTTTCATTTTATTGTTCAAACACATTTTCATTGCATATTTTATACTATGTATCAGTATATAATATGCACGCTGGAGAAATTACAGTAAGCCTCAAAAGTGGCAGAAATATGCAGGACTCGTACTTATGTGTACCAAGTTGGTGACTCACGCAAGTGTCCATAGATACGGGGAGATGAGCCTCATAACAAGTAAACAAAGCAGTGAACTGTGTTGTTCATCAAGCCCTGGCTATATACAAGATAGGCAGTCTTAGATAACCTCCCCTGCAGCTCCATCTTCCTAAACGGGCATTTCAAAGAAAATGTTTTTGCTTAGTATTCATACACATCTCTTGACTTTTATGACCTTAATTCCTTCCTTTGTTATGTGTGGCATTTGTTAAAAAGAGATTTCTTGTTTTCGACTACATGCGAACTACAGGGGGAACTACGCATATTGTAGTTTTAGAAGTGCACAGAAAGATAGAGTGTTCAAAAGTACTTTAGTGTCAGCATCCAAGAGATCTAAGAAAGCAGATGATTCATGATTCATAACCTCGAGTGTCTGTCTTGATGTTGCCATGTGAGCCTGTAGCAGACAGTAGATGTGTGCCAGCACAATGATACAGCAAAAACTTGTGCATGACTCTCTAGTCAAGGTCTGAATTTGGCATTTTATTTGATTGTAATATAAACTCTAAGGCCCAATTTAAATAATAAAACATGCTAATAAAGACTTTATTTATTTACTCTGTTTGTTTGATTTAATTTGAAAATTTTGACTGTATTTATACATTTTTATGCCTGCAAATGACTGGAGGGGATTTCCTCAAATTTGGCATTTACTTTGACTCAAGGAGGAACTGATTAGATTTATGTGGTCAAAGGTCACTTTGACCTCAAAAAACATTTAACTTAAGATTTTATACAATAATTATGGCAAAATTTCACTCAAACATCTGATAGGATGAAATGATATAGTTATGGTATTTATATCCGAAAGGTCGAAGGTCAACTTCACAGGGACAAAAACACTTTTCTGGCCATTATTCACCTTTATAACTCGGGAAGAAGGGTAGACATTTGGTTGGATTCTGAATTTGTGATACAAATTTTGGGTTCCCTTCTTGAAACTGGGAATTGTATAAATCGGAAGTGAGTAGCTACTTCATGTAAAATACTTCTTCAGAGGCTTTTCCACCCTGACCTGAATGATAAAACAGTGGTATATATTTAAAGATGTTGAAAATTGTGCAAAATTGTAAATCAGCAGCTCAAGTGCCAAAGAAACTGTATCTTATATATTAAAACAATAAAGGTGAATATGGCTGTACCGGACTCTGAATGCTAGTCAAATCTAATTTGGCTTTTCAGTAAGTATATATTCAACAAACCATTTTGTTTTTCGTACAAAGTTTTAAAGTCTGAATGGGCTCTGTGGGACGTTCAGTGTGACAGCTGCATTCATGAAGCACAGTTAACAAGCTAATGGCGCTAACGATGGATCAAAAATGCGTAACATTTTTTTGCCAATACTAGATATAAAACAAAAGCTAGAGTGTATAAACTTGCTGTGAGCTGTAAATTCACCACCTCTTTACCCTACAGTGCTCTCTCTCTCCCCCGGTGCAGCTTCCTGCATGTCCGCAGCTGCAAAAAGTAATTAGAAAGTCAAGAGCACTCACTCGGCAGCAAAATCTAAGGCCTAAAATGTTCCCAAATGTACACTGCGCTGAGAAAAAAAGGACTGCTTGACTTCTTGGGGTCTCTAACTGATGATTCATGTCTCTGACTTTCAAGATGTAACCCTATTGGTGGAACTATATTGCTATGGCACTACTAAACATTTGATTTGTAAACTGTTGGTAAGGTAGGTGATAACTTAACCTGCTCCCTCAGTAGTATCCAATTTAATTGGGTGTGGTGATGCCAGCATTACTACACAGAAGTGCAGATTAACAAATGCACATGCAATGACAGTGATGAGCAGATTGACTAAATTTGGAAAAAAGACATATTGTTGAAATGCACTTGTTTGTCCTATAACATCTCAGGCTGTTTATCATCTCTTTTGTAAATGAAGAAACATTTTCGAAATGTACTCCTTTACACTAAAAGAAGAGCAGTATTTTGAGGTGTTGCTATTTATAGGTTATTATGCAATGGTTTTTCTGGTGCAGACCACTTGAGATCAAATTGTATGTGGCCCATGACCTAAAATGAGTTTGACACTCCAGGTAAAGATCTTCTGTGCTGCCAGGTTGAAGATGTGTAAAGCAACTTCCATATTTGAAGCATTGTCTACTGTCATCGCTACATACGTCTGGACAGACATGAGTATAAACAGCAAACACCCATGACACAATAATGCTAGTTTATATACAGTATAACTTACATAAGTTTCCATATTTTCTTCTGCTCTTCTTATTGAAGCATCTATAGTGATAGCAAGTTCCTCTGACTCCTGGCGTTACCAAGCACTGTCAACCACTGTGGTTTTGTCTCACTGACATATTCCTGTCATTAATTTCATGTACATATTCCCACATGGTGTGTTTTTCTATCCAATCATGACACAACATCCTCTTTTGGACAACAGTCGCCACTTTGTGCATTCTGACACCAATCTCCTGGGTGCTGATTGAATTTCATGCAGCCATTGAGCTATGAACAGCCTGTGGCAGGGCTTTATTGATGAACAGCAAATGTTACGGCCAGCCCAGTGTTATTCGAACAAGAGGGAAAAAATGACACCATTCTGTTTTCCAATATTGTGTCCTCCCTTCCCTATTCTATTTCTGAATTCAGCTCTGTCCCTGTGCACAGAGAAACAATCTACAGTTCTGTTTATGCAGATAAAGTAAAGTGCAGTCTCTTTTAGTGCCTCTCTCCATCCACATGCCCTCCTCTGTGGGCAGAGGAATATCCAGCCTGCAGATTGTTGTCAAAATCTGTTGGAGCACATCCAGACTTTGTCACATAGCATGAGTGAATCATATTCTCAAGTCACCTTTGGTACACAGATTTACTACAATACTTCACAGCAGGTTCTTTTCAGTATACAGCATCTTCGAAATTCACCTGTTTGTGTGACATCCTGAACATCAAAGTCTGTCTCCTTTGCTTTGTCATTGCTAAAAGATTTACAATGCTAGCAGGACTTGTGGAGTTAAGAATGAGTCATAAGCATTCCCACGTGCTTTGGTTGGTCAGAACACACACACACACACACACAACACACACACACACACACACACACACACACACACACACACACACACACACACACACACACACACACACACACACACACACACACACACACACACACACACACACACACACACACACACACACACACACACACACACACACACACTTCAATTCCAGGCTGACTGTAGGCCATTCCTGTGAAGGACATTTTCAGAGCTTAAAAAATTAATGCCTATGGATTTGTGGTGTTGAATTATTAAGCCAACAGGCTGAAAATTACCTGAAACAGATGGGCTCTAACTAGGAGACAAGAATGCTGATATACAGCACACACAGATCTCACATTCGGTCCAGAACATATGTTGGGCCAGCACTTTCTGAGGCTTGTACATAAAGTATACTGTCTGCAAGGGAAAGTGATTAATCAGGGTTGTTATACCGATGTTTCTTTTTCTTGTGTCATAGATGGCTGACCTATCTGCTGCTGCTGATCCTGGATCTGGTCATCTGCTTGGCCATGTGCCTAGGGATGGCCAAGCAGTCTCGATGGCTTCTCATCACGTAGGTACCCCCAAATGTGTATGTGGAAGTATTTGCTTTTCATCTTGTTTCTTACCCCCCCCCCCCCCCCCGTCTCTCTGTTCTCATTGGCTGCTGCCTGGATCATAGACCGCAGACAGACAGGGCACCAGTCAGCCTCTCTGGCACCATATAGGTCACTCCATTAACAGCATCACTGATAGCATTACATCTTCAACACTGATAGCATTACATCTTCAACACTGATAGCATTACATCTTCAAATAGCACTGATAATGGCACTGCCCTTAGTCCTGTCCTTAGTGACTTTTCTTTTATTTCCACACACAATTAAAGGCAACCTTAAATGTGCTCAGTCAAGTCAGCCGATCAGTTTACTGGGTGTAATTTCTTCTTCTACATCAAAATAGATCAAAACTACTGTTGTTTCTTCTCTAAATAATAGAAGACATTCCAAAGCTCTGAAAGCAATGGGAAGCTTAGGAGAGGGAACGTTTGATTTAGTAAATTGCGGCCATCCATTTAAGGCAACACCGATGTCTGACAAGCAAATCCACAGTCCAGACTTCCCATCCCATTTGGCCAATTTAGTGCAGCCTACGTGTCAGTGTTAGCAGATGATGCCCAGGATCCCTCTTCACATCTCTCTCTGATGGGCCTCACTAATGCCTATTGATCGCACGAGCAGGATGAGCCTGCTCCCTTAACTAATTATTAAGTGCTCTCAGGCTACTTTATTGGTGCTTTCAAGAAGGTCCGAGAAGTGAGTTGAGAATAGAAGCCCTCTGCAACCTTTTTACATCCATCAGGGGGCCATTCCCATCTCTTTTTACTGGTTTATCTCCGTCTAATTCACAGCACTTTCCCAGGCTTCTGCCAATGGTCACTAAGAAATTGTGCTTAATTGTGGGATTTTTTTTTCTTTTTTTTTTAATGCCTCAGCTATAGTTATAGCCAGAGGCATTTTTTTTTTTTGTTTTTGGGTTGTCCGTCCTTCTATCCATGCATCCATCCATATGTATGTATGTCCCATTCTTGTGAACGCGATTTCTCAAGAATGTTTTGAGGGAATTCCTTCAGATTTGGCACAAACGTCCACTTGAACTCAAAGACGAACTGATTTGATTTTGGTAGTCAAAAGTCAAGCTTCACAAGGACTTTGCATCAGTCCCATTCTTAACGCAACATCTCAAAAACATCTTAAGGGAATTACTTCATATTTGGCACAATTGTTCACTTGGACTCAACAAAGAACTCCTTAGATTTTTGTGATCAAAGGTCAAGGCCACTGTCACCCTTTTTGTCATATTCTAATGAATGCCATATCTCAAGAACACCTTGAGGGATTTTCCTTAAATTTAGCACAAATATTACACTTGGACTCATGGATGAACTGATTAAAATTTGCAGGTCAAACGACAAGGTTACTTTGATCTCACAAAACATGACATAACTCAAGAATTCATACGCTCATTAAAACAAAATTTTACACAAACATATAATAGGATAAAATTATGAATTTATTCTGATTTATATTCAAAAGGAGTTTATAGATCTTCTGTTCTACCCAGGGGAAGATGTAGGCGAAGCATTTATGTTTTTACAGACAGGGATGTAAACTGTGACTTGTCTGGTTTGCAGAGGCACACAACCACAAGGCGGTAACTCAGTTTTTTTCATAAGCCACCTCCACAATGTTGAGACCCCATTGAACTCTTGACTCTTTCCAGACAAAAGGGGGCACATAACACAAAAGGTTGACAAACCAATACAAAGGTTATGACAGCTTTTGATTGACAGCCATATTGTGCAATGATTGACAGTCATGACTGACAGATAGTGCGTCCAATTAATATGTTGCTTGAGCAGAAACGACAAAAGACAGAGAAGGAAAGTCACCAGACTGCAAGAAGTATTATCTTTAGTTGTGGCCTTTTGAGACCTCTATTGAACAATTCTTAACTTTTATCTGAAGAGATTTTTTTTTCTAGAGCTAACAAGTGAATTCAGCTAGAAGTCATGAGTTAATTTATCTTTATATCCCCCCATAATAAATTGAATTCTAGCCGTATCGTCTTATCTACGATGCACCAGTACAAAGTGTAAGCCGGGCGTCTGTCTTCTGGCAGTAAGGAGAACAATTCCCAAGAAAATGCTGAAAAGAATAAATCAAATTAACTGGGTGAAAAAAGGTTTAAAATGAGCTAATTCATCCTCTTCTTCCCTTGCCTTTTTGTCTTTGTCTGTGTCTCCCTGTCACATCCATCTCTCTTTTCCATTTGCTGTTTTCCTCTAGGATCATGGCTTTTGTCATGCTGTCTATGATCCTGAGCTGGGCCTCACTGGGAGCGGGCACCGCTACAGCTGTGGTGAGAAAACACCCCCCCCATACACACACACACTCAAGATCTTTCTTTAAAATCTTTCCACACTTGCTCATTATTTATGTATTCATTTTCTAAATCCAGTTCTTTTTTAACCTGCAGCAATGAATCCATAGACATCTTGGTGGACAGTTGTTCTTGTATTTAGCTTCCTACCTCATGCAATTTCTTACCAAGGGTTTTATTGTCAATAAGCAGCATGTGTTCTTGGACATCTTTCCTGTTTTAAAGAATATTTGTATGTGTTTGTTTAGTTTAAAGCAGGCACTTTTCTGTGGTCAGTCATGCAGTAAAGCTGATTACAAGTCCCTAGCGTTTTAGGTTTATCAACCCTTCGCCCCAACATTGTAAACAAAGCTGTTTCTAGGATTAATTACGAGCTCTGCTTTCTTTGAAATCTCTTCTTTTGTTGTGTTCAGACTTATCTGCCTTTCAGGCCTGCTTATTTCTGACAGATTGTTCTTCATTCCTGTCTGTGCACCATGTGTTTAGCACATCTGGGCTTAGTGTGTAATGGAGCTCGTATTAGGGGCACTGTCTGGGGTACGAAGAGCAACCCCCTTTTCTTTTAGCCTTCCTCCATCCCCACTGTCTCCTCTCCTCCATCTCCTTGCCTCCCGTGGATTATCCCATCTGTGCATTATCCCACAGGAATTTACATGTGGACAGCTGTTTTAAGTGATGCAGGGCGGAGAGAGAATGAAGCAGAGGGGGGTTGACAGCTGATTTTAAGCTGAAATTTACTACAGAGGTGTGAAACAGACATACCCTCCAGTTCTCTGTGAATGTAGAGCTATTTTAAACACAAGCTTACATTAAAACAAAATAGTTTGAGTGTAGCTTTTCTCCAGCATGTCACTGTCAGACAGCTCCATCACAGGTAAGCTGATTATGCCTAATAATTGTACCCGCCCTAGTTATTAAAAGGAAGGCCGTCCTCCATACAGAAGTGGATTATCAAAGAACACGGTCGCCAATAAAAGAATCTGAATGTGGGACAGTATGCAAAACATGCAAGTAAACTTGTTGCACCTGTTCATCATTACTCAAAAACATCATGGTGCAAAAACATGGTGCATCTTGAAAGGAAGGTACTAGATGTTGGTGGTGTCCTAGAAAATGCTCATAAATTTATACATATTTGATGAGACGGAGCATAAACAAAATGTCCCCGCTAGTATAATGAGATAGAGATGAAGGGTAACATCCTAACAGTGCCTGACACACACACACACACACACACACACACACACACACACACACACACACACACACACACACTCAGACACACAATCATGGCTGTACTGTTTTTGCCATGTGATCGTAGTTAAGAGATGTGTTGGTATTCTAAAACCGAGGTGTAGTAAGTGTAAATCTGACTATGGAAAATAGAAGCTGGACTTATTCATGTTTTGTCTTGATTTACAGTTGTATTGCTACATGTTTTATTTAGTTGAATCCTGGATTTCATTAACCATTGCTTTGTAAAGTCCATTGAACTTCACAACGGCAGCCTGTGGGCAGATACTTTTTGATTGGGGCTGACATGAAAAGTAGATGACACGAGTCTACAGTAGAAAAAAATGACATGAGGCTTTGAAGTGTTATTCCTCCTCACAACATATCTCTTGATCCCTTTGAACTTGATCAATTTGAAGAGCAGCCTGCTATTTTCCCCATCTGTTAATTATGCATGTGCATGAGAAATAATAGTTACTTTTGTTATTTGCCCTTTTCGTTATTGCCTTCTTTTTATGTTCTAGGGAAGACTAAGTGCACAGAGGCTGCGTGACCTTAACCACTAATTGTTTATGCATGCACATTAGCAAGTCTCCATGGATGAATGTAAGAGCATGAAAATATTTAGTAGGTTTCATCCATGGTCAACAAAGCAAGTAATGCTCCACATGGTTCATATAGATGGAGATCTGCTCCCACATACTGCACATTTTCTGCATGTTTTTTTTGAATGCATGTGTGTATCTTTGTTTGTCTGTTCATGGTATATTGCAAATGTCTCATATATATACATAAATATATGTATGTATATGTATATATATGTGTGTGTATATATATATATATATATATATATATATATATATATATATATATATATATATATATATATATATATATATATATATATATATATATATATATATATATATATATATATATATGTATATGTATAATTTTTCCAAATCCACTAATTTCTTGCAACTTATGAAACATTTATTGCCAAAATGGCCTACTAACCTTTTTTTCCCCTCTTTTTTCATGTTGTCAAGATGTCCAACCAATTTGCTCAGAGTTTAAAGGTTCCAATACTTGTGAAAGGCGCCCAAAAGCAGCACAAGAGAAATAATGTTGCTCCATATTTCAAAGGGTTAAACAGGGTTAAAAATGTTGTAGACGTCTCTCAACAACACAAACTATTTGTTTTACAACTGCCCACTACAAATTCAGTTTAGTTGCAGGACAAGAAATTGGATCAAGTTCATAAATTAATACTGCTCTCTTTTTGGTCTTGCATACTTGCAGAATACAGCATGTTCTTGTTTTCCTACAGGGCACCAGTGACTTTTGTGTGTCTCCAGACAAGTTTATTGTCAACCAAACCAAGGATTTCCTCACTGGAGGTAATTTATCTCCTCAAACAGCATTGCACAGACACCAGTCACTGAATGTTAAAGACACAATGCTAATCTCTCTCCCTGTCTCTCTGCCCCCCCCTTCCAGATGTTGCACACTATTATTTGTTCTGCAGCCCGAATCTACCAAACCCATTCCAACAGGTATTGACAAAACGTCCAAACTCTCAGCTGTCTGCTTACACGTGTAGTTGTTTACCAAAAGTCACACACTGGAAAATGTATTGCTATTTTAAAATGAGTTTTTCCTTGTTAGATGCCAGGCTGCTTAGATCATTATCGGGCCCTAATCGGATCGGTTCTGAAAAATGATCCCCCAACACTAATTTAATTACTTCAAGTGATAAACTTTGATCAAAGAATATTTCTTTTTTCATATGTGGGTCTCCAAAAATTAGCCGTATCTTTTACCCTGTGCATAATCTCTGCCTTGGGGTATTCTCGCTGGCAGCATTTTTAGTTATTTATTCAGTTTACTGTATATCATGCATAAAGGCAGCTTCTGTTTGAAGGCAACTGGAAAATCCTGAGGAAATAGGGTGAGGAATTAAGAATCCTGATTTATTTCTATGTATTAAGACATCTGCCCATCATTACTTGCATATATGACTTTGTAAAGAAAGACTTAGACGCCTCAGACATTCCAAAGAGGCTAATTATTGGTCCTTGAAATGCAGGTGCGTTAAAAAAGACTCTCAAAAATAACTGTAGAAATGATACTATTGCACTAAAAAACCTGTGCAATATGAGCATCACAATGCTGGAATTTGATCCAGCACTGCTATTTAGAAAACACTTATTTTCACAGTGAGCATATTTAGTCATATAACCTTGTATAACAAGCACAAGCACTTCAGTTGTCTTTCATTGTATTTTTTAGAATTTGTTTACATTGGGATGTCTACTATTGTAGCTCTAAAGGCTCTGAAATAAATTTTGCAAGAGACAGCTATTAAATGTTAAGGTTGTCTTTATGTACATGACCAGGTGAACCTGATGATGATGTTTTTAAATTCATGAACCCGATGATGAAGTCAGCCTCCATGATTGCCACATCTATCACTGAACCTAGTGTTCAGTTGTGGAGCACAGTGACAATTTATGGTTCACTTTCAATGACAAGGTTTTCTTTCTTGAGTAATGCCCCGCCTCCTCACCTCACACAGTTCAACACTACCATGTTATCTTGCAAATTAATATAGTGTGATCCTACAACTTCATAATATTCGTATACAGGATTGTTTTCAGGTAGTCTCGCAATATCTCAAGAATTCTTTAAGGCAATTTCTTCAAATTTGGCACAAACGTCCACATCAGCAATGACCTCATTACATTTTGCTTGTCATAGGTCATCATCAGTGTGACCTTGCATCCATCTCATTCTTGTGAACATGATATCTCAAAAAAGCCTTAAGGGAATTTCTTCAAATTTGGCACAAAAACAGCTTGGACTCTCAAGGATGAAGTTGTAGGATTTAAGTGGTCAGAGGTCAAAGTAACTGTGACCTCAAAAAACATGTTTTGGCGTAACTCGAGAATTTATACTCTAATTATGACAAAGTAATGCAAATATTTAGCTAAAAGGATAAATATGATAAAATGATGAAGTGATGAGATTTTATATCCAAATGTCAAAGGTCAACTTCAATGTGACGTCATACTGTTCTGCAAAAAGATTTTTCTCGTAATTAATCATCACAGCCTTCTTTGCAGCAACATCCATGTTTGAAACATTGTTTGCTGTCATGGCTACATAAAAGTCTGAACAGACATGGATGTAAACTGTAACTGCAATTTGATTAGTTTGCAAAGATATACAATCACAGGGACATAATTTTAGTTTTTTATGAGCAGTACTGTAACTGTATGGCATGTATTGAGGGGATTTGTGGAGGTTAAATCCATGACCAGTAATTATTAAAACCCACATGCTTAGTTATCGTTGCAGTATCCATTTAGAGATTAAAATGATGCCTGTTAAGTAGGTAAGTATAATCTATTCCTCTGATGGCCTAGTTGATATAAATATTGCTCTTTTGTTTGTGCTTGCAATTGGGTTGGTGGGAAGGGGAGGAGGGACAGTGACTGGTGGGCGAGACTGTTTGTGGCAAAGGATAATCTGGGCCTACGTATCTGTCTGGAAAGAAATGTGTCCTCTGTTAAGCGCATTATAAAGCCTTCTTTGACACCAAATTACTTGTTGACATGCTGTTCCCAAACAATACTCTCCTTAATGTGATCCTCTCTTTGTTTGTTGTGGATGTCTGTGTGTGTGATGTTGGTGGGCGATTATGTTGATGCAGTCTTTGACAATCTGCCAGCGTTCTCTGACCACCATGCAAATCCAGATCCAGGGCTTGCTGCAGTTTTCGGTGCCTGTCTTTCCCACTGCTGAGGTAAGTGAGGTAAGTGAGGTTGGCTGACGGACCAGACTGTGGAAAAATGTGTATCATTCTCTCCTCTCTTTTATACCTTTTTATACAGAGAGACCTTTTGGGGATCCAACGAATGCTGAACTCCACTGAGTTCAGTCTACACCAGTTAACAGCCTTGCTTGACTGCCGTGGGCTACATAAGGTAAGGTCAGATTCCGACCGGGACATTTTTTAATAGGGCTGCTTTGTAGCATAGCTCAAAGCCACTTAAAGGACTAAATTGACTGATTTTTCAACCATATCTCTATGTACTTCTCATAGACCAACTTGTTTATACACACCATTGCAACTGTCAGTACATTTTGTGTCTGCTAGACTGGCTTCATTAACCACCCCCTGTTTTTCAAGTCTAACTTTATGTTTTAGATTGTCACAGTTCGATCTATAAAGGGATTAAGACATCTCAGTGCTAAAGTGAGTCATTCTCACTGCTTTGATAATAACATTGGATAGATGCTTTTAGATCAATTGAGCCTTTTAAATACAGTATACTGTGTAGATCATGTACTGTAGGTGTGTCATTCTTTAAAAAGAGAATAGTGAGAGGGTGAGGTAGAGGGTGGGGGTGGGTCTGCCTTGTTATCACATCAGGGTCAGATTGGGGACTGTATTCAAAATATCAGCAGGGTGGTCATTTGGTTAAGGCACAACTTTTAGTCGTGAAGCGGCAATTTTGATATTTTACGAAAAGTTATGCACGCAGTCCTTCAGCTGTCTTATGTTTGGTTAGATTAAGGAAGTGAATAGTGGTGAGGCATCATCACGTTACACACTCAGGGAGAGTGACATTAAGATAACTCATCTTTGACTTTAGGATTTACACCGCACACAAACAGCTGTCCTGGGTCAAAGTCTTGTGTTTGTTTGACCCACCAATCCACCCTGACCACCTCCCTATGCAGACTGTCACTCTCAGTGCTACATCATGCATAGGTCACATCATCATAGCCTCCTGGCTTACAATTTCTTTCGGTTATGAATAAACTATAGTGCATGGGGCGCCCAGTAGCTGACCTGATAGAGCAGGTGCCCCATACAAAGACTGTGTCCATGCTGCAGTGACAACAGATTCGATTCCAACCCTGTCTCTTTGCTGCATGTCATCCCCTCTGTCTCCCTCTTTCATACTTAAAGTTGTACTATCAAATAAAGATGAAAGCCTCCAAAAATCTCTAAAAACAGAAATCATAGTGCATTACTTTTCTTAGGTATACATGGGTGCAGGGATACCATTTTTATTAGATCATCATGGAAGTTAAAATCACTCTTGTTCCATTGGATTTTGTATTATTGCCGACATGAAACTCTGTCAGGAGCAAAAGTTTCTGTTACAAGTTTTGTTCAGCAAGATTATATTTAAAAATGAACACCACTTTTACAATTTTTTTAAACATAAAAGCAGTCGTAAGGCTATAAAGACTTGCACTATGGTCACATGACTTAAACACTGCCACACAGCAAGGATAAAGTCATGTTCAGCATGCTGATGTTCTGTAGTTCAACCACTTTTTAGCAGCCACTTCTTTCAAGACACATAAAAGATTCAAAATTCCCATATTTTTCAAAAGATTCAAAACCCTGTTTTTTGGGCATCTACCCACCCCCTGCCACCAGCAAAAAAAAGAAACGGAAATTAAATTTCAAACAAGGGAATCAGATGTGCAACTCATATCTGTGTTTTGGGCTCATTAGTGCACAACTCTATAAGTATGTAGAGTGAACGAGTACAGCCTGATTTAGTGAGCGGGGAGGTCAAGGTGCATACCAGTAATAAATATGACATTATATCGAAAAGTGAGGATATTCAAATTAAGTCAGTTACATTGAGAACACACACAACAACACCAACAAGCATAAAAAAACAAAGAATGCATTTCTAACGTGCATGTCATCCGGGTAACATGAGGGTCTCTGTTTGGACAAAGACTTCATTGGGTTTGTGTGTATAAGTACATGTGAAAGTATGGGCTGTACATTTCCATCACTGTTACTGCTCTAAAATGCTGCAGTTGTTTTTTCACCTCACTACATTAGCTATAGGTCAGAGAGTTCACATTTAGAATAGTGAACTAATGTTGTTTAAAGTCCTGATGTGGATTTTATGTCCCCCTTTAAAGAATTACTTAAATTATATGTCTCCAGAAAGTCACAAGCAAACATGTTCCTTTAAGTCCATCGGTGTACCTGTGTCATGTTGGTCTCTTAATCTCATTCCTTAAATTGTCCTTTTCATACTTCAGTTTGTGCATTAAATCTCTTTGGATGTAGAGGGACGGGTCAACACATGTAACTGAACTGATGTTCTATAAAAAAGAGACTGCATTTGTGAAAGTAATATTTTTTATTTGAATGTGAGAATAACCGACCGTACCATATGTTTGTCCATTCTTCTAGGACTACCTGGACGCTCTAATGGGTGTGTGCTATGATGGGGTGGAAGGGCTGCTCTACCTCTCTTTGTTTTCCCTGCTGGCTGCCTGCGCACTCTCTGCCATGCTGTGTGCGATTTTCAGAGTGTGGATATTAATGGGCAGCAGGTCAGAACCAAATGACCCCCTTATCCCATTACCCACTGCCCACAATGCACTTCTGCAAAGTGTTAAGGCATGTACTCTCTCTTCCTGTCTTTCTCCATGTCTGGGTGTATCATCACTCCAGGGACAAAGAGTATGACGACATAGATGAAGAAGACCCATTCAACCCCCAGGCGCGGCGGATATCCTACAACCCCAGAAGGTCCAACATCCACAGTTTCTGTAGTTATACCAGCAGCCTCGGTAGCCAGGCCAGCCTTCACCCACCTCCGCAATCTGCCTCTAATGCTGTCCCACCTCCTGAATACATGTAAGATCAATACATGATGACAGTATAGTCCTATTTGTGTGTTTCATCTCTTACTGCCTCTCTTTCCCTCTCCGTCACAGGAATCAGTCCATGCTGTTTGGAGGGAGTCCTCGGTATGAAAATGTGCCGCTCATAGGGAGAGGATCCCCACCTCCCTCGGTGTGTTGGCGCTATGAAGCTCTAGTGTCCCTAGTGTGATGACGATGATGGCACTACTGACCTCAACACTGCTGCAACACTCACAGACAGCATGCATAGCAGGACCGCAAACACAAAACATATAAAAACCTTACAGTGTCAACACTTAGTGAGGAGACTAATGTGATGGAAGACTGCTCTCTGCTGGCCATTGACTGAAGTGCATGCATTGTAAACCCAGTACCATCTCACTCTCACACTACTAACCTCTGAGCGTTATGCTCTAATATGCTCTCTTCACCACTGCCGTGGATTGCGATTCTTAAAAAGCATTGGTTAAGACTAATTCATGCAATATGTATGTGTGAAATTACCATGGGGTTTTTGCCCAGATAAAGATGGTTCAGCTATCTAGTTTTAATGGTACCGATAAGCTGCGTTTTCACCAAGCCCTCAGGAAGCGTGCCGGACTTTGAAGCAAATTTTTGTAGTGGCCAAACAATGGAGTTACAACTCCTGAATCTGTCACGTGATGCTTTTGGGCCCAAAAAGACACTCATGCATAGATCTACATTGGGAAAGAGACTTCAGAAAATCAGTGGATACATTATTTTAGGCATGACAACCCCTGTGAGACAACTCGTTTCACTGTCAAGATTCAGTCAGTTCAGTCTGATAACATTTGGAAAGTCTAGAAGAGTCTCAAGATTAAATCATTTTATCCCAATTCAAGTCAGCATAGTGCTAAAGTGGAAGTCGCTGGTTCAGCTGGAGGAAATCTCTAGTGGGCTTGCTCTATATGCCCAATGATACGGAAGCTACGTCATTTCATAGATGACAGCTGAACATTTTTGCCACACAGGAACAATGCTTTGCCTTTTTTTTTGTTTCAAGTGAGGAAACTGGATATTCGCAGTGCACTTGAAAAACCAATTATTATTGAAGCGTATGTCATACAGACAATGGTCAGAGTTCTCAGATTAACATTTAAGGTGTGCTGATTGATTCACAATGTTAAGTCATGCATTGAGTAACATGCTAGAAAATAAATCCACCTTAAAAGTTACCAGAAGTTGCCAGCAGTAGCTTTTGTGGACTGCGGTGTTTCTAATTCTGCCTTTTAGGATCAGGTCAGTGTTCTGGGTACAACAACACAGAGGTAACAAAAAATGGGACACAACTGAATACTTTTATTGCTACCATCCACAACTTTTGGCAAAGGAAATGTAAAAATAACTGTTCTAATTTGTAACTGAACTGAACCGACCTGCTTGGTGGAGATGAGACTTTAGTCTTTAAGTGTGTGGTATGTCCCCAGAGCTGAAGCTACAAGATAGATGACCATGTAAATCCACAGTTAACGTTTATTTTTTATTTTTTTTATCAGAAGTTTGTTTTCTGTTAAGTTCTTTTTTTGTGTGGCTGACTCATTGCTTGAACTGCATTCATAGTGTACCAAAGACTTGAAAACACCTTCAGAGGGAGAGAGGGGGAGAGAGAATGTGGACCATTGTTTAAAATTTTAGTGTGCCTCTGTGAGATGCATTTTTAACAGGCACCGGCATGTGTGTTTTATTTGTTTGTGTACCTGAGAGATTTTATTATTTCTTTTTTTTGTGTGAATCAGCTCTGCCATGCATTTTACTTTTGCTTTTATTTAAGCATCTTTTCAAAAAACCTGTCTAACTGCTGAATATTAACCAGTGTTTTGTAACTAACCCCTTTCTTTTTTCATTCTTTTACACAGACTTTTAAATACCGTACTGTTTTTGTTGTCTGAACTTGCTGATTTGTTTGATTTTATTTTCATTCCACTTCTTGAAACACACTCTGAGCATACCTTTTTAATAACGCTTGCTATGCAGAATGTTTCAACCCAAACCCCTCTTAAAGCTCCATACAGCTGTGTGACCTTTCACCTCCTGGCACTGTTTTATCCACAGTATGTTTTATGTGAGTGTAAGTTATTCTCTGACCCCTGAGTCATGCCCTCTTTCTGCTCTTCACCTGCTCATTAAAGAAACAGTGTGTAGGATTTAGTGACATCTAGTGGCGAGGATTGTATAATGTAACAGGCTGACATTTCTGCAATGCGCCAAGTGTGAACTCCAGGTTAGAATTCCTTCATTGTTCATTATTCAGGAGGTTTTTACCAGCTGAATTATCCACAGAGGTTTCTTCCTCTTGAAAACAAATAGACCAAGTGACTGAAAACAGTAAAAACACAGAAGAAAGCGGTTTCATGTTACAAATAAATGTTTCTGCAATGCTATTTCACTCGTTGTAGATAGGCCACTTGCCCAGGACTGGCTTATGTGTGCTCACCTTTGTTTTCTTAAAATTTAAGATCCAAACGTTAAGGAGGTTTTCACCAGGACCTGAATTATTCACAAAGGTCAATTTCTTTGCAAAATAAATGGACCTGGAGATTTAAACGGGTAAAAACACTGAATAAAGCCGTGTCACATTGTTTGTTTTTGTGGATTGCTGCTAACTGCAGTGGCCGACATTAAAACGCAAATGGCCCTATCTAGAGCCAGTGATTGGTTTGTGCGTTCTGGGCTATTATAGAAACATGGTGGGTTTACATGGTGGTGCAACATGGCAATCTCCATAGACAAGAACCCTCTCCCTATGTAGATATACACAACTCATTCCAAGGTAATGAAAAACCAAATTCTTATTCTTAGGAGATCATACACTAAAGCAGAATGTTACTTATTATATTATATTTAATTTCTGCCAATTTATCCCTATAAATCCTACACACTGAACCTTTAATTCCCCTGCCACATTAAACTTTATAATTAAAGAACAGCTCATAATAAAAAGAAATAATCGCGAGAACTCATTTAATGTTTAATTAGATTTTAATATGTTGTTTGAATGCTGATGTGCTTAATTTTGTTTTTTCCATCCTTTCCCTTGCAGTACTCGCCCAGTATGAGGACCACCTATCTATCTATGACTGATGCCCAGATCAGACACTTTGGGACTGACTTCCAGGTGTAACCTGCAAATGACTGAATCCTTTCCAGAGAAGCACTGTCTGAGACTCTGGCTTCTTATCAAAGAGGCTGTCTTTATGGCGTACTCCTGTTTATGGGAGCTGCAGCCACAGTCCCAATCTGAGACGATCATGAAAGCAGGCCATATCAGACAATGACCTCAGTAACACACTGATGCAGTGCTCTGAAAGCCCTGCGTGCAGTTCTGAATAGAGACAGTTCATCTCAGGACTGTTGTTGATGTCATGATGTATGGAAACACTTGCTCTGATGTAAGCATTTCTATGAGCCAAATTAAGAGCTTTTGAACTGATTAAATGAAAAATATTTGTCGCTTTAACCTAAATTCTGGTGGCCTGCATGGATACAATCATCATTAATGCGGTCAGTATTTTGATGAGAAGTTGGATGGCTGAATATGACTCATAGACTTTTCATCACCGCACTATGAATTTTGCAAAAGTCCCATCTCTCTGGTGGAAACAGAACTCCTTTGTGTAATTTTTTATTTCTGATGCTACATTAAAACGAAGCACCATTTTTTCCAACTTTTCTAAAGAAGAAAAAAATAAGAACTACATCATATATCGAGTTTTGTTGTAAAGAGCCAAACGTGCTACTCGGTTGATATTTGTGATCAATTTTATTTTTCTCTCACCAAATAACTGCCACAGGTTAAAGCATCTCATTGTTTTGTATTCAGTGCATGACCTGCTGATCAGGGATGAGTCAATGGTCATAGCCGAGGGATTTACTGTTATATTGCTACATTCCGAGACAAATAGCAGCTGCATGTGGGTAAATTCCCAGGCCAAAATCAGCACAACAGAATGTGATTTAATTCACTTCCAGGCATTTATCATCGTGATGTGAATCTGAAGATATTGAATGAATATTGATATGAAGTTTTTACTCCACCTACCCTCAGTATCCCATGAATAAGAAATTCTCATTGTCTTCAGTGTTGTTGAGATCTACTGTATGCTGTTTTCTGTGTTGGATAATGTATCAAACTAAATAAATGTTTGACTATAAATGCTGTATTCAGACTTTTATAGTTTGTCATTCTCTACTTACTCCAGTAGCCCAGAATGATGGTATTTGTTGGTTTGGGCTTACTGGAGTCTTAAGAGTCTTGTACCTGAGTATGTCATACATCTACATGTGCATGATACTTGCTGGTAGAAAATTTTTCTCAACTCATATCGTGCTCTCTATATACGTGTGTGTGTGTGTGTAACTGTGGGTAGATAAAATCCAACCTTTAACATTTTAATGACATATAAACAACATCTAAATGTTTTTTAAAAAACAAAACCATGTTGCAAACACAAAGTATGTTTAGCTGTGATAACTATTGAACTGCACGGATCAACCTACAGGCAAAAGCATCCTCGTGTCTTCCTGTCCAGCTCAGGTGGGTTATTTTCTGAAGTGTTGTGATTGCTGTCCAGGGTGCTGATCCTGGAGCCCCCTGGGGAGTCTGGAGCTTTGCAAGGACCTGTAGGTCATGCCGACAGTCAGCGATCTGCTGTTGTATGTGCAGCTGTATCAAGTGATAGATGACGACAGCTGTGATACTGCAGCCTTTTGTGCCACTGAGAAATGTCTGCTCCGGGGTAGGGTGAAGTCACAACAGCTTTATTGTCCTCCCTCGCTTGCCGTAGGAAACACGGAAAAACTGTGGACATGATGGTAGTCAGTTAGCCTGCTAGCCATTTTGGGCTGTTTATTATCATGGTAAAATGTTCGGTGATAAGTGATAACTCGTCTGTTGATGAAGGAGGATGTGGAGGCGATGTGGCTAAATGATGGGAAACGTTTTTGGGAGAAGAAGTCGACCTTCGCGTGTAACGGAACAAGACAAAGCCATTTTGGTGAGCTGATAGCGGTGATAGCGGCAGATTAGTCCCGTTACATGAACACACGGCTACTGTTAGCAGGCTGCTCAGCTCTGCAGCTACCAGACACCATGGAGCAGTGTTAGCCGATGTGTTTAGCATTGTTTTATTACTATATATTAGACAGAAGTCCTTTGTTAGTACTAGCTGTTGCATTGCTCGACATTTGTGTCGTTGTGTTGTGATGTAAACAGTGAATGAAAAATAGAAAAGCGTTTACATTGCAATGCAGTAAAAAAAAACAGTCACATCATTAAAATCATTGTGGTATAAACTAATTTAAATTGTTTTGAGTTTTGACATGTTGTCAGATACGTTGTTATTAAACATCTAGCATTTTTAAGTTATGAATATTCTTGTATAAAATATTAAAACAGCAATGAACATCTTTTGTAGGTTTACTTTATTTGTGTGTTTGGGCATTATGTGTACTGTGTAGTATTTTGCAAATTACTAAGTAATGGGATTGATCCGATTGATCCGATTGATGGTTTTTTGGGGTCGAATCTGATACCAATTATTAGTAGTTAATGAGACCAATAACAGATATTTGGAACTGATATACATTTACAATAAAAATGAAAATCTTTCTATCAATATTTAGAATTTAAAATATTACAAACTCCAATACATAACATGTGTTTAAATGTCTTTAGCAAATGTTTAATCAAAACTGAAACTTTCAGTACCATATACAGCAAGTTCTTTGCAACTTTTTTTATAATGTCAAGTGAAAAATTTTATTAAAAAATGAATAAATAAAAAAAGCTCCATGAGGTTTTATGAAATAAAAGTTCCCTCCACACTGACACTGTCTTTGCGCTTTTTAATCAATTAATTAACACTGATACAGATAATATCGACAAATATCGGCTCAGCTAATCAGCCAGGCCGATAATTTGTCAACCCCTACCAAGGAAGATTTTTTTTTGTCTTTTGTGGGCTATTTTGTTCCAGTGTGCTAAAATATATGTCTGACTTTGTGCTTTTTTCCAAGCAATTGAAGCAGCAGAGAGATAAGCTGAAGCAGTACCAAAAGAGAATCACCCTACAGCTGGAGAAAGAGCGACTTCTGGCAAAACAGTTGCTAAAAGATGGCAGGAAAGAGTAAGCACACAAAAAAGATAGTATACCCTTGTCTGTTCACACATATCCCCATGTAATCACACCAGGTAAGGCAGGCAAATGGTTAAAAAAAATGAAAAGGTTGTTACTAAAATGATCTACGTGGTTGTCTGAAGTGCAGCTTTGAAAACCTGCGTGTCCTACATGTAATGATAATTAGGAGCACTTTAGCTCTGCATGCATTACATGCAGAACTTCACACAGATACTGACACTTTTGAAACCTCCTGAGGTGCAGACCGCTCCACAGACCCAGTCGCATCATCTGTAATCTGATTTATTCTGTATGCAATGCTACACACTTTATGAGTACCTTAGAAAAATGCATTTGCTCCAACAAACAAACTGTGCTGTATCATGTTTTCTCTTTTATTTGTTATTGCAGGAAAGCGCTGCTGCTTCTTAAGAAGAAGCGATATCAGGATCAGCTGCTAGACAAGACTGAAAATCAGATTTCAAACCTAGAGCGCATGGTGAGTTTTGTGAGACTGCACTATTTGATCTGATCACACTTTAAATCACCAAGCCACAGCTCATGGGTGTCTCAGGTTTAAACTTTATGAATTTGTTTTTAAGAGTAAGGAGAAGACTTCAATGTGATGTGAAATATGACAATGAAAATACAGTATTTCAGAGTCTGCTTACCAACTCTTAAGCTTACCAAGAAAAAAGAAAAAAGCACCAAAAAAATCCAAGCTAAACCTGAGCTGCAACAAAATATGCAAAAAATAATAGGTGTCTTTATTAACAGTAATTAACTTGTTTTTTGGACAATATTTCTCAAATTTACTGTAGTTAGCACTTAGTGATGTTTAAATGCTCCATTAAACATAATGAGCCACTATGTAGTCAACATTGTGTGAGAGAATTTAGGCAGCATACAATTTTGTGATCTTTTATCTGAAGAAAATTGCAACTTTTTGTCTGTCCTGCATATCTGTAATTTTGCATTTCGGTGTTTTTGCATGCTAATGTTGTCGACAGGTTCAAGATATTGAGTTCATGCAAATAGAGATGAAAGTCATCGAGGGACTTAAGGTTGGCAATGACTGTCTGAAGAGCATGCACGAGGTAAATATGCTTTAATGTTTTCCTCATTCCTCTTGTGTTCAGAAATATGCCTTTCACATCCATGTGATGATAATACCCCCTTAAGCTTTAGATGTGTGAGTGTGTACTTCAACAATGTCAAAGTTTCTACTGATAAGCGCACTTTATTTAATGTGATCCCTGGGTGAGGATTGAGCATCGGAGAAAGCCTCTGGTTTGTGTTAGCATAGCTGGTGCACATTGTTTGAAGATTAAGGGATTAAGAAGCAAAGCCTTGACTACAGCGGTGTGACTGCTGCTGCACATCCTTGGATACAGTGTACAGATCTTGCTCAAGAAATTCACAAGGCAGCCAGAATGTGTGGAAAACACTTTTCGTCCAAAAACACTTTTCTCCTCTGTAACATGGGCTTCCTTTTCTTGTTCGTGACAGATCATGTCGATTGAAGATGTGGAGAGAATCCTGGATGAGACCCAGGAATCAATTGAATATCAAAGGGTAAATGTCTGCTTGGTGTGTCTCAAGGGCACTTTTACATTGCTATTTTGACTTTTTTGATAATTGTTTAAAACCAGTATTTTATACGTTTGTATTAGATACAAGCTTAATGGACAGTTTATTCCCCAAATTAAAAATACACTTTAACACTTAAGCAGTTTCCCTAATTCCCCTACAGCCTCACCATAGAGTTAAAGTTATCACATAAGTTTAAGCATGGCGAGTCTGTTTCTCCAATCATCTGGGGGGCTTCAAATAGATTATAATAGGGATTGTGTATTTCAAAGCAGAGGGGGGACATATCCTGATCATTTACTCAAAAGGACAGTTCACCTCAGAATCAGAAATATGTATTTGTCCTCCTAACTGTAGTGTTATTTATCAGTCTAGGGTGCGTGATGTGATTTGCTGAGTGTTGGAGATGTCGGCCCTAGAGATGTCTGCCTTCTCTTGGAGAGAAAACTAGATTGCACTTGACTTGTGGTGTTCAAAGCGACAAAAATACATTTGAAAAACTAAACAGCGATGTTTCTTTTCAGAAATCACAACCTGGTTTCTCAAGATAATCCACAGACCTTGTTGCGAGCAGTTTCATATAGGAACTATTTTCTCTCTACCAAACTACACCCACCAACCAGCTCACTGCACAGCTGTAGGTGTGCATGTACTCATTGATGAGAGGCTTGTGATAAGCGAGATTTAGACACGAACGGCGTCCTTCTTGGCTGAGCTGTAACGTTTGCCAACTCAGTGGTGCTAGGTGAGCTAGCAGATGCATGCTTTCTTCTGCACAGTGATATATCTGATGGGTAGAAAGAAAATAGTTCTTACATGAAACTGCTTAAAACTTTGGATTATCTTGAGTAACCGGGTTATGATTTCTGGGGGAAAAAAAGTGTGGGTTTTTTTGTGCATTGAGCACCACAAGCTGAGTGCCATCGAGTTCCATTATATATGAGAAAGGCACAGATCTTAACGGCTACTCACACTCACACTCACACATAAACAACATTACAGGAAAGAAACTTTTAAAATGTCTCTTGAATATCATCTAAATTGCACTGTAACTTATAGTCAAGAACCAAGTACTTGTTTTTATGTTTTCGTATGTATTTGAGGATGCAGATGCCTAAATCAGGACTTTCCATGACTTTATACGGATGACTGTCCATTTTCAGCGATAATACTAAGCTGTCACTGAGCTGTAAGCTAACTCTTTTTTTTTTTTTTTTTTTGCTCCTGAAGCAAATAGATGAAATGCTGGCTGGAGCTCTGACGCAGGAGGACGAGGACGCTGTTTTAGCTGAGCTGGAAGCTATCACTCAGGTGGGTGTCACGCTGCATGTTCAACCTTTATTAACACAGAGGATGTTTGCTGACCAGGCATGCTGTTTACCTGTGACGCCCCACTTCACATTTATAGTTACACACACTGAGGCCTGATGTAACTACAGGCTTCAGCTGTTTGCCACTTACTGTCGCTCTACCACTGGAGCTGTGCTGTTGTTAAAGCTGTGATTCAGTTAAGTGCAGATTTCATGTCCAAACTGCATGTTTGTATTTTGACTAGATTTATGAAATATACGTCTCAAAAGGAGATGAATAAGCAAAGTTAGATGCCACAATATCATTTGTATGTAATGATAGGCTGTAAAATGAATATGGTTCATTCCCAATAATTACAACCACAGCAGATTTTCTTCCTTTCTTGTGATGTAATTATTATTCCAAATGACACATACTCCCAAATTATAATGTTCCACACTTTAACACCAACACAGATTCTAATTCTTCTCAATTTGGCAAAAAAAAGGGAGCTAGTAATGTAATATTCTTTTTAGCAGTTTATCGACGAGTATTTTTAATGTACCATCAAACAAGTTTCAGTCAAAAATGTGCCTCTACTTCCATGTATGACTTTTAAGTGTCTCTGTAGTCTCTGTGAACAGATATTTGCACGTGTACACTTATCGTCGTCAGTTTGGTAGCCGATGGGTTCTGAGATTGCAGCCTAAGAGCTCATTGGGAGGAGGTCAAAAGTCTTTTCTAGTTGGCAAGTATAACTTTTATAATTACAACTTTTCTTGTTACTCTGTCCCTTCTCCTGAAACAGGGAGAAGATGTAGCACTTCCAGAGATCCCCACTGAGCCAGTACCAGAGGTCCCAGAGGCTGCAAAAGCCGAACCAGGTACAGTTTTTTTTTTCCTTATTTCACATCACAAAGCATTCCTCACAAACTTGATATTATTTGTACTGTAAATGGTGCCAGACTTATCGTGTTTTCTGTATTTTCATTTCTAGAAAGGAGAGGAGCAAAGAACAAGCCAGACAGAGAGATGTTGGCAGCCTAACAGGCGGGATTTGTGGTTGAGAGTTGGCACTAGTTTCAGTATTTCATCTTTAATTGTTAGTAGGTGAGTGTGGGACCTGCAGACGTCAGTGCACCTTCACATAATTTACAGAATCAGCACTGTGTCTGCAGTCTGGCTCACTGCTCCTCTGAAGTATCTACATAAAGGAAGTGAAATGTTGTATTTCTTTGTGTCTGACTTGGATAAGCAAAGCAGTGTCACTTTGTAACTTTTCTGGTGTAACAGAATGAGAGGGAACATTTTTAGATGTTTTACACATAATTTAATTTTTTTCCATAATAAATTGAGCTGTGGCAACAACATGTTTTCTTGATTTTTATCTCATGCATAAACATTTTTAACGTTTTAAAGATGTTAAAACAAGGTTCCTTGACTACATTATCATTGATATAGTATTTTCTTCACATTTTCATCTTGTGTATCATGCTTTCTCCAGAAGGGGGTACTCTTTACTTTTGAGTTTTTGACTCAACAGTGAACAGAACAGGTGTCTTCATTCACATCCCATCAGTTAAATATGTGTAGGCTATTGACAGTAAGTGGAAAGCTCATGTTGCTGATATTTATACAAAGAAAGCTAGTATTATACTTACAATCCTACATTAAGCTGGCTCTTTGACTCAAATTGGTATGTACAATGAAATTAACTCAAATTATCCACTGTGAGAAAAACATCACCTATGGTGTAACTGATAACAGTCAGAGTATGACTCGCTTACAGACTTACGAAGTGCAACAGTATACATGTTATATTCTTTTGTAATCAGAGAGAAGAGAAACTTTCACTGGAAAACTGCACTGTGCAGAATTTTGGATTTTGCTCTTATAAAAGCAGCAGTGTACACAAAAGCTTTAATGGACAGAGGCAGAAAACAACAAAATGTACCACACTGGTATACAAACTGTTGGAAGATGCATACGGAAAATCTGTCTTTTCTGGGGTTTTTTTGGCTTGTTTTGTTTGAAGCAGGCATTCTTTGACCTTATGGTGGATTGGGGGGAAAACAGACAGGTTTGATTTGCTCCTTTGCTTTGAACACAATATGGCAGGGTCTCTCCAATACTTAATTAGCTTGTGCAGCCTTTGCCTAAAGACTAATTGTTTTAGATAGATGTAAATTTTAAAGTATTTTACACCCACAACATACTTGAAGTGTCAATATAAATAGGCAAAAGTGTGATATATATTTTTCCAAGGCAAAAATAGTATTATGTATTATATGTTTTGTTATGTATAGAGAAACACATTAACCTCTGTATATTAGTCCTAAAAAAATGAAGGAGCGCAATTGGTACAGAAATATGTGGGGCGTGCACTATGATTAAGGTGGTGCTGCGTTCTGGTACTGTAGGAAATATAGGATTTACAGTTTGGACGAAGTGAAAAAAACGTCAGCATGGAATATAACATGCTGTAATATAATAATTTAAGTTTTAATAAACGATAGTTTTTATGATCAGATTTAGTAAGATGTCATCAGTGCAATATCCTAAAGTAGTATAATGTCAGTTTCGAGAATCTTTATAAAACTGCCCTCACCTTTACATTTCAAAGTCTCTATCTAGCTCCATCCATTTTCATTAACATTCAAGTGGGCTATATCACATAAACATTGTAGAATTAGGCATAGACTTAACCATTCGCAACACTTTGTAATTACACTTCACTTTACTGCTGCCAACATCTTAGGTACATCAGAGGAAAATTGTAAAAACAGATTAATGGCATCTACACCATACATTTCTGCAGAAAAAGCACACATTGGTGCATTAAAACCAATTCATTTATTATTTATCATTCAATTAATAATTTGTAAAAAATAATAATGAACATTAAATTGAAAAAAGTATTATTTATAAAATTAATTTAAAATGTTTCAGAGTCCTTTTTGTTGTGTATTTCTGACCGTGTTTCTGAGCGCTTCTGCTGAATGTCTGAGAGAAACTACGCTGAGGTGGAGTCCGTGAAGGCAGCAGCGGGCTGTCAGCTGTGGACAGGGAAGGTGTGTTTAGTTGGAGTGGGGTTTCGGAAGCGTTGCATCGTTTCACTCTCACGGGCGCGTTGCCTCGCCTATTGTGTGGTTGAACTCGTGTATTATACCCGTCCCCCCTTCTTTTACGCGGATACTCGTTTGAGGGAAAAAACCGTTTATGGTCCTGGCTGAAGATTTCACGATGTCTCGCACCGACGAGGTTCACCGCTTGACGGAAAATGTCTATAAGGTAAGGTTAAACTAATGAATAAAGTTTGGAAGGTGCACATGATAATATGAGTTGAGCTGTCAGACAAACTGTGGAATTCCACGGTGATTTAGACATATCATTTATTTACCAAGACGCATCTTGAGCCTTTTGTTGTGTGGCTTAGATAATCTATTTAGGGAGAGGCGCAGTAGCTCAGTTGGTAGATTTTTTTTAAACTAGTTGTCTCAAATGCTGTCTGTTCCACCTCCATGTAATTCTGCACGAGGCAACACCTCTCAGCTACAATTACCCCCCTCCTTACAAAATCAAAGTCACTCACTATTCTACATGTAGGCCTATATTTTATTCATACAGCCCACCTACTGCTGTGATAGTAGTGTAGGCTATTCCTAAAATACCAGTGGATTTCTGCAGCCTAGTTTTCTTGCTGAAATGGGGACATATTGCATTCCAGAAGTCAGTGTTTGACTGGCATAGGAAGGTTGGGCTTATCTGTTGCAACAAGTAAACATTTGCCCCATAGGGATTTCCACATTCAAACCTGTTCTGCCTTAAAAACCTGTGTGAACTTTGCATGCAGTTGTTCAGCCTCGGTACCTGGGCATAAAATATTCTCAGTAAAACAAGAATAGAATGCTGTCTTGGCTGCATTTAAAGATTAGTGTTTATTTATTTGGTCATGTTATCTGTTACATGGAAGAAAAATGTCAAGCAGAATTTCTCGGTCCTGAAATGATGTTTTCAAATAGCTTGTTATGTCCAAGCAGGCATCCAAAACCAACATCAATTTGCAATGATGTAAACCAAAAAAGAGCCAGCTAATGAGGGGTTAATATGGGGATTTGTCATCTATTAACGCTTTTCCTTGTTGCTTGATGGATTGATTATAAAAATGGTTGCTGATAAACTGATTGTGAAATCCATTAATTGACTAATTGTTTCAGCAACATTTGCTTTGTCATTCATTAGTCCAGACTTTAGTTCACAATCTTTGCTTCTGAGGTGCAGGCGCTCAGCTGAAGGAATGTTAACAGACTTCATGTTATGAAGGCTCCGCACCTTGTGACAATCCAGGTTTCTGTTTTGATTAGAGCTCACCGATACTAGAGGAAGTCTCTTTTAATGAGTCCTAGTCATTCTTTAATGCACAGTTACCCAAATTGGTACTTTTAACTGCCCCTAACCAGCTGTAGTTCCCCATACCGAAGGCCAAGAACTGGAAGAGGGTAGCTACTTGTTATCCTGCAGGGAATAGACATCTATCAGAAAGGAGGTCAGATGAGCAGAGACTGACAGGAGCCTCTTTTAGACCCAACAAGGGAAGCAAATGTTTCAGGTGGCTATTTCTGTCCTAGAATTGGTCACACAGCCTACAGTGTATCCTCCATTGTGAATTGTATGCCATGCTCTGTCGGGGTTTGTCCAAGTGTTTACACCTACTGATGTGGGTTAATCAACATAGACACACTGTAGGTGTTTGGATCTTGAACTCTTCGGGGGGAGACGGGTCTCTTCATAGATGGTCTTGGTTATTGGAGCACAAAGTCAAGCAGCAGGGCTCGGTCTCGGGGGAGTCAGAATCCTGACAGCCAGGCACTCTGACGGGTGGGTGGAGAGGAGAAGAGAGGAGAGACAGAGTCCCTCTTCCACTCTGGGGTTCTGACCTCCAGTCAAAAGCTACGAGGTCACAGAGAGTGTCACACAGTCGCTGCTTATTTGGCACTCTGAAGCTTTCTTCACCAACCCTGCAGCGCAAAAAGCAAGTTTCTTTAGCGTGCTTTAATATTTAAAGAGATGAGTTCAACTCGACTCCCATCATATCTCAGTGATGAAAAACATCAATTTTTCACAGTATACTGCATGATTTTAGGTGTTCATATCATCAAAACCACACTTGTTTCATTTTTAAATGATGCCGTTTTACTATAGCGATTAGGTGGCAATTGGCATGTTTTTGTCACTGAAATCTGCTGGTATTAGTTTGGATGCAAAATGACTCATCGTCTTAGGCTGAAATGCAGACTTAACTTTAATTTCATGGACTTATCAGCCACATTGAGGGAATACTGGAGCTGCAAGGCTTGTTGCATAAGTATTAAAATTAGATTAAAAAAATCCTTATGTAAGTAGTTGAAAAGATGCAAAATTTATCCAAAATGTAAAAGTACACTGAGAGTTCACCACCATCATTAGTGACACAGACAACAAGGCGCAATGTTTGGATATTTCTTAAAGGGATAGTTTATTACCAATTTTTTTAAATGGCATTATATGTATTACTTTTCCATATGTAGTGTATAACATGTTGCAGATTTCTGTTGGCACAAAAGTTCTGAGAAGCAGGTCCAATTAGGAAGCTAAGGAAATTACTGCTGTGGATGAGGGTAAGCAACAAAGGGTATTTTAGCCACTTCAAGTATTTTCACCGCTTTACCTTTCTGTCAGACAGCAGTTTTCAATGCAGAGGCCAATAATGGCTTCAGTTTGTCATCTATACGGCCACCAGACTCCATTGAGAAAAACAGTAATTTTAGCTCCCTTAACACAGGAGCTGTTTGTCTACTGCTGCCTTGGTCAGTTAGTTAGTTTGTGTTTATGTGTGACTGTGAGGAATCCAAACAAATGACAAAGTACAATAACATAAATAAACTAAATGATTGAGCCAGCGGTAGACCAGCAGCTACTGTGTTTTTGTCAATGTGGTCTGGCTTTAAAGATGGATCAAATTCCTGTTGGAAATTGCTGTCTGACATTCATAGAAAGCAGTGAAAATAATCTTTATAAAGCGTACACCTAAAGTGATGTTGATATTTTAAGTGAAGACTCCCTTTTATATAGTGCAGAGTAAAACTCAATATTGATGTTCACAGTGTTGTACCTTTGTCATTTTGTTCTTTTTCACCATTTTATAATGCAGTTGCTAATTGACGATTATGGAGACTGTCATGCACCTCCAACTGTTGGAAAAGCTCCAACAGCCAGTCACCTAACAATAACTTTGGGGAAAGCAAATGAGACTTCCACAACACTGGCTGCCGGCTGTAACCCTGCCCATTTCTCTCCTCGATACAAATTAAATGCCTCTGTGGACAGTAATTGTGTTTGTCTGCTTTGTATGCAAGCAGACCTGATGAAGAGGAGATGTAAAAACATACGGCATCTGCAAAGTCTTCGCAGCCAGCAGCTGGCCAGATACTGAGTAATCGCAGGGGAGGAGAGGGGGGTAACTGCACCGCTGTGACTCATGTTAGCCCAGTTGAGTGTGTGTGTTTAACTGGGCTGGGACTGTAAGCACGGTGAGGGCGAGACTAGAGATTCAGCATCTCACTGCGAGCCTTTGGTAAAGGCCATAGGCACTCCTTAGTTTCTACAGATGACTTTATCTTAATCAACAGGGGAGTCAACCTGGTAAAACCCAGCAATCCCAGCGTGATCCTCTCTGACTCACTCCACTTCTCCTCCCTCACATAGACATACAGTTCCAGACGTGACGATTGGCATCTAGTCATTCCCGCGCTGACGGGGTGAGACAGATACTTAAGACTGACACTCTATGCTCGTGTGTTTGTGTGTGCGCGCCACAGTCTTGTCCACCAGCTGGCCTTGTTGCTGGGTGTCTGGGAGAGGTGGCGCCCCGGGTCAAGCCTCTTAACATGCCGGTGGATGAAGTCTGAGCGCCGACCTGGCTTCGGGGGGGAGGAGACACTGAAGTGAACAAACAGATTAATGAGACTAGAGGCTGGAGAAGAATGGGGCTGTGTGTTAAAGGAGCTGTATGTAACTCTGGACAAACATATTTGATTGTTCACTCTCATTCCCAGGTTGTCAAATACAAATAGTACTCAGACTGAACCACCAATCAACCATCTTTCTCCAGACTAGGCATGGGTGGTATTACGGTAAAAAAGGGTGTTTAGAAATCTCGACAGTATCATTTTAAATACTATCAAAAATACTGACCCTCATCTTTCTATTAACGTCATACTGGAGAGGCTGTATTGAGGATGTTTTGCATGCAGTGCACATCACACGCCCTGGAGGTTACGCCTGCACCACACCGTATGTGTGAGCAGTGTGAATTCACATTGGCAGCGTTCATTGTTGCAGCGCTGCTGCAGAGCTGCCTGCTGTTATAACTGCTGTATTTCCACAACTGAAAGCACATGCTCCACTTATTTATAATGCTGTGCAAGCTACTGCAATGTCACCAACACGGTCTTGCAAATGTTTCACAATAAAATGCCTTGTGTCAACAACTGAAGGGATTCTGTCAGCTGAAACCCTTTCAGGGCTTTTATTTTGAAACAGGAAAGGTTGTTTAAAACATACATTTGTATGTCTGTGTCAGGTTAACACATTTAAACTGTAGGAAACTCTATTATAGTGTCAATATAATTATCAAAAACCTATTTTCACTGTCTATTTTTGCTGAAAACCACATACATCACACTGAAAAAAATCAGCAAGACTCTGTTTCTGTAATTTTGCCGTAGCAGCACTGCTCACGCTGTCAGTGTGGCTGCTCTAAGCTGGTAACATGGGCATGCTAAAAAAACTCCCAACAGGTTCTGTGACACAGAGGTCTACGTTTTGGTAATAGAGAGGTAAAAGGAGGGGTAGCACTGCAAACTCATACTGTCATAAACCCTGGTTAAATTCCAGGAAGATATGAAGGTATGAAAAAATAGATACCGCCCAAACCTACTCCTGAGTTTCACGCAGCACTTTTAGGTTTCAGTAAGAAAAGGTTTCAGTAATGAAACTGCTTAATTGCTACGATTTTTGCAGTAAACTTTTATGCCAAAAGTTGTGGAAGCTTGCACCAAAGCAAGAGGCGGTTGAACACACCCTTTAGCAACAATATAGCTTTTACTTGTATTTATTCAAAGTCTTTGTCACAGGAAGTGTTGTATGTTTTGTGGCTGATACATGCAGTGCAGGTTTTGAACACACCCTAGCAGGTAAGGAATAGAAGGGCGTGTCTCGTCTCTACCAGCCCTCAGGACAACACTCATTTTCCCATGCAGCACCACTCCCTTTTTGTCAACACAGCCTGGAAAACAGCGGATACCATTTTCTCAAATAGCTGTTATGTAAAAAGGCAAAAGAGTTGTTTGACGTTAACTGGATCAGGGATGATACTGATACTCTTGGGTTATTAAAGGATCATCACTGTGTCATGATGCTCCTGCATTTACACTGCTGAAAAAGCAACAACATCTGAAATCAGTTTTTTGGCTAAAAGATGCCCTGTTACATAATAGTTTCTCTCTGTTGCATTATTGTCGTGACATTCACTACACTCGAATGAATGATATTCTGAAAAATGATAAGAGGACTACAGTTTCTCCACAATCTCATGTGGGAGATCTGAACAGGTGGTCTCTTAGCAACAACGTGCCATTATTCTTATGTGTTTCTGTCATATCATTGTGCTAAAAGATTTGCAGTTGGTGAAGGGCTGGGGAAGGCGAGGGAGAGGGAGGAAAGCAATGGATTTTGTTTCAGACAGAGATGAAAGGGAGATGTTGAACCTGTGGTAATTGGTGCAAAATGGGGTCCAGTGTAAACCAGCCCTGTCTGCTTTATATACAGCACTGTGTGGTCTTGCATCAAGAAGTCATCTGAACCAGAGTCACTTGAAGGATGACGCTATCCATCACTTTATTTACCTTTTCTCTAGGAGTATATCACATCAGGTGCCACTTGCCTTATAATATGCGATTTAATGGAGTTTTAAATGACTTCAGCTCCTGAACATCTGCCTCCAGAATATAGTGTTTCAACAAGTTTATGCCTGCTGGAGCCCGGGGCCTTGAAAAGATTGCATTATGCACTGCAGGAGATATCATAACATTCATTGCCTGTGGAACAGCACATTTGTTCCCTGTGCCTTTGACTGCGATGCAGAGAGAGGACTATTGCTCCACACACCCACCTTCTCTGCACGTCCGGGGGCGGATGGTTTAGAGACATTCTCTCTTTTCTTTTACTCATCACTGTTTTTTTTTCAAGGACAGAGACTGGAGATGCTCAGTGCTGAATCCAAGGCTGCACTATATTGACTGCAAAGAAGCTTCACAGCCGAACTGACAGGAAAGGTTGATTTTCAAGTCACCTTGTTAACGTGGCGATCGTCCAAAATATTACTTATCTGTCACAAAAAACTGATACATAAGAATTTTTTTTGCATTATAGGAAGCCTTGAAATGCTTTATTGTGGGGGTGGAAGACAGAGGAGATGAAGAGAAGGAAAAATAGATGGAGACATTCCACATCCTTGTTGAAATAGTCCCTAATTATTGTGGAGGGTGAAGCTGTAATTACACAGACTGAAAGAGACACACAGAAGAGGAGACAGAACATTTCAGTTAGTGCTGTGGCAGTGGACAATGGCCTTACATTTATGGGTCACGGGTTACAGTTAAGATGCCTGTGGCTAGTGTTACTGTATGTCTCTGTGGCAGATGCTGCTACTTTCAGTAGCATTGGCCACACTCCACCCACTGGGCTTGCTGAGCCGGCAACCACAGTTTCTCTGAGACCCACACCAGTCATGGTATTGTGCAGAAAGCAGGAAATTCGGTTTGCATGCCCACGTGGTTTTAATGTTCCTTTTGGTGAAGACATTTACATGCAGGAAAACTTTGCCATTGGGATGTAAAGTGACTAGTGCAACTGACACGCTCATTGTTACAGCAGCATCAGACTTCCAGTTTATTTATAATTTCTTTTTCAAAATGTGAATTCAAAATGCATTTCTATGATTTATGATTGCCTTTGGACAAAGTCTCTACTAACCATTTAAAAATGGACATCCAGTTGGACATTGTTGTTTGCCTGATTCTATTTGATTTGATCTTAAGTAAGAAACACAATAGCTAGAGCATTCATGACTTTTGCAGAAAGCTAAGGCTTCTGTCTTCCGTGTCACACGTTGTATGCTCATGATGATGTCATTGTGCGACTTTACATGAGTTGCAAAACTGCGTGAAAAACACGGTGGCACCAGAAGAAAGAATGATGACTCTATCACAATGCCTTTGCACTCTGCTCACAAAAATTTGGTTATCTCAGAAAATTAAGAAATGTACATGGTTCCAATAATTTGCTGAGTGTTAAGAAAGACTTTTTCCATTTTTCCACATTTAGAAATCTTTTGGACTAATGTGTTTTAATAAGTATAATCTGATGAACATGAACATGTCTAATTTTTGTATTTATTTTTTCAATTTCAAGATTATTTTTGGTCTTTTATTGACCGTAAAGTAGTACAGCTAGAATGGCAGAGAATGGGGATGACATGTAGCAAAGGGCTGCAGATTGGAATCGAACCTGGGCCACCACGTGACTCTGTTTACATGGAGCATTTGAAGATACTCCAAGAAATGACATCGCAATAAGTCCAAATACCAATGTAGGCACTGCCTGACCATTTTTAGTTTAGTTTAAAGGGTGAATTAAAAATAACATTATATGGGCACCCAGTAGCTCAGTTGGTAGAGTGGGTTCTCCATGTACAAAGGCTACATCCTTGCCGCAGCGGCTACAGGTTCAATTCCAAACCATGGCCCTTTGCTGCATGTCATCCCCTCTCTCTCCTCCTTTCACACTTAAACTTTCCTGTCAATAAAAGACAAAAATCAATCTTTAAAAAATATCATTTTATACATTTTTGTCAGAAGCTCACTGAGGTGCATTATAATAAAATAAAAGAGAGTGAAAAGTATGGCCAACTACATGTCACATTCAAATTGACTGAGCTCTTAGAATGATGTGCGCCGCAGGACACTTTAAAAGGAGATATAAATGTGTTTTGAGTTTACATGTGTTAAGCACTAGATGCATGGTTTTCTGTCTGTGTAGGGCTGTGTTGAAATCTGAATGTTGCAAGGAGGAGGTCAGCTCTGGGACCCTCACACAATACATCCACAATTCATAAACACTCTTTCTGAAAGCTATAAAGCTGGCATGAAAAATGTGAATTTGCTGATATCCTCTTTATCTAACCAACCCACACGGATATGAAGTCCGTCATTGCACAGTGTGTTGTTTTTTCATTTGATGGTCATTTAGAGGAACAACAATCTCTGCTGGCTGTTTATTACCTCCCTGCTTTTTGAGTCTTTCACAATTGATTAGAACAATATTTTGAGGGATTTCAGAGTAATGCATTTCTATCCTCTGCCAAAATGAATGGCTGTTTTGGTCAAAGAACTAAAGCTAGCAAATAAGTCTGGGTCTTGGTTGCTGTGGTAACCAGCGCCTGTGTTGGGTTAGTTGAGTGGCTGATGGTGGGCTGAATTGGGGAGGGGGGTCACACTGGCTGTAGATGACAGCAAAGAAAAAAACACAGTCAATAGTTGGTCTCTGGTGAGCCAGTAATTTGTTGTGAGCTGGCAGCAGGAGACACTGCAGTCTGAAGGTGGGGGCAGGACAAGAAACCTGCATGAGAGGTGGCTTGGTTTTTCCTCCAACTTCACCTGAGATCCCTTGTAGACTGCGGAGTCATCAAGCCTCATGTCTTGTCCAGTGGTGATTGAATCTCACAAAATCGTACCATTTCAGCCTTAAAAGACCCTAATAATGTATCAGCTGGTGACAAATATTCAACAAAGTGTAAGAAATGCTTTCTTTTTTCGAGGTGGGAGGCACCAGTAGCATGACTAAGCATTTTACTCAAGTGATGTGGTATGCGTTGTTCTTGATGTGTTGCTGATTTTGATGAAGTTAACAGATACAGCTGATACTTACCTTTGGCATTGCAAGTTCCCAAAGATTATCACAGATGATAAACATTTACCCTTTCACGTGTCACACAGTCCCGATAATGAGGCGTGTGCGCATGGCAAAGACAGGAAAGAGCATGTGACGGGATTTAAGATTTAGGGTGATGGTGATGCATCATCTTGCATGCATTCAACAGATAACTTGTTTAGCATAACTCTTGTCTGACAACATTAGTCACGAAGACACATTATTGGGGACCAGAATCTTCTACTGTTATAATTATAGTCACATTTGCATAAGCAACAGTGCAGAAGAACCAGAAGAATTATAAACTTAAAGGGTAAGTTTGGTCTTTTCAAATCTGAACTCTGTTTTCTTATGTTTTTGTGTCTAAATGACAAATGGAAACAACTTTTTTTTAAAAAATTGGTTCAGTACTAAGCAAGAGCGTTGCAGCCTGCATCAGTGAAACAGGGGCATATTTGCACTGCGAGTTTATGTTAACTAAAAGTGCTTTTGTCTGCCAGTGACAGGCTCAGATTACTAATCTAAGTGTCTAACAACTTGAAATGGTCCCGAAATTGCCATCACCAATTCCACCAGATTTATTTAAATTAACAGCAATTTTAGCATGTATAGTGCCAGCATATTTTCATGTCCAACCGGACAAATTAAGGGTTTATTTCAACTAAACCAGAGCTGGTGAATGTTGGAACAGTGGAAAGATGAACGGAGGTGTGCCTCTCAATGATAAAATACGGTTTTATTTACATGGAGTCTGGGAGATTTGGCAATAGCAAATTCTGGGCTGTTTCTGGTTAAATAGAATAACCTGAACATCAGTGGCTAAAACAAGCACTTTTGGTGGGTAGAAATTGACAGTGAAAAATGCCCCAAATGGTTACATTGCTGCCTGTTTTGTGGCTGCAGCTTGCAGTGGTCTCCCTCAATATTGGACCAATTAAAAAAATTATTGTTCCCACTTAGTCACTGAATTTGGAGAAAATAGGGTCTAGGGTGAACAATACCAAACTTACCCTTTAAACTGACACTGAAGTGCTTATATATTTATCTTGGTTCTCTTTGAGACTCTGCTCGGTCATGAGTTTTAGTATGACTTCTGTGGCCGTGTAATTGGATCCCTGCTACTAATAAGCAGTAATAAGTAGCGCTTAATGTTGCTTGAGCTGGACAAGAAGATCAAAATAGGCCAGCTTTTTATTTTCACTGTCTGTTACACTCCGCAGGAATAATTCTCAAGTCAAGTTATTTATCAAAGTCAGAGGAGACCAAACCTTACCGCATGCTGATCCTAACAGAAAATAATTCCATTGTGCTGTGTTTTAAGATGCACTGTTAAATTTAAGAAAACTTAAAAGATCATCAATCTGACATGTTAGCATAACATATTTTGTTCAGTTTGTGTTAACATGAAATGAGCAACATCATTATCTTCAGCAAGTGCTGAAACTGTCAGTATTTGCTGCATCAACAAAGATTTGTCGGTTAGAACACCTATGGTTCGCTGTCTGTGTTTGACATGACAGATGTGCAACAACATACTCTGTACACCTTTACAACAAAAGAACACAAGAGTTGCTATCAAATTGTTTAGTCTTCTCTCAGCTCACGATGTTTAAAAGTTTGCTCTCCTCCCTACAACTTGGAAAGGACACATATTCACGTGGTATTCTTGGATTTGATGTTCACCCTGGCTTCTGCTGAAAGCACATGCTGTGCCCACTGCAGTATTAGTAAGGCTTCAGGTATGCAAGGAGGACAAACTACTTTTTGGCATCTACTCATCGTTTATACCTGAAATTTGCTCGGAAACAACCATGTGGCAATCAGTGTGTGTTTTCTCTATGGATGAGTGTATTTAAGAAAGTTCTCCAACCTGTCTTTTAGCTGTGTTGCAGTAAGAAGTTGGCTGTGTTCCCGTCACTTGTGCAGTAGCTCCGCAGTGAGTTTGTAGACTGCTTGAACCCTACATGTCCTGCTGTGTGGTCCCCTCGACAACTCGTGAAAATAATTTGCAGGGAACTGATGTTGATGTAAAAATCTAAGATTTTGAAACTTGCCAACACCCCTTGTGAGGAAAAGTCAAAACACTGACTAGAGTTTATTTTTGAGCATGAACTTTTAAATTAAATTGGCATTCTTCTGGTGAAATGTAACAAGATTTGTGTGGAATGCATCCTCTCACAAGTGACTGTTGTCCTTCCAATATATCATGCAAGTCTGACATTCTCAGTTATATGAACAATTTTATTATGAGCTGTGAGCGGCCTCTTAATAACTCTAATGGGAGAAGAACCAAGGACAACAGAAATAAACAACTGTAAATATTGATCCACATATTGTCTGCTTTGTCAGTACACAAAAACATTGAAAAACGTTGCAGGTTCTTAAAAAAGTCTTAATATTAGGCCCTAAAAGTCATGAAATAGTTTTAAAATTGAATTTGTGAAGTTTTAATTGCAGCAAGCATTTTATCTAATTTCAGTTATCTATCTTTAAATTTATTTTTTGTTTGTCAAACTAGTTAAGCTCTTCTGTGTGAAAGTTCAAATTTCTCATGTAACAAATCTTTAAACCTACCACTGATCCCAATGCTGTCTTTTTACTTGGGACTTGCACTTACCTGTTTACTGAATGAATGAATGAATGAATGAATGAATGAATGAATGAATGATTGATTCACCTAACTCACAATAATGGCCATATTTGGGGTGGTTGTGGCTCAGGTGGTCAAGCAGGTTGTCTATCAATCAGCAGGTTTGCGGTTCGATCCCTGCTGGTTCCTTAATATCCGCATGTCGAAGTATCCTTGGGCAAGATACTGAATCCCACATTGCTCTCACAGTGTCTTCAAAATTGAATTGTACTACTACTACTGCTACTTTTTACAGTAGTCTTGGCCTTCAGCGTATGAAATTGTGTATGAATGGGTGAATGTGACATGTAGTGTGACTAGAAAAGCGCTATACAAGTGCAGGACCATTTACCATTTACCATTCCTACATAAACGTCCCCTCTGCACAGGACTACATACATACTTCTTACCTCTATATTTACAGTACCTGCAATGCTTAAGTAAGAAAACGATTATTTGTCCAAGCAACAGTCATAAATTTGGTAAAAAATCGTCTTGAAAAGGTCTTAGAAAGTATTACATTAAGTGTCTGATACCCAGTGAAAAAAAGTGTACTCTCTATATCCAGTAATTCATTATAATTATTATTATTTAATAGTTAAATAGCCTGTATGTGCTTTTCTTTCTTCTTTTTTTTTTAAGATTAAGATAAAGATTTTTTAGCACTTTAGCCTTTATTAGGTAGGGCAGATCAATAGCGTGAAAGGGGGCGAGAGAGAGAGGGGACGACATGCAGCAAAGGGCCTTGAGCGGAACTCAAACCTGAGGCCGCTGCGGCGAGGACACTGCCTTCATTCATGGGACGCCTGCTTTATCCAATCAGCCCCCGACGCCCCCGTATGTGCCTTTTTATACCATGTTTTAATACAAATCACAAAAAAATCTGAACTCCATTGTATGTTTTTCATTTTTCATTTATTTCATTTATTTTAACATGTGCACTTACTAATTCTGATATTTCTCATATGCTCCTGGTGGCAGAATCATGTATATTTGACAGGCTGATCTGAGTACATGGCAATGGCACAACAACTAAAAAAGAAAGCTGGTGAGTGGAAAGGTTTGGATGTTTGAGATGTGGTTTAAGACCCCAACCACATACTATACACTCATCTGTATGGAGTACAGTTGCCAGTCTACTGCAGCAAAGTCCAAATAAATTGCACTTTTTTCCCCAAAGAATTTTGGTGTCGACTGACCTGCAGTGCGTTACTTGCAGAGCAATAGATTTTGCAACAACATACATACTTTTCACTTGGCCCAAGGCAAAATTAAGTGGCATTAAATTTAACTTTGTCCTTAATTACTTGTGCACATGTTTGCATTGCAAAGTTAATTTTTAAAACTGTTAACGGGACAAAAAATGGATCAGAGTGTTTTCTGCTTTTACCCTGGCTTACCGTGTTTCTTTTTAGTAAACACTCCACAAGAAATGCCACTAGCTTTATCCTTTTAGCTTCACATAATAATATCAAAGCATTACAAAGCACAATTAGCAGGGTTTTTTTTCTGTAGATGTTATGTTGAAGCCTTCTGCAGTATGTTAACACATTAACACAGGGTTTCCCCCAGGACGCTGCATAGCCGAGGTAGTGAGACGCTCAGACCCTGAAGTGTCTCTTCGCGGTCCTTTCTTGTTCCTCATCAGCGGGGTCAACCAGACAGGAGATTACACTGCAACCTGACTATTTTTTTCTCGGAACAGTAATTAGTTTATACTTAAGGTCTTAGCCAGTCATCCAGCTGATTGACACCCCTCATAAACTCACACTGTTCCTTATTAGGAAAGAAAGGACTGATTGTCATAATTCCATCCGCACATTATCCTCTTTACATTCCTTCTCACTGCCTGTGACCACAGGACGTGCCCTTACAGTCCTTACAGATACAGTAATTGGTGGCTACATCTGATCCTGGGCATTTTCAGGCCTGTGGCTAGTTGCCATGTAGAAGAGGGAATGAGGAGGAAGGAGTGAGGGGAAGGCGTGAAGGAACAGATGATGGCATCCTGGCTTCTGATTGCGCGTGATTCCCCCCGGTTCTAATCAGCTGGTGTTACTTTGAAATTACTCCCTTTGCATGTCATTAGCTGCTGTATGTGTATGCATGATAGCAGAGTGAGTGTGGTGTGTGTGGGGGGGTGCTTCGCCCCATAGTTTGAATCAACAATCCATTTCATATTCACTCACTGACCTTGATTCAATTGCTACTTCCACGCTGTGGAGAAATTCATTTTAATGCCATGTTTTCCCTTATCTCCAGCCTTTATGCTCATGCTCCCGAAGTTCTCCACATTCTCCCCGTCTCTCCTCGCAGCACAAATTGGTGTCAAACAGATTTGATTCATTTTGTAGGAGGCATTTCTCTGCCCTCTTTTTAATTGTCTGCTTTAATTTTTTGCCCCGAGTGCTGATAATGAATTCATTCAGTCCTCGTGTAGGCAGTCGCAAAATGGACAGCTTCTCTGTCCCTGG